>NC_060152.1:19314035-19326838 GCF_021292245.1 Micropterus dolomieu
TAACTCACAAAATCAACAATATGTAACATATTTTCTACAATAATTACCCATTATGAATTAATTTTTCCCTTCCAAAAGTCCGCAACTTCATTCATCTCCTTGATCTTGGCCTCATCTTCTCCGATCAACATGTCATACAATTTGTCAATTTTCTCACCGATGCGTTGTGTCATTTTGAGGTTGTGAAGAAAGGCCTCGGTAGCACCATGGACCCTGTATACAGACACATGGATGTTTCGCGCGTGAAGCGCCCGTTGAACGGTAGCAATGAAATGATCCGTCCAGAGCCGCTTTAACACCTCATCATAATGCCGCCGGAGAAAGTAGTCAGGCATGTCAAACAGACACTCGTGTTGCATCTGGCTCGGGTGATCCGAGGATCTCAAGGTACGTGCTGGTGTGTATGGGACTAAAAGGTCAGAAATATAACAAGGCGAGAGGCCATGAAGAGCTTTAAAAGTGATCAATAGAATTTTAAAGTCAATTCTAAAAAATACTGGGAGCCAGTGTAATGAAGCTAAAATAGGAGTAATGTGGTCATATTTCTTTGTTCTGGTTAAAAGCCTAGCAGCTGAGTTCTGGACAGTCTGGAGTCGATCAATAGATTTAGTATGGGCATCACTAAGGCCTTCCATTTACCAAATACTGAATCAAACCAGTTAAACATGTTAGTGTCCACTCCAGAGTTCTCTGCAAGTTCTTCTCGTAGGGAATGCAGTCCTTCCAGTGCTCGGGTCACTGAACCATCTGGAGCTGTATTGTTGGGCACAACTGTACAACACGAGTCACCAAACATTACACAGACACCCCCTTTCTCCGCTAGCAACATGTCCAATGCCATTCTATTCTGCCATGTCATCAGTGAGGTGGCAGACAGTTGCTCGGACAGTCCTTTGATGGCATCGTGCATAAAGTTAGCAAAACGCTGGTGAGAAAAAAAAAAAGTAGTTTATCCAGTCCACATTTTTGTTTATGGTACACCACCAACAAAGTACAGACTCAAATCCTACTGCTATTTGATTTCTTGCTTTATACTCATCTGGCACTCCTCTGGGGACCTCTATGGCATCAATGTAGACCTTGTCGTCAAAACCATCTCCTGGTGATGTACTTCTCTTAGTACGATGAGGATGCTGGGCCTGTGGCACCGCTATGTGGACATCCTCCACCAACATGGTTTGGGTGCAAGTTCCCGACCAGTCATATGGCAACTCCTGCATTAGTCCTTCTCCACACATCTACCATATATCAGATACGGCTCTTCTCTGTGTGTAGAGAAGATTTGGGAATGGCGGATAGTACCCGACCCCCTGATATGTAAATGGTTCACTGGATGTGTGATTGTAGCCCTCAGGCTTGATGAGTTTTGCATGTGAAGAATTTATCAGCAACCACTCCGTGCTACAGTGTGGGAAGCTACCCACAGGCTTACTACTGTTCTCGGTGTCACAATGAGTGTAGCACTCATACGGGGATTTTGCTGAAACCTGTACTGGTGGTGGGAGTGAACCCTTCTTCATCACCTTTAGTTCAGTCATTAGTTTGGGATGCGAGCACAAGACCTTGATGGATGCATAGTCATATAGTGATGACAATGAAAAATGAGCATAATACCACCTCTTTAAATTACCTATAAATATAGTTGAACACTGCTATAATACATATAGTCAGACTTAAAATTTGCAGAGTGCAGCTATTAGTTAAGTTTTATTATATAATTTTACATAAAAATCTTGGGTAACACTTGTAATGGAAATTTGTCCTTTAGTGAGTCTCCTGAAATAAAGAGTCCAATCCAGACATCTTTTAAGGGTTTTATTCTTTGCAAAGGGTCAGACAAACATACAGAGTGCAAAACAGTCTGCAGAGTATAAGACAAAGAGCCAGTGAAGAAACAGGTGACTTTATACTGTAAGGGTATTACGCAGCTATCCAAGGGAGGAAGGGAGTAGGGACCAGCTGTCCTGAGATGAAGGCCTATCAAGGACAGTCTGATAAGAAAACTCTCTAACGAGCATCTTTCCCATGGGAAACTTCACCTAGCTGAAACATGATAAAATATCAAATACCATACAGTGAGACCTTTGTATATAATAATGGAGCCTGCAGGGTGAAACAGTAAACAGAGTAAAATATCAAATTTCCATCACACACTTTATATTATGGTACACATATTCACCATTAACTAGCTGCTTACTAACTGGTGTATTCGTAGCATATTGGCCCTGTATTAGTCATAATAAAACACTTATTCTGCATGCCCATGTTCTACCATTACTACACCATTAACTAAGACTTTACCCAATATAAGCTGATCTCAATAGGCAGTGCTCAGTAGGGGCCTTATAAGGTGGTAGTACCACAGGAACAGCCATTTTCCCTTAATAAAACTGAATAAATATGGTCTATTCTTATGTAAAAAAAACACACAACTGCCAGAGTTAATAGTGTACAAATTGCTCTAAATTAAGTCTTTGTAATTTAGAATATGTTCCCCATTGTTCATACTTAATTCATAAGTAGTTGTTATTAAGTTATTAAACCCCAAATGTTCCCTTCTCTAAAGTTGCCTCCTCTTCCCTCTTCATAAATGCATTACAGCACATAACTACTGCAAATAGCAGACAGCCAAGTGAGTACAAATATCTCCTTTATTAATAAACAACCTCAGAGATGTTTGTACATACAATAAACACAACATGCAAAATTGGCGATCATATTTACCAATGCAACTGTATAAAAATATAAAAACATAAAATATAAAACCTACTCAGTCTAAAACAAACTTCCTCTTCAGTAGTTAAACTACATTTGACAAGGATTGGGAAATCTGTTTAAATTGTACAATGACGTAACTTTCAAAACCCACGTACATGTACAGTTTAAGAGCTCTCTGTTGTGTATTTTGAGATAAAACATAAACCTAGGCCTCTATGAAACAGCTCTATAGTGGCTAAAAAAAGAATGTTGTACGGGTTTCAGTCACTTAAACACTATGTTTCAAAACACAATTTAAACTCAAAAAAGTAGCTAACATTTTTATATATAATCAACAAGGGAAGAAGTTAGCCTCTAGATTTCATATCCTCTATGATTGTTTTTTTCTCAGGGGAAATGTGGGTGGCAAATATCTTGGCAAAGGACAGCAGGGTCTCAGTTGCAGGATCGAACTGTAGGCTGTTGAATGTTTCAGGATCTACAATCTTGAGCTCTGCATCTTGATGGTTCCCCTATCCACTCCATTGATCCTGAAGGCTTCGGTCATTGTGCGAACACGTCTGAAGGTTTTCAGGACTTTGATATTTTTGGATAACCTCAGCTGGCCCTTTGACTGACACAAAAAAGAAAAAATGAGGGATGAATACAGACCAAGGCTTATGCAGCTGAAACTGTTCTGACTGTAGAAAGTATTAAGCAAATTCAAAAGGTACTATCTATCTATTTTTATTTTAATATTAGCAACATTTTGTTTTGATGACAACTAAGAATTTACTGGGCAGGAGGTTCAAGTAAAGTCTTCTTACCTCTCATATGAGCTCGCCCTGACATGGTCTGAGTTAAAAGAAACATGAGGGAGTGACAGATAGGAATAGCATACAACACAGTTTATGAAACAGTTTTAAACCCAGGCTCATTGCAATTACATGGTATGTTAATTTAACTTGATGATCCACAAACAAGTTAACACCCGATTCACTATATGGCAGTAGTACCAAAGTTCAGCACTGCTTAAACTGTTGGGTTCTCGTTTAGCCATCATTTTAAAGGCTACTGCAGTGTTACAAATTGTTTCTACAGTTCATTTGACAAGGTATTTGTTTGGGACCATACCTTCAAAAGGTATACATTTGCTACATACAGTAAAAAGCCAACAACTAAATTGGACATGCTCCTCAATTAGGTCTTACTCAAAGGCTGACGGACACAAAACTTTACCTGGGTCATTTCTGGTCCTTTCTGTTAAGTCTGCCATCAACTTATCTTCAGGGGCCGGAGACTTCTTCTTTGCCTTAGGCTGATTATATAAAAACCAAAAGATTAAAGAAACAATTAAGAACAAATAGATTAAAACTTTGCTGAGAAAAAGGAGGAATTTATATTGAATAATTGAACAAACACTGGGCTAAAATGCAGTGAGGTGACAAATGATTAGAATTAGCAGTAACATTTCCCCTGCATATCACGGCCCATCTAATAAATATGTAGCCTAGAAAAATACAATGCATCACCACACTAGCAAGCATGACACTTAAGGTCCAGATATTTGGCATGCTAGATATCTGGCAGACGTCGGCGATGTGTCAGAAATGTGTTGGGCCGTTTTGATGCGTCGTTGTGTAGTTCACACATAATGACTGGCAACCGCCGATCAAGTCGCGAGCTCGCAAGGTGGCAAATCAGGCCAACAATCAGTCTAACGCCTAGTGTGAACTAGGCTTTAGACCTCATCAAATTGCATTTAAGGCAATAGTGACAGCAGCAGTAACGTTCAACCATGTCCAAAGTCAATAACAAGTAAACATTTGTCACATTACAACAGGTTGTAAAGTGAAATCAAGTTTGTAACTCCCTTCTGCTCCATAGTAGACATTATACAGTATAAAGGAATCATAAAATGGATGAATTTGAGTTTGATAGTCTCATAGCTTGGTGGATAAAGATGATCTGCAGTCTAGTGCTCTCACTAGACTAGACTAGACATTGTATGTTTTGTAAAAACAATGTATACTACTGCTCTTATTAATGCGTGTGCAAAAAAAAGTCAGGAGTGAAGTACTCCTTGCTGCTCTTGAATGAATATGCTATAAAAAAGTCTTGAAATTCTTGCTTTGCTTACTTTGTTAAATACTGTATATAGCTACATACTGTATAGCATCATCTTGTCTTAGAAGCTGCAGTGTTTTCAATTTGGCTGATTGTTGAGTCAGTTAATTATTTTTCAAGTAAAGTGGATTCATTTCTACAATGAGCTTCTGAGCAGGTTGTTCATCACATTTTAGGAAGAGAAGGGACAGGGAGTATTAAAAGTGATATAATAATATAAAGAGTAACATAAATAGTTACTTTTAATAGCCATTAATAAGTAAAGTAATTGTATTACTTTTTTAAGGAGTCATAAGCAAAATATAACATATAATAATTGCAGAGGAACTTGCCCAGCACTCTTGGCGACCCATTTTAGCATTTTGCAGAGAAACACAGACAGCTGTTATCTCTTACGACGCAGTGGAAATTTTACAAGCACACCAGTGCAGATCTCATTTGTTAGCTACATCATTGGTTTTATTTTGAGAGGCTGCGCAGTCAGCAAGCCTCCACATGCGGAGCAGCTGCTTATGTAAAGTTAAACGTAATTGCGGGTCCAGGAGGAGTTGCTGTCTTTTTAGTGACTTTATAAAACGTACTACTGACGGAGAAGTCAAAGTCATCAGCGCAGACACATACAGGCCAGACAGAAAGCGGGGCAAGCCGCTGTGTTTGTAGGTGTAACGTTAGGTGTGTGTGTATGTGGGGAGGGGGAAGAAAAGAGAACCCAAGGGAGAAGGAGCAGATTCGATTAGTGAACAAGTTAAACACTAATTTAAGGTGGAGAATGAAGTATAATGAAAATGGTTGAATAAGAAATAATCTACTAGAAATGGAAATACACCGACACTGAATCGCCGCCCCTTTCTCTTTTCTGTGGCACTATAACGTTAGCTAGTTAAGTTGCGCTTATGTAGTGGAGAAGGGTCCAGCTGCAGCCTGCAGACAAACATGACGGAAGTTGAACTTCCATATATGATTCGCCCCACAAGCCACCGCGCACAAAACGTGATGACGTTTATCTTGGCCGGGAACAATCAGTGTACATTATGCGTTAATATTTACTCTATACTATAATTATATAAAATTATAATATATTAATACTGTAAATATTTATTTATAATAGCGTAATGATAATAATGAAGCAGTGTTTCAATTCATACTGTTGTTGTTATATATTTTATTTGTTCCAAAGTGATTTTAAGTTTCACAAACCAAGAATATTCTGTACATCACGAGCCAGATGTATCTTGATTTAGGTTAAAACTTTACAACATTACAAAGAATTTAATGATAGAATAGCGTTACGAACATTAACACTATCGTTCAGCGGTTGCTGGACACGTCTGCTGTGTTGGCTGCAGTGGTCTGTGTGACTGGACCTGGGGCAGCTAACCGGAGCTAGCTGGCTAACTATTCCTGACAGCCCCCCGAAGTATATTATTCTTACCCTAACCATCACAGGGTGTGTGCCTAAAGTTATTGATTGTATGTCAACTAGTGTTGTGTCGTTCAATGAACATTTCGTTCATAAGATCTAATCGTGTGTATGACTCGGGAGGAACGAGTAGTCTCAGTGAGTAATTCGTTCATTTTCACGCATGCGTGAAGGATCTTGGACTCTTGCGTTCACTCGTCAACATGGCAGCTGCATGGGATCCGTCAGCACAGGAAACAGAATTGATTAGTTCACGACTCTCAACAGAATTACCTCGGAGGTCGTCTCCTCTCCAAAACAAACCGACCCGGTCATTAAAACATTGCCACATAGCAACGTTAACGTTAGCCCTGTGGTGTGTTACAGCTAACTGCTGATCCAGGTCCGCCAGAGAACGCAACGTAACTTTTACTTTTTATTTATCAACAGAGCCGTGCTGTTGTTTCACAGCTCCTGATTGGTAAACAACCTGGCCGTGTTTGAGAGCGATGTGCTCATGTTTGTTTCTCTGTCTGCAGAATCAGGACCTGATGTGGCCCAGGATCGGGAGTAACAGGTGAAAAACCTTTAAATACAAAAATAAAAAGCATTTTGAATAAACAGGTATTTTTCCCAACACAGGTAAGGTTAAATACATTTTACAGGAAACACAGATCAAGGTAAGTATTTCAACAAGGTAAGGCAAGAATTTAATTTAGGTAGAAGGTAAGTATATTTAGATTAGGTAAAAGTATTATTTAACAGCAGCGTGCAGGGGAGATGGCATGCAGGAGGAGGAAATGAGACGGGTACACGGGAGACAGCCACACCTCCGCCGGGTCAGCGCGACAGAGAGTGATCAAAAGGTGAATTTGTGCATTATACTTTGTCAATTAAAGCAAGCCATGTTTGAGAACGCCGCTGTTTTGTAATCGCCCACTAGAGGGCTGCAGTGCCACAATAACCAGCCTAGTTCAAATGAACAAAATGACTCAAAAAAAGATTAGTTAATTTTAATGAACGAGATTTGAAGATACGATTCTGTCAAAAGAGTCAAACTTGCCATCACTAATGTCAACTGGTTAACGTTAACCCTACAGTGGCGCACATCGGCCGCTAGCAGATAGGGCTAACCTCCATTGTGTTGCTGTGCAGTCTCCGTTGACGTTACTGCAGCTATATATTGACACCCACCGGCACCGTGGTCGGCACTTGTCAACTCTGAAAAAGTTTGAACACATTTTCGATTCGCCGTCAATTTTCGTCAGACTGCCGACGTTCCAAATCTACACAGTTGATTTCTCGCCTCAGAACTTCTCAGAAGTCTATTTAAAGTTCTGTTGTTGGCCTCTAAAGAATAAAACTGTTAACATTAGGATCTATACTGTACGTGAGCCGAGATTAACGTCATCACGTTTTGTGTGCTGTGTCTTCTGGAACAAACCATATTTGGAAGTTCAACTTCCATCAACTTCCGTCAACTTCCATGAGGTCTGCGGGCTGCAGCTGGATATACTTGAAGTAGTGGGTTACCAAACACTTACCAAAGATTAATAAATTGGCTATGTTATCATTTCCGTAGGAGTTTGATTTGAGACTGGACATAATTTAATGTTAACTTACCATTTTTGATCCAGGTCGTGTCCTACCTTTTCTTGTCTTGGCCAGCGCCAAAGCAATGCGGAGTTCATGTGGGTCCTCTTTGATGATCGGATGGGAACTGTGCACACCAGGAGGAAGTACATGGCTGCTAAACACTGATTGGTGGATAGCTATGTTAACCATTATTTTTTGAAGGACGCTTTCCGCTATTTTGTTTCTTCACTAGTGATGGCAAGTTCGACTCTTTTGACAGACTCGAATCTTCAAATCTTGTTCATTAAAATGAACTAATCTTTTTTTGAGTCATTTCATTCATCTGAACTAGGTTGGTTATTGGCGCTGCAGCCCTCCAGTGGGCGCCGTTCTCAAACACGGAAGGCTGCCTGGCTTGCTTTAATTGACAAAGTATAATGCACAAATTTACCTCTTGATCACTCTCTATCATCATTATATAACCCCCCCTGGGCCCACAACCAAATTCAAACCATGTAAAAACCACAGAAATATGTCTATATGCAATCCACTACTCCAGCTAAATCCTTCCATTTTCACAATCTTTCCTGAGTACACAACCATCAATGGAAGGAATGTGGCTTGTACATTCACCTACTGTATGTCCATCGGGGACGATTGATTACTTGTTAAGAGATGATACGCCAGAGGGCAAGCATGAAACTGACTGTATGGATTCCTGCTGTGTCAAACTGGCCAAACAATCTCTGTTTTATCACTTTAAAGTTGCCGTTGTGCTGCTGATGCGCTAATGTGATGTTTGCTGGATGATTTTCCTTTCACTGTGGGAATGTGTTTTAAGTTCAAAATAATGTATTGAAAAGGAAATGAGTCAAATAAATGCTGGTGATGGTTCTAACATGGAGCTTGAGTCAAGAGAAATTAAACTCACGCCAAAGGCCTTGGATATATAAGATTATCCATCAATAAGATTGAGAAGCTCCAACGGGAGCGCAAAGGGATTGTGAATAAAATTAAAGGGCTCATACCACAAATGAAATCATTAATGAAAACCAGGGAAGATGCTTTGGCAGTGCAATCCCTCTTTGGGAATTTAATGGAAGAGCGGCTACGTAAGAGGAAAGAACAGCTTCAACTGGATGAGGAAATTGCAGCGCAATAGACTAAAAGTGGGAAAAACTCAACAAAACAAGGCATTCGGATGGAATATTTGGAAAGAAAACTTCAAACTCTTAGTGCTAATGCCCATCCATTTGTTTCTCAAATGTCACAGAAGGAAATCCAATGTGAACACCTGGATACAGGAAAAAGGCATGACGATAAAATCCCATCTCAATTAATTAAATCAGACCATACATCATTTAGATGCTCTGAACCATCCATGTATCACAATGCTCAAGAAAACATACAAATGCAATAGGGAAATGCTTCAAATGTCAATATTGATGATGAAAACAATGTGTTTGGCATTATGAGGAAGCTAAATGAAATAACTACACTGTTGATACAGCAGCAATGTCTTTCATCTTTGCCAAAGAGAGAGATACCAATCCATTGAAATATCATGCATTTATGAAGGCTTTTGAGAACGGTGTGGAAAGGAACACTGGGAGCTACAGTGACCATCTTTATTTCCTGGAGCAGTACACTAAAGGTCATCCATGTACACTGGTTAGAAGCTGCCAACACATTGATCCTGAGAGGGGATATATAAAAGCTAAAGCTTTGTTACAGCAGTTTGGCAATGCACAGCGGGATGCATCTGCTCTTCAAGATTTTTCCTTAGAGGTTGCTGTAATGCTGTGGAAGAGGTGCAATATCTGCATGAATTAGACATGTCTGCTAATATGTTGACCATCATACAAAAATTAACTTACAAATTCAGGGATAAGTGGAGAACTGGGGCATGTGAAGTAAGTAAGAGAGCTACATTTATTGACATCACTAATTTCATCGAGAGACCAGTGAAAATCCTAACTGACCCCGTGTTTGGAAACATACAGGATGCTCCATCTGTAACAACAAAAGGAGTTACATGCAAGCACAGCCTACAGCCTCATCCTGGAATAAAAGGAACTAGCTTTGCCACTACTGTTGCGCCTGCTGTGGAGGAGGACACACATTGGATTCGTGTCTCCAGTTGGGAAAAAGACCTCACAAAGAGAAGATAGGCTTCTTGAGAGAACATGGTGTCTGTTTCGGCTGTTTGTGTATTGGACACATCAGCGAAGTTTGTAGAAAACGGATTACCTGTGAAAAATGTGGGCTTAAACATCCAACCACACTCCACATTCCTCCAAAAGAAAAGGAATAGGACTTCGAACAAGCTGGGAGGAAATCAGAGGTGTCCGTAGACAGCACTCTGGTGTCGAGTGGTGTTAAATGTAACACTTCTACGTTACATTTTTTATATTCTTGTATTTAACTTGAGTTTTTAGCTTAAGTTTTATGTGGTTTAAGGATTTTAGTAATCCTACATGGATTTTAAGGTAGATGACTGTAAAAACGCTATCAACGCTACTGACCACAACAAAGCTCTGGCGTCTAGCGTTATGCTAGCCGAGATAACTCTGCCCCATGAAGACTGCACACTCCTTAAGAAAGCGAACAAAAAGATTGCTGACCTTATGGAAGACATCCGCCGACTTTTAGAGGAACTCAAAGAGAAAGATTCCCTGCTGACTGGCTTTATGGATGTGGCTTCAGTTCAAGCCAAACAGATTGTTTCTCTTAGCGCAACCGCTAACATCCAGGACACTGTGCTATGGGACCCCTCTACCCTTCCAGGGCTTTCCTCCTGCTCGACTCCGAAGCATCAGTCAACCTGGGCTGAAGTGGTGGTCTGTGGCTGCAAGAGAGGCTCGGACGGGGCTGCCTCTCCTCCGCACATCGACCTCTCCAACCACTATGCAGCCCTGTCTGACGACACTCCGGTCCATCCAGCGGCTGCACCTGCGGCTTTGAGTCTCCCTGATACGGATCTCTTTTGGCGGATAGTGCCTGCCTGATCTCCTGCACTGGCGGCAAACGGTGATCGGCTGGGCTGCCGGTCTGCCGCTGGCCCTGATGGGCGGCCGTCATCCCAGTCAAAAACCTCCACTTCCCGACATAGGATCCTGAAGGAGGCTGTGATCAGACGCTTCGGAGGCCGTCTCTACCCTGGACCGTCGGGTAGCCCTTCTCTCAGGTCTGTTACCGCTACTCCAACACAACACTCGGCAGCTCACACACTCCATCCTCAGTCCGCACATTGTGTTGAAGCAGATTCTGCTCAGTCCTGCTCTGGAACCCCACAAACGGCATCTCCTCATCCCCTTTTCTCCCCAACCACACTAATAATTGGTGACTCCATAACCAGAAACATCCGTTTCTTTAACACTACCACTCACTGCTTCCCCGGTGTCACCACAGCTGACATTTTAAAAAAACACCAGGACCTAATGCCATCGCTCCCATCCTCCATCACAAGAGTGATAGTCCATGTGGGAACAAATGACTGTTCAGCAGTCTGAGCTGACAAAATCAGATTTTAACCGTCTTTTTAACTTTGTGGAAAGTCCGTTTTTATCTCTGGTCTCATTCCCACAGTTGGTCGCGGTGCTGGCCGCTTCAGTAGACTCCATGGCCTCCACAACTGGCTCCAGTCCGCCTGCAGGGCTCACTGTGTGTGTTATATCTATAACTTTAATATTTTCGGGCAAAGAATGTCTCTTTTTAAGACAGACGGACTTCACCCAAACAAACAGGGCTCAGAAATGTTAGCTGCTCACATACAGCATGTGGTGCGGTCTTCCACACATGACTGCCTCACTGCCACAAACAACTGTCTCCACCTGCTGGCATGTAAAAATGTCTGCTCCCAGCGTTGTTCCAAAGACTTCTATTCCTGTCATCATCAGGCATAGACCAGTTAACCGAAATGCGCACATCCCACACAGAAATCATAGTAATCTTATAAGGATTAGGACAACTGCACAAACTCCAGCACCTAGAACAAACTCATTTAAAATGGCTCTGTTCAATGTGAGATCACTGTCAAGTAAGACTTTTATCTTAAATGTTTTTATCTTGTCTGCAAATCTAGATTTTATGTTTTTAACTGAATCATGGTTGCAAATGAATGACTATAGCCAGCTAACTGAACTGTGTCCGCCTCAATATGATTGTTTTAGTCAACCAAGGGTCAGTGGTCGTGGGGGTGGGCTAGTGAGCGTGTATAGGAAAAATGTTAAATGTCATCAAGTACGCTGTGATGAATTGAACTCCTTTGAAGTTCTCACTCTAAAACTTGGAGGGCTGCAACCTATCATATTTGTTATAATTTATCTCCCCTCAAAACCGCCTGGAGGATTTTTATCAGAACTTCCTGAATTTTTATCTACTCTGGTTTTAAATTATGATGATAATTATTAATATTCATGTTGATGACCCCACCAATGTTAATGCAATTGACTTTTTAAATATGGCCACTTCTTTTAACTTCAAACAACATGTCAAAGGGCAAACACATAACCGTGGTCATACACTGGACTTGGTTTTTATCCTGGGTGTCAGCATTTCCTCTGTGGAATTATTGGACATGACCGTATCTGACCACAGATGTATTGTTTTTAGCTGTGATTCACCCGTTACTCATGCCGCCTCACCAAGCTCCGTGTGTTCTCGCATCTTTAATGAACAAAGTGTTTCAAAGTTTTGCACATTCTTTCAGAGCCAAAGCCAACATCTGTCTGATTCCAACACCAACAATCTGGTTGATCACTTCAATCATATCTGCTTGTTGTCACTAAATATTACTGCTCCTCTAAAGGTTAGGCCTACGTCTAAAGCTAGTAAGCAACCCTGGATAAATGACAGCATTCGCAGCCTAAAAAGGGAATGCAGGAAAGCAGAATGCAGATGGAAAAAGTCTGAAGGATTTATTAATTAACTACAATAACATGGTTAAGGATGCGAGAACACATTATTTTTCTGAACTCATTACTACACATAAACACAATCCCAG
>NC_060152.1:19326858-19329339 GCF_021292245.1 Micropterus dolomieu
GTAGGGACCAGCTGTCCTGAGATGAAGGCCTATCAAGGACAGTCTGATAAGAAAACTCTCTAACGAGCATCTTTCCCATGGGAAACTTCACCTAGCTGAAACATGATAAAATATCAAATACCATACAGTGAGACCTTTGTATATAATAATGGAGCCTGCAGGGTGAAACAGTAAACAGAGTAAAATATCAAATTTCCATCACATACTCCTCCCTTGTGATCATTCTTTGATCACTCAAGTATGTACAACATTACAAAAATATCATCAGGTCATAGAAAGTCATCATGATTTAATCTATACCGTCATTGTATTGTAATGAGGAGAGCTGAGGCTGTTTTTGTGGACATAGACATTCCTAGTAAATAGCAAGCAGGGAGGATAATAATACAGATTATGAACAGTTCTCGTCAGAGTCGTCAGTAGAGAGAGAGAAATATACATGACATTCCATCAAACTCATTTTTGACAGCTATTTCCGGTCCACCCCCCATACCGGATGTCTGTATGTAACTGATAAGAGGGGTGTATCTGGTCCCGCCCAAACCGGAAATATGTCTGTGTGTAACTGATAAGAGGGTTGCATACATCCTTCCATTGTGCGTTTTTGACTGATAATTGGAGGAGGTTTTTCATTGATTTAAAGACTTTATTAAGTAATTAAACTTGAATGAATTAACTAGTAGGTGTTTATGGCAATAAATTTATCATTAAAAAAGTATAGCAGTGAGTTATAAGTAAAGGAGGAATCTCCGGGGCCAGCAAAGGATCAGTAGGAGGTTTCTTCATTGATTTGGAATCAAGTCAGTCTTTATTATTAAACAAGTGAAGAATAAATTGAAATAATGACAGTAAAGCAGTAAAATGGTATAACGGTGAGTAAAAATTAAACATCATTATAAATTACCTTCAACAGCATGCAGCAAAATAAGAGTGAGTTCCAAAATTAAACTTTGTAAAATCTTTGCTAAAGCTTTGTGTGACAAACTTACCATCATTAAAGAACTAAAGAATAAAATGAAATAATTATAGTAAAATAGTATAACAGTGAGTTAAAATTAAACACATTTTTAAATTACCTTCAACAGCATGCAGCAAAATAAGAGAGAGTTCCAAATTACTTTGCTAGTGCTTTGTCTTACAAACTTGCCATCATTATCACTCCAAAGCTGTAGCCTAGTCTTAAACTTGTGAGTCTGTGTCTCTTCTTCTGTCCTCTCTCTTTCTGGTGTAGCATAGGCTGTGCAGGGTGAATTGAGGAATGTGCTCCACCCCCCACACCTCCCTCTGTTTTCTCAATGAGTCGTGTCCCCCTCCCCCTGTGTCTTCTCAATGAGTCGTGTCCCCCCTCCCTCTGTTTTCTCAATGAGTCGTGTTGTTGAGTCGTGTCCCCCTCCCTCTGCTTTCTCAATGAGTCGTGTTGTGTGTTTAACTGTCATCTTCAGGTAATCTTGTAGACCAGTTATGAAATAGTGTTATCTGTAACCCCAGACTCCGGAACGAACCTGCTACAAAAGACAAGCAGACTCAAACAACGGTGAGAATCAAGCAGGAAGTTCCACCCGTGTTTGTTCCTGTCTTTTGGGAGACAAAAAGCTCAGCTTCCGGCAGATGGTTCTACCATGCAAGCTATCAGAAGAGCGAAGGAGATGAAGCCTTGGATGAATTTGTCTTGCAGTATTTCAATACTGAATGTGGCGTGTTTCAGACTTCATTAAGGATACCTGTCGAGGTTTGGATGGAAATGATGTTTGAAAAGCAGAAAAGCTAAAAGATCTCTTCAAAAAAAGTCAGACCACCTGGGAGATTCTGGAAATGAAAAAGACTCTAACGTTCACAGAAGACTCCTCCTCCAACAACGCCCCCTAAGCCTGCCCCTAAGAAAACACAATTTAAAGGAGGACAAATTCTGAAACACCATGTCTTCGAACCAGCAGACTCATAGAAAAAGCAACTCTCTACCTCTTCTATCACATCCAGGGTCAGAGGAAACCCTCGAGATAGATTACAGATGAGTATATTAGCTCAACAAATATTTCCCGGACAAAAAGCCTTTTTCTTCCTCATGGCTATTTAAAAAAACCCCACCAGTGGCCTGTTGTCTATCTTCCCAAATCAAAGTCCTGATCCAACATGTCAGTACGTTTAAAAAGGAATGCGCCTTTACTGAGGGCTTTATGTCGCCTCAAAAGCGTAAAGATATTCTCAACAATTGATCATCGGACTTTCTTCAGTCTTTGTGTGAACTCTCTTTGAATCTTTTAAAAGGAAACATTCCTATGACCTCAGCTCAATATAACAAACTCAAAAAACAAAAGAAAATTATAAGGTTGCTGGCTAATAAAAAAACAAGTCTTAAAACCAAACATAAGGCTCTGACAAAACAGTCTGGAGGCTTTCTGTTACCTCTTCTTTCAACAATCCTTCCTGTCATTTTGGGAGGGCTAATTAATAGATAAATCATGAGTCAGAAAATGTTTTTGG
>NC_060152.1:19329359-19342063 GCF_021292245.1 Micropterus dolomieu
TGATTCCAACACCAACAATCTGGTTGATCACTTCAATCATATCTGCTTGTTGTCACTAAATATTACTGCTCCTCTAAAGGTTAGGCCTACGTCTAAAGCTAGTAAGCAACCCTGGATAAATGACAGCATTCGCAGCCTAAAAAGGGAATGCAGGAAAGCAGAATGCAGATGGAAAAAGTCTGAAGGATTTATTAATTAACTACAATAACATGGTTAAGGATGCGAGAACACATTATTTTTCTGAACTCATTACTACACATAAACACAATCCCAGGATTCTGTTTAAGACTGTGGATCAGCTGGTAAACCCAAACCCTCCTTGTGCCTCAGCTGGAAGTAATGATGACTGTTAATTGTTTTTATCTTATTTTACCAATAAGGTGGTGTCAATCAGAGCCTCTATTACTCCCAGGCTTCTTACTCAGAGGTCCCTCACCAGCAACAAGAGAGTTTTAACCAGTTTTATCCCATCGACTTGTCTGAGCTTTTAAAAACAGTATCACAAATGAGAGTGTCCTCCAGCCCACTTGATGTAATACCTACAAAGTTTTTACTGAAAGTAATGGATTCTGTTGGGCCCCATTTGATCTCTGTTTTTAACAGCTACCTATCTGCTGGTTGTGTCCCTGATTATTTTAAAACGGCTTGCGTGAACTCACTTTTAAAGAAACCTGGTTTAGATCTCTCCCTCCCACAAAATTTTAGACCAATTTCAAAACTGCCTTTTATTGAAAGGTTTTAGAAAGAATTGTGTCCAAACAATTGCTCACTGTACTGGAAAATAACTAATTATTTGAAAAGTTTCAGTCTGGTTTCAGGAAGTACCACAGCACTGAGACTGCCCTGCTTAAAGTCACCAATGAACTTTTAATGTCTGCTGATGAAGGTATGGTACAACATCATGTTAGACAGACTGAGGCACTGGGTGGGGATCTCTGGTACTGCCCTAGAGTGGTTTTCATCCTACCTGTCAAATAGGAAGTTTTGCGTGTCTATAAACAACTATGTCTCTTCGTTCTGTCCAGTTAAATATGGTGTGCCTCAGGGGTCGGTCTTAGGACCCATTTTGTTTTCCTTGTATCTGTGTGGTGTATAACATATGTTTCGGACACCACATCTGCTTCCACACCTTTGTTGAGGTTCCTCTGGTGGCCAGATGGGGATTTAAAACAAGACCTTGTTGACTTCAGGATGAAGGTGCACATCTTTGGGGCAACATCTTCTCCCAGTTGTGCCAATTTTGCTCTCAGGAAATGTGCAAAGAACAGTTCAGCCAGGAAGCAGTAGATAAAGTATTACATTGCTTCTATGTTGATGACTGTCTTGTGTCTGTGGCGTCAGAGGAGGAAGCAGTATCACTTCCAGTATCAGTTACCTCGTCTCAATCTGTGCTAAAGGTGGATTCCATCTTACTAAGTGGATCAGCAACAGGCGTGGTGTTCTGGCTGAAATACCTGAAAACCACTGAGCCAAGGATATGAAGGGATTGAATATGGATCAGGATTTGCTGTCTGTGGAGAGAGTACTTGGTGTGGAATGGTGCATCCAGTCTGACAATTTCAAATTCAAGATTAAAGACCGACCACTCACCAGGTGAGGAATTCTCTCACCTGGTGAGCAATTAGTTCCATCTATGATCCTCTTGGTATCTTGAGCCCTGTAGTCTTGTCTGCGAAAAAGATTTTAAGAGATCTGTGTAGGAGAGCTCTTGGCTGGGATGACATCATACCTGAGTAGATTGCTCAGGAGTGGACAAGTTGGCTGGACGAACTTTGCCATTTGGAGAAATGTAACATCATGAGATGTCTGAAACCATTGGATTTTGGAGAAGTAACCACAGCACAGTTACATAATTTCTGTGATGCAGGTGAAATTGGTTATGGAGTGCTGTAACTTACCTGGTGTCACAAAATGTAGACTCACAAGTATACAGTGCCTTTGTTATGGGAAAATCCAGAGTGGCTCCTTTGAAGGCTGTTACCATTTCCCGAATCGAACTCATTGCTGCCACCATGTCAAGTCACATTGATGTTTTGTGGAGGAAGGAGTTGCACATGCATCTTCAGGATTCTGTGTTTTGGACAGATAGTGCTTCTGTGCTCAAATACATCAGAAATGAGACATCCAGATTCAGAGTCTTTGTTGCCAACAGGGTCTCAGAAATTCACAAAGCTTCACAACCCTGTCAATGGAGGTATGTTGAGACTGTAGCTAACCCAGCTGATGTTGCCTCCAGGGGTGTGAAAGCAGAGGCATTTCTCAAAAATGCAACATGGGTTTCAGGGCCTCATTTTCTCCTTCAGCCTGAGAGTGAGTGGCTAGTCAATCCTGACGATATTCATCAACTTCCATCAGATGACACTGAGGTCAAGAAAGCTGTTGCGGTGAATGCTATACAGGCTGTAGAGGAGGTTGATGCAGTCACCCGCATGATCCATAACTTTGACTCTTGGACTCCTGTAAGAAAGTCAGTGGCTTGGATCTTGAGATTTAAAACATGGCTCTTTTCTCTTTGTCAGAAGAGGAAACAACTAAGCTTGTCTCATGCAGAGTCTGAAACAACAACAACGTTCATTGCAGAAGGATATGGAAACTTTCAAGAGGAGGACAGTTTCAAGTTGTCTGTCAGTGAAGGAGCTTCAGAAGGCAGAACTGGAGATCATTAAGTTTAGCCAAAAGAAGAGGTTTCCAGAGGAGTTCTCCAGGCTGCAAAAGGGAAAAAATTTGAAGGGGCATAGTCACATCCACACACTCTGCCCACTGATGGAAGATGGTGTTATGTGAGAGTTGGTGGTCGGCTCAGCAGGTCATCTATGCCTGCAGAAGCTAAACATCCCATAATACTGGCTAAGGATTTACATATCTCATCCATACTTCTAAGGCACACCCATGAAGAGGTGGAACATGCTGGTTCCACTTTGAATGTGCAAAAGTTGGACGAAGAAGGCCTTCATACAATTGTGTGTGAAGTGGAAGCCATCATTAACGGGCGTCCGATCACCAAAGCATCCACAGATCCTAATGACCTGGAAGCATTAACGCCAAATCACCTGTTACTACTGAAGACTTTACCATCGTTGCCACCAGGAGTCTTTCAAGAGGCAGATCTATATGCCCGCAGACAATGGAAGCAGGTGGCAAACTTTTCCAGACAGAAAAGGATTTGTGCGTCAGGTTCGCATCAAAACAAAGACCAGTTGCCTGTACCGGCCAATTACCAAGATCTGTCTGCTACAGGAGGCTGACGCTGGATAAGGAGTGACTGGAGCACAGTGTGACACTGCTTTGACCCTGACTTTGACCGACTGAGTGAGTGATGGTAAAGATCACTTTGACTTAGGCTATGTGCTGGTAACCTCTGGCCTGACTGACCTATGACTCGTTTACAAGAAGACAGGAGGAAGAAAGAAGACAAAGATGTACATTTATGGATTATTGAACTTTTGATTGTCTCATGCCCCCTATTAACTAGTGCAATGTAATTATTATGTATTAATCTAATAATTAGGGGCTGGTGTGTAGGAGTCATGAACTGATTTATTGCACGTTTTGAATTAATTGTATATAGGTTTATTTGTTGTTGCACGTTTTTGGTAAGTCATGTGGATGTGGGTGGTGATTTCTGTATAGTTAATTTACACACCTGGTCAACACCAGTGGCATAAAGAGGGCGAGTGAATGGGACGCTGCATTTTTTTGTTGACCGCGGTATTCTTTATAGTTTTTGATCATTGTGATTATTTTCAATATACGTTTTTCACATTATATTAAGTTGCATATTTTCGTCAATAAAAAGCAATAATTATTTTATAAATATTTTTTGAGATCAGCGAATTATTTGTGCAGCAAGTCAGACAAACAGCACCACAAGGCCCTACCTCAGCCTCTCAGCGACTACTTTGTTTTTGCTTTAAGTATAGTCACTACACACTATATGAATAAACACACTCTTTCAACCAATTTAATAATAATCTGGATCAAGCCACCAAGTTCTTAAAAGAACTGCAGCACAGAGAGAGGAACAAAGAAATACACATATAAATGCAGCAGTTTTGCAGGTCTGGATGCAGAATGGGCCACATCAGGTCAGAGACAGAGAAACAAACATGAGCACATTGCTCTCAAACACGGCCAGGTTGTTTACAAATAAGGAAACAACAGCACGGCTCTGTTGATAAATAAAAAGTAAAAGGTACGTTGCGTTCTCTGGCGTACCTGGATCAGCTGTTAGCTGTAACACACCACAGGGCTAACATTAACGTTGCTATGTGGCTGTGTTTTAATGTTTTAATGACCGGGTCGGTTTGTTTTGAAGAGGAGACGACCTCGAAGGTAATTCCGCTCCCGGTAGAACCCTGCCAGTGCACTGAAGTCGAGTGGACCTAGAACAACTTATGAACTCTCAGCTTTTAACTGTAAAACACTAGCAGGACTAAAGTTACGGTATGGCTGTGTTAAAACTATAACTTAGCACAGCATCACTGCGCTGTAATAACGGTATGCTTTATTAAATGTCACATAATTAACAAAATAGCTATATAATGTCAGTCCAGTGACTGTTACCTGACAGCCAACCTACCTCTCATTCTCCGGCGCCGGCAGTCACTCAGCCTGCCGAATGAACGAAAGACTGAGGAGAACCCATGTGAGCGGTGAACGAGTCGTTCATTCCTGCTCCTCAGTAGGAGATGTCATGTGACAAATGAACGACTCAAACCTAGAGACCCACAGTTGCTATAAGTCGTGAACTAATCAGTTCTGTTTCCTGTGCTGCCTGCTTACCACAGCCCTGTAGCCGAGCTGTCACGTGACAAATGAACGACTCAAACAGACCCACAGTTGAGAGTCGTGAACTAATCAATTCTGTTTCCTGTGCTAAAACAAGGCCTGTGCCTAAATCATTAATTATATGCATATCACAAATGAAGTGTTAATATTCAGTTGGACTTCTAATGGAATGTATTGAGGAGGTAATTTCACATGGGAGTGAGAGTCGTGAACTAATCAATTCTGTTTCCTGTGCTGACGGAGCCCATGCAGTTGCCGTGTGATGCACCAAGTAGTAACGTTATCTTTGAATCTGAGTTTAAATTACTTGAGTGAATATGGTGTCGCATTACGAGTTTTTAAGCTGAATCTATTTTAAAAAGTGCTCCAAAGAAAACCACAACTTTAACAAGTGATTAATAACACAAGGCTTACTTCGAAAATCAGTGAGTGCTCTCATGCCATGAAGTTGAAAAGGCCATATGGGAGAAAGGAATCAGCATGGTGAGTAAAACAAGGCCTGTGCCTAAATCATTAATTATATGCATATCACAAATGAAGTGTTAATATTCAGTTGGACTTCTAATGGAATGTATTGAGGAGGTAATTTCACATGGGAGTGAGAGTCGTGAACTAATCAATTCTGTTTCCTGTGCTGACGGAGCCCATGCAGTTGCCGTGTGATGCACCAAGTAGTAACGTTATCTTTGAATCTGAGTTTAAATTACTTGAGTGAATATGGTGTCGCATTACGAGTTTTTAAGCTGAATCTATTTTAAAAAGTGCTCCAAAGAAAACCACAACTTTAACAAGTGATTAATAACACAAGGCTTACTTCGAAAATCAGTGAGTGCTCTCATGCCATGAAGTTGAAAAGGCCATATGGGAGAAAGGAATCAGCATGGTGAGTAAAACAAGGCCTGTGCCTAAATCATTAATTATATGCATATCACAAATGAAGTGTTAATATTCAGTTGGACTTCTAATGGAATGTATTGAGGAGGTAATTTCACATGGGAGTCAGGACTAAATTTCACTTTGTGTACAATAAGTAGGCTAACCTAATGTAAGGATTTGTTTTTACTCCCTCTCTGCATTTAATGCATCTGATCTTTATTGAAATCTATCTGGACCTTTATGTTTACAATAACCTTAGTATTTAATCAACAGGATATGCTGAGATTCATGTCACAAAGGAAAATAATTGTCAAGGTCAATCCGACGTGACTCCATACTTGAGAATTGTCATGTTGTTGTTGTTTTATTTCTTTTTTTTTAAACCTGTCCTGCCCAACATCAATGCCCAAGTGACGAGCCCAAAGCGCGCACTACGCGAGCACGGCGACACCCAATGCCCGGCAGCCCCCCACGAATCCTGCGTGCGAGGTCGGCAAACGAGAGAGAATGAGCGGCAGAACACAACAGCGAAAGCCAGTGTAGAGAAACACCAGCAGCAAGTCCCAGCCCGGCAGCAAACGTGTTGCGCAGGTCACTGTGCACCCACCAATAAAAGTGGGTGCACTGTCCGCGCCAGCCGACATCCCCCATGCACAGCACGTCCCCAGGCCGACGTGCAACACCAGCCAAACCAGCAACGAGGCAAAATCAACCCGCTCAGCTGCATGCCACCACAAACCCACCAACCCGTCAAGGGCCGAGAACTCCAGGAACAAGCCCAGAACAAACCGGAGCACAGGCCTGCCCCGCACACACACTGCACATCCCGAAAACTAACTATACCTCAGCATCCAGAGGGGTCCAACAACTGGCCGACAGAGAAATGGGGAAGCATGGATCAGAGGCCAACGAAGCAAACCAGGGACGCAAACTGGTCACTCCAAGCCAACGAGGAAATGCCTCCCCAGGACTCCAATGCACAAACTAAACGCCCAGCAGCCATCCAGAGAGGATGCACAGGGAAAAAGCACAATGCATCAAGATGCATCGACAATCACCCTACAATCCCACCGCAGCCCTCTAAACCGTAACCGGACCAACCCGCGCAGCGCCCAGAGACCCCCACCCCCAGTAGCCAGGGCATCCCACAACTCCCCAAAGCGCAAAGGACACCAGACCGCATGTCCCGGGGGAAGCTGCACCCCGCCCCGAGGAAGAACAGCAGAATTCTCATGTTGGACTGCAAACGTAGATAAATTTTATTTACAGGTGACTGGTTTTGCATTGTATACAACAAGATGAACAAAATATTAGACCATAGTCTAAATGTTTTCTTTGAATGACCACGCTGCACTATTGTTTTAATAACCTGGGTTCTCACCCCACTGCTAAATTAAAGAAATATTTACTTGATTGATCTATTACAGATTTGCTCAAGGCCTTCAGTTGCGACAAGTGGACATGCTGGAGGAAGGGATAACTGGGAGCTCTGCAACTCTCACTAAACTTGCATACTAGCTGCTAAATGTTTGCAAATCTGCAATGAAGAGAATGAGAAGGCGAGGCAAACAGACTATAGGAAGAAGAAGATAAATTGTCCTGATCATGAATCAAGTTCTTCAGAAACCTCCTAAAGATAGAGAGATGACCAGAAATTTTGAATCTTAATTTATTCTCTCCTATTCTCCACTATTATGTGTCATTGTCCTGATTTTAACACATTTGTCTGATATTGTTAATTTCAGTACAACAGAGGACGGACAAGCAGCCGAAGTTCCTGGGTTTTTGGAATGCAAGGCATTAAAGGTGACAGAAGGAGACCCATTCTCAAGATTGTGCGTCGCCGTTCAGCCAGACATGTCATTCCCCCTATAAAGAAGCACATTCGACAGGGAAGCACCATCATTTCAGATGGATGGAGGTCTTATCACCATCTTCAGTTTGAAGGTTTTAAATCACCTGACTGTCAACCATCGAGAATGTTTTGTCGACCCGGTTACAGGTGTACACACACAGAACCTGGAGCGACTTTGGGGTGTTTGCAAGACAACTATCTGGAAACTAAGAGGGAACCGAACAGAAAATATGTTGAAAGATCACTTAGATGTAATTGAATGGACATACTGGCGTGGAAACCATCACAGACATGGACCACTTGGAATGCTTTTGCATGACATCAGGAAAAAATACCCTGTGTGAGATGAAGTTGCAAATACTGTAGATATTTAGGGTTAGAGCTGACTTTGCTGTCTGTTAATTGTAGTGATGTGTGCTGTTATTAATTTACATGTAGCTTGAAGTTTAGGTTTTATTTTTTCACCCTTATATTTTAGTGAAGCTGCATTGGTACTGTTATTATGACTATGTTATTATAATTTTTAATTCTGTGTTTGTTGTATGACATGATTATATACTTATATCTTGTCAGTAGTCGCTATGTTTACATTCCCAAATCACAGTCGCATAATGCAGGCTGGGTAGAAACTGATGATTTAGTCTCTTGCTGCTTCCTGTTATTAGGTGTAGGATTTGGAGTGCTAAATGGAATATGTTCCAAAGAAACAAAATATTGATATATGTTAATATGTTATACTGGACGATAACAAATGGTTGACAATATGTGTGACTCTTTACACATCAAAAAGGTATTTGCTAGAATAATACAGTAAGTTTGAGCCTTGCATTTGTTCTTATCCATAAATAAACTTGAAACAAATATTTAGATATATATAAAATCTCTGAGGTTGTTTATTAATAAAGGAGACATTTGTACTCACTTGGCTGTCTGCTATTTGCAGTAGTTGTGTGCTGTAATTTATGAAGAGGGAAGAGGAGGCAACTTTAGAAAAGAGAACATGTTGGGGTTAATAAGTGTCCAACTACTTATATGAATTAAGTATGTACAAGGCTCCACTTTAGAATGGGGAACATATTCTGAATTACAAAGACTTAATTTAGAGCAATTTGTACACTATTAACTCTTGTAGTTGTGTGTTTTGTTACATAAGAATACCATATTTATTCAGTGTTATTAAGGGAGAATGGCTGTTCCTGTGGTACTACCACCTTATAAGGCCCCTACTGAGCACTGCCTATTGAGATCAGCTTATATTGGGTAAAGTCTTAGTTAATGGTGTAGTAATGGTAGAACATGGGCATGCAGAATAAGTGTTTTATTATGACTAATACAGGGCCAATATGCTACGAATACACCAGTTAGTAAGCAGCTAGTTAATGGTAAATATGTGTACCATAATATAAAGTGTTATTGTGCACATGTGGCAGCTTATCACAGTACCATGCTTCAATTCACAATTCACTGAGCTCCTGAGAGCGACCCATTCTTTCACAAATGTTTGTAGAAGCAGTCTGCATGCCTAGGTGCTCGATTGTATCCACCTGTACAAGTGAAGATCATCTGCCTTTTGCTTATTGCTCATACTTGATGGAAGAGCTGGTGGTGAAGGGGGAGTGGTTATCTGCTCCCTGGTTATCTGTCATTTTTGCAGCCAGGTAGCCACCTGACTTGAATTTGTCCCTAATTCTGTGGTGAGGGCTATGGACTAACACATCTTCATAATTTGGTCACCATAACATTATTAAGGGAAACCTACTTACTTAATGTCTTGCAGACCTTGGATAGATATGCTGTTCATTTTGTTTGCCGTTGTTTATGTTTTCAAATTGAGCTACCTTGAGAAGCCAAATGGTTTCTCAAGGTCATCCTGAGGTGTTGTTGCAAGGAACATGGATGCACAGTACAGGGAAACACATACAGCCGTAACAACATTTACCAGATACAAAAACTGGCTTTAGAAAGTAGTAAAATGTCATATTGAATCCAGAAAATTATGACGTTTTTGGATTGTGCATGAAGTTCACTCTATGTAAAACCACCATTTTGGATGTACCATTATCCCCTCTCCTTTGCCTTTCATGTCTCTCTCTACAGTCCTATCAAAGCAAAATGCCAGCATTTTAAGAAATACTTTCCAATTACTTTACATTCATGTTCCACTTTAATCTTGGAGCTGTGTCTGACAGTTTCCAAAATGTTCTTTATGTCGAACCAGTTGTGTTTAAGCTACTTTAGTTTCAGGAGAACAATTCTTTACAATGAAATGTTTGACTTGTGTGGCTTATTTCTTGTGTGGGGTGGTAATTTAAAAGAGTAATTTATAAGAGTTTCCTCAAATAAGATAAATGGATATATATGTAAAATGTGAACATATAGTAATTTTTAATCAAGAAAAAAACGTATTTAAATATATTGGTTGGAGGTTTTGAAAGTTCATCTATAGCTAAGACTCTTAAATCGAAATATCAGTAAAATGGCATTAAAATTCATTTTTTATCACAAACCCATAATTTTACAGGAAGTTTACATTTCTTTTTAAACCCATTAAAAGGGCCTTCATCCATGCAGATATGTAAGAGAGACAGTCCGTGATCCACGCCGATACGGTGGGGTCATGTGGCAGGAAGGATAGGTAGAGTTGCGTATCGTCTGCGCAGCAGTGGTAAGAGAAGTGGTAATGATCGGCCTCGGTGAGGTGGTGTAAGTCTGTAAGCCATTTCAGCTGCAACAATTTTATCACAGTCAGTGTGAAAAACAGGAGCTTGAAAATTTAAATCTTTCTTGTATTCATCTGCATTTAAAGAATCCCCAGACACACAACTTAATTTCAACCACTTAACAAACTTGGTTAAAAATAAAAGCTGTTTGTGTATAAACTGCCTGTTATAAAACAGTTGTCCACTAGATGGCGGTACACTGTAAATAGTTGTTTCCCACAAAATGTCCCTCTATTGCAGTTTCTCAATTGCTTAAACACTAAAACCTGGCTTTTGAACTAAAATTTCAAAACCATAATTTTTGAAAAAGCATACCCATTTCCCTAACCTCTACACACAAATCCCTTCATTTCTCATTGCCTACACCATGTGGTTATTGAGAAAGCACATTCAATATTGTTCAATCACTCAGCACGGGTTGAGCTCATGTGGACTACCCATGTGGAAACACAAACAGTCAAAATTGATAACACATCAACCAGAACCTTCAATAAATAGAAAAAAGGGCCAGAGTAAGTTCATTCAGTTTTGGAATAATGGATACAGAGAAATCTGAAGGAAGAGGTGTAGGACACCATAGAGGAGGAGTAAGCAGAAGAAGAGGCAGAGGAAATGCAGGATGGAGAGGAGGAAGAGGTGAAGGAAGAGGAACAGTAGGAGTTGGAGGAGGAGATGGGACAGGAGGAAGATGGAGAGGTGGAGGAGGCGGAGTGAGAGGGAGGAGGAGGAGGGAGTGAGAATGTGTTGGAAGAGGAGAAGGTAAAGAAGGAGGTGGAACAGGAGTAGGGAGGAGGAGGTGGTGGAGAAGGAGGTGTAGAACGATATTCTCTGGCCTGTCCCAGACCAAAGATAGGATGCTGCGGCAGAATAATTTGTTGTTTGGTGTGTTTTACCATATAGCACAGTGCAGGAGGGGCGGGGCAAACACCACACCGAGCACATCCTATCTTGAACGAAACGATGTGCCTACTCGCCGAGGTGTTTCCTCGCATGCAAAATCTCATGAACCCACATAGGGAGAGTCTGTCCTCTCATGTTTCAGCCTTCTCTTCATGCAAAGCAAGGGCCAGAGCAAGTAGGCTACGCCTACTATACTTTGTGGTGATTTTCTACACAGTAAAATTAGCTAGCTTACTTGCAACACATCACCTCCACGGATATTATGTATAGCAACCACAGCCTCTCGAAAAAAAACATGCTGCGTCTCCAAAGCGCACCCTAGCGCTCCCAGCGAGGCGTTTTCAGAACAGCAGCTGCCGTTTTTAGTCATTTGTCATTTCTTTTGTGTTCATCATGTGAAAAGGTTTTTGAGGGAGAACCACAAGCAACATCACTAATAACCAGTTTTTGTAGTACGCCTATTGTTAGGAATTTATCTCACCAGGTTGTAAAACTGTGTTGTAGTGTGTGTGTGTGTGTGTGTGTGTGTGTGTGTGTGTGTGTGTTTTGGGGGCTTGTGTGTTATGTCTGAGGGCAAAGTTTGGTTTTTCAGCAAGATTGAATGGTTTTGAGTGGAGAACTTCATTTTGACCTGAAAATAGGATGTTTGGGGAATTGGGTGAGAAGTTGTAAATTTGTTTTTAGAGTTTCGAGAAAAAGGGGCACAATTTCGAGAAACGTGTTTAAGCAATCGAGAAAAACATTTCCATGAGCAACAAATACACAAGTAAAGATGGAGACCGGCTGAACAGTTGAAGGTGATCTAGACTCTAGGGACAGGCATTAACAGTGTGCACTAAATTTAAGAACATTCAGAAATACATTTCTTCTGAATCATCCTTTGGGCTTTGTAGATCATTGGCAGACTTTCTGGGGAAGACCTGGTCTGATCCGGAGAGACGGCATCCATCCCACTTGGGAAGGAGCAGCTCTCATTTGTAGAAATCTGGCCAAGTTTATTAGTGGACCAAATCCATGACAACCCAGAGTTGAGACCAGGAGGCAGAGTCGCAGTTTAACACACTTCTCTGCCCTTCTTTTTCAGCAGTTACCCACCCAAAACCCTATGCAGAGTTGCAGTCTAACACACTTCTCTGCTCCTCCATTTCAGGAGTTACTTAGTGAAAATCCTATAGTGACGGTGTCTGCCCCCCGACCATTGAAATTATTTAAAAAGGTAAACAGAAGAGGAGCTGTGCATAAAAACCTCATTAAAATTAAAACCACAAGAGCAATAGTGCAAACGAATAGGAGAGTTAAATGTGGACTCTAAAACATCAGATCTCTCTCTTCTAAAGGTGTACTAGTAAATGAACTAATATCAGATTATGATATTGATTTATTTTGTCTTACTGAAACCTGGCTGGGTGATGGAGAATATGTTAGCCTAAATGAATCCACCCCTCCCAGTCATATTAATACTCACATTCCTCGAGACACAGGCCGAGGAGGTGGAGTTGCAGCTATCTTCGACTCTACCCTACTAATCAGCTCTAAACCTAAACTAAATTATAACTCATTTGAAA
>NC_060152.1:19342163-19344956 GCF_021292245.1 Micropterus dolomieu
GCCTCTTAAACCCCATCCCGACTAGTTTGCTTAAAGATGTTTTACCCTTAGTCAGCACTTCTAAACTAGATATGATCAATCTATCTCTATCAACAGGCTATGTACCACAGTACTTTAAAGTAGCTGTAATTAAACCTCTTCTGAAAAAGCCCAAACTTGATCCGGATGTTTTAGCCAACTATAGACCTATATCTAACCTTCCTTTTCTCTCTAAGGTTCTGGAGAAAGCAGTTGCTAAGCAGCTGTGTGACTTTCTACAAAGCAATAGTTTATTTGAGGATTTTCAGTCAGGATTTAGAGCTCATCATAGCACAGAGACAGCACTGGTGAAAATTACTAACGACCTCCTTATTGCATCAGACAAAGGACTTGTCTCTGTACTGGTTTTATTAGATCTTAGTGCTGCATTTGATACCATTGACCATCAGATCCTATTGCAGAGACTGGAACATTTCATTGGCATTAAAGGAACCGCTGGTTTAAGTCCTATTTATCAGATCGATTTCAGTTTGTACATGTTAACATGTTAACGATGAGTCCTCCATGCATGCCAAAGTTAGTCATGGAGTTCCTCAAGGATCTGTCCTCGGACCAATCCTCTTCACTTTATATATGCAATATTATCAGGAAATATTCCATAAGCTTTCATTGTTATGCTGATGATACTCAGTTATATCTATCGATCAAACCAGATGAAACTCATCAGTTAGCTAAACTTCAAATGTGCCTTCAGGATGTTAAAACCTGGATGACCTGTAATTTTCTAATGTTAAACTCAGATAAAACTGAAGTTATTGTTCTGGGGCCTAAGCACCTCTGTGACGCATTATCTAAAGATATAGTTTCCCTTGATGGCATCACCCTGGCCTCCAGTACCACTGTGAGGAATCTTGGAGTTATCTTTGATCAGGACATGTCGTTTAAGTCTCACATTAAGCAAATTTCAAGGACCGCCTTTTTTCACCTACGTAATATTGCGAAAATCAGGAACATCCTGTCTAAAAATGATGCAGAAAAACTAGTCCATGCATTTGTTACTTCTAGGCTGGATTACTGCAATTCCTTATTATCAGGCTGCTCAAAAAAGTCCGTTAAGACTCTTCATCTGATCCAGAATGCTGCAGCACGTGTTCTGACAGGAACCAGGAAAAGAGATCATATTTCTCCTGTCTTAGCTTCTTTGCATTGGCTTCCAGTAAAATCCAGAATAGAATTTAAAATCATTCTTCTTACCTACAAAGCTCTAAATGGTCAGGCACCATCTTATCTTAAAGAGCTCATAGTACCTTACTACCCCACCAGAGCACTGCGCTCCCAGAATGCAGGGTTACTTGTGGTTCCTAGAGTCTCCAAAAGTAGACTAGGAGCCAGAGCATTAAGCTATCAAGCTCCTCTCCTGTGGAACCAGGTTCCAGTTTGGGTTCAGGAGGCAGACACCATCTCCACATTTAAGAGTAGGCTTAAGACTTTCCTTTTTGATAAAGCTTATAGTTAGGGCTGGCTCAGGTGAGTTCTGAATCATCCCTAAGTTATGCTGCTATAGGCCTAGACTGCCGGGGGATTTCCTATGATGCACTGAGCTCCTCTCTCCTCTACTTTCTCTCCCTCTGTATGCAACCTCATCCCATTATTGCATGTTACTAACACAACTTCTCCCCTTTCTGGTAGTCTTGTGCTTTCTCGTCCCTCTCCTCTCTCCTCCTATCACTTCCTGCAGGTTTTCTGACTCTGGAGCTGTGGAGTCTGGATCTGTGGCTGCGGGTCACCTGCTGCCCCCGTGTTCCTGCTCGACACCCTCTGCTACAACAACTATTGTTACTAGTCCTATTGTTATTATTGTTATTATAATCATTAACATTACGACTGTTACCATTAACACTACTATAAATATCTGTACCATTTTTCATTTAGTCTATAGCAACATCACCTTTACTGTCTGTACCTCTATGTGTATATTGTGTAGGCTGCCTCCCTCCCCTCTCTCTCTCCTTCCATCCCTCTCTTTTTCTCTCTGTTCCTCTCCTGCCCTCTCTCTCTCTCTCTCTCTCTCTCTCTCTCCCTCTCTCTCCTTCACCCCAACCGGTCGAGGCAGATGGCCGCCCACCCTGAGCCATGGTACTGCTCGAGGTTTCTGCCTCTTAAAAGGAAGTTTTTCCTTGCCTCTGTCGCCTAGTGCTTGCTCTTGGTGGGAACTGTTGGGCTTCTGTAAATAGCATCATAGAGTACGGTCTAGACCTGCTCTTTTATGAAAAGCGCTGTGAGATAACTGTTGTTGTGATTTAGCGCTATATAAATAAAATTGAATTGAATTGAATAGAATTGAATTTTACACATGTATTTATCTCACCACTTTGATAGTAATCTAGGGGCATTGCTGAGTATCTGTGTTATTCATGCCAGACAACACTTCAAATTCATCATCAAGGCCTTAACTTGTTTAAAATAAATAAACAAACAAATCATTGCACTAAATCCCAAAATTGTAATTAAACATTACACCACTTGGCTGGTGGCTTTTGTCTGGCAGATTTCAGCCACACCTTCAATTCTCAGTTCTAGTCTGTTGAGCATAGACATTTCAACAGTGGGAAGTGGATCAGTTACAATCATTTATTCACTACATCTGCTTGATGTTTGTTGTTTTTGAATACACGCAACTTTGCAGAACAATTACTCAAGCGGGTAAAAAAAATGTGTGCATGTCTGCAGCCTCCAAGTGTGCGCTTCAAAAATCAGTGGTGAGGCAGCTATAGACTGTTAGCTTGCAAGAAGTTAAATCCCCCCCCACCACCC
>NC_060152.1:19344976-19349945 GCF_021292245.1 Micropterus dolomieu
TCCCCCCCCCCCCCCCCCCCCCCCCATAAAATAATAAAGAATTCACATTCTCTGTGGCTCATATTGTGCCTTATACAAACTGCCAATTGTTGCCAAGACTGAATTACTGCATTTATTGTATATTGAAATGTTTTAGGACACATGTCTGAAGTGTTTAATCACATAAAACTTTTCACACAACTTCAGGGATGCCTTCAACCCGAAATCAGAGTCTGGAATCAGCAAGCAGCCTACATACTGTGGGGCTGAATCAGACGTGGCCCTTTGTGACCTTCTGTCACAGTGGGATGCAGCCCATAATAACTGACATTGAAGTAAACATTTAAGTTAACAGAGTTTAGTGGCTGGTCATGAATAGATGAGCAGTTTGCTCATCATGAATCTTGAGCAGAACGCCTTGTTGTAAACAATTCCATGAACCTACTTTAAAACTGAGTAGGGGAGAGCGGGGTAAGTTGTCTCATGTGTAAGTTGTCACACTGCTCATAACTCCAACACTAGAGGCTCTATCACAAAAATCAAATAGCCATTTTTCTATGTTCATAAGGTCACTCTAATCTGAGGTGAGCACAATTGTTTTATTTTTTGGCTTCAAAAGTAAAACACTTGCACTTTACATTTTCTGTATTCCATCCTTATTTGGTGTGAATGTTCAAAATGATAACTTTGCACAAAGTAGAAGAGACAATAATGTGTCTTTTGATACTTCAGCTGAAGTGCTATGTTAAGCTAACCTTGAGATTTAGCCAACATTAGCACACATGTCAGTTTGGGGCAAATTGTCTCAATGACTTTGGGGCAAGTCGTCACATGTGATTAGTTCCCCCAGTACAAATAAACACATATAACAAGCTTGTAATTAATTTGTAATTGCAAGGAGGAATGTGTTTTTGAAGGAAGGAAGAAAATTACCAACAGAAGACAGAGAATGACAGTACAATACCTGACATAATGTTACAGGCAGTCAGGCAGGTGTAGTTGAAGAACAAATCAATCAGAAGCACAGCTAAGGATTTTAGCTAAGGACTTATTCTAAGTTTAACACCATCTGTTTAGTTAAGAAGTTAAACATTTAAGCAAGTTATCTGCAACATTACATTCAACTACCATAGATCTATTTGCACTCCAGAGAACATTTGATTTTAAAGTTCAAAGTAAAGAGGTTACAGTGTGCTCTGCCAACATTTTTGTTTTTAATGAAATTATTTATTTTCCAAATTTTCTAGGCTTGATTGTTGATGGATTTTATTTTTTAGTTCTGGTTACAATATGAAATTGAAATCAATATTCACAATTAAGTGTTCTAACTGTTTGATAATCCAGTGTGACAACTTACCTACCGATGGGGAAAATTGTCACAAGTGCACTCTCTCTATTCAACCGTCTGAAGCTCCATAATGAGATAAGATAGGAAGACGTAATGAATACAAAACTTCTTCCCTAGACTTCATTCTTTCATTTGGTATGACATTTGTACCATCGATGTACGGTGCTCAGCAAATATTAGACAGTGTGAAAAGTGCAACATACCCCGCTCTCCCCTATAATAAATCTCAGGAGCACATTTTGCATTTTTATAGTTTAAAGGAGACTGAAACATGATGACAAGATCACAGAAATACATAGAAATATATTTATTTTGCTTTTCATCAGTAACATCAAAATATTTCTGAAAACTTTAAAAACAATTAAAAACAGAAACAGTTTATTTTATATTTTCCTCGTGTTACTTAAGAAAAAACAAAGAGCTATTCAATGCGATCTTTGTAGGCAACAAGCAAAAAAGAAAATAAGCAGGTTAAATCTGTAAGAGGCACGAGACTAAGGAAAATGCTAAACTTTCTACTTCCTCACTAGTCGCTTGAAAGGATATTAAAAAAAAGGTGTGGGAGCACTAAGAGGCCATACAGAGATGAGAGGAAACGCTGAGCAGTGATGCTGGCAACTCCACCAGTTAAGAGAACATGACCAAAGACAACAACGGTGCCACCAGGAGCAGAAGACCAGCACATGTGCTGCTGGCACTTTTGCAGAAGTCACCCTGACAGCAGCTAATTTCCGCTCCAATGGCTCCTGAAATCTGTGAATTTGCCATATTTAAGCAGATCTGCTTAGAAGCACAGCCCTTCACGTTAGTCTGTACACCTCCTGTGTTCACTGAGAGAATGAAAATAATGTTAATGTCTGAGCTTTAGGTTTTAATACATCAAGTAAAATCACAAAGTTTCCCTCTGAGCTGAGGAAAGATGTTTAATGTCATAGGCCTGTTACCTGCTGCTGAGATGCAGTGGTCCTCATTCCCCTCGCAGTTTAGAGTTGCGGTGCACTTTTTACTTTCACAACTGAAGCACTTTTTACCATTGGGATTGGATTTACTGGGTTCTGTAACATAGAACATATATTGTTCATATTGTTTGGAGAGGTAGAGGGGGGTGGAGGGGTGACTGCAATTATCTTTTTCTAAGGGCCTTTTTCAAAGGTTTTTTCTCAAGCAGGCTGTGGACATTTAGTGGCGTTTCCCTGCTGTCAAGTTTAACAGCCTTTAAATGAACATACATACAAAATGTAAAGAGTTATGCCAAAATACAGGAACATGATTAAGAACATGATTGGAGATTCTCTCTTTCTCTTTCTCACAGTTGTGGGTTTTCACTTGCTACTTGTAGTTTTTAAATGTTAAACAGTTTTTGCGCATGCAACTAGACGCCAGTTTTTCAACAAAAACAGCTCTGAGTGCAAAGACACATCAAAATTTAAATACCAATAGAAGATATAAACATAAAGGTAAGTTACCAGTGGCAGGCTGGGCGTTGCAGAGGTCGGAGGTGCAACACTTGCTGGCAAAGACGGTTCTGTTGATTCCAAAGTGGACTGAGCCCTCAAAACACTCTTCAGCCAAAGCACACGATTTCATGTTGAGATCAGCAACTTTCGAACCCCCTGCAGTAAAAGAATAAGCTTTTTAAACTGAGCCTTGCAAAGCAGTTTTACAATAAAAACAATGCACCACAAAATACCTCACCTGTATATAAAAGGACTCTCAGCGCTCTACACTGCAGACCACTTCAAGTGGTCAGCAGTGTAGGCTGATGAAACACAAAACTTAGATATGTCAAAAACATCAGCTTTTTTTCCCCAAGGGGTGGATAAAATAAGTTTAACAAATTAAACTCTGAAGTAAATTAATTTTAAATAATAATCCATCTTTTCTTAAAGAGCAAATTTTAAAAAAGAAAAAAGAAATAGATCAAAAACTTGCCTTTATGGAGAAGCACAATCAAAAAAATCTGTGTAAGGAGATTAACATTGTGTGATGGCAGAATACAACTGAATTTTAGTTTGATCTGTTACGGCTATAAGAAGCTCTCCTGAGAAGGCGTTGCCTTCATCCTCAGACAACTCCCCCATTTCTCTTTCTGTTGTGACAAAAGATTACAGTTTAACTAAAACTGATCTGTCGTTATCACTTTTTTTCATACTTTTTACATGCAGTATATTCACAAAAGTGCAATTAATATCATGGTATCGACTGTATGTTTTTATATATAATCACCCAGTTAACCTAATAATAGTTGCACAGAAGCCTTAGAATAAATAAGTTCAACAATAGAAACATGCTCTTGAGAAGAGGCACACTACCCAGGATTAGGTTAAGATTCAGTTCTGGGATTTGTTTCAGGGTTAACTTCAGCTCCCAGACAAGGCAGACACAATTTGACTGTTAAAAGGCCTTCCATTCTACCTTGAAAAGTTTTTTTGAGGTAGGTCAGCATGGTAAACATCACCCATTCTTGCAAGCACTTACTATATAGTTGGGTAAGATATACAGCATGTATACTTTCAGTCTGTTGAGCTATTTCAGAAGCTAGATATCAAAAAATGTAATACAAAACATTTTCTTGAAAACAACAAACCTGTGCAACGAAAAGCACTATGCAGCTTAAGAACCACACATAAAAACGTTTTCACAAGCTTCCTTTTATTTCTGAGTAATTAGTGATTAGTCTTTTATTGATGAATTATTGATGAAAATAAAAAAAAAAAAAAAACTTACAGGATATATATGTTCTCAGAAAACACATATGCAACATCTGTTCACCCAAAACTACAGTTGCAATATCACAGTTAATCATGACATCCAAAGTAAAAAATGCGTAAAAATTTCTGTCTTTCTCACCACTGCGGTACAGGGTGCAGCTGTGACAATTCGATCATTACATTTCCCTAGGGGCGAGAATGCACAACTATCTGACATGGAGCAGTGAGAGTGGATTCCCACCAAAGTCTGTTGAGAGCAGTTGGTGTCACCAACACCACCACACATATCTGCCCTTCACCACTGACTGGGCTTCAACTTTCCCTCGTCCCTGATGTAGGGTGCAAACCACGGTCTTTCAAAGACACATTCCTCTTTATGTGACCTGATTATGGGACATAAGAGCTTGCACAGCAATAAAATAATACAGCAGTTCAACCGAGGTCTCAGCAGAGCAGGCGGCTGTATTCGGAGAGGGCCGAGGACTTTTTTACCCCATCCCAGATACGAGCTGCGTAGTGGAACCTGTAAAAACACAACAGTCCATAAATTGTATTCACCATGAAACCAATGATGTTTAAAGAATAAAACTGGGTGTGTAAATATGTATATTTTAGGGCTGATCCCGAATAGTCGAAGATTTGATGCTTCGATGGGCGGAGCCTAATTCGACTGTCAATCTCACAGTCGAACCTTGGCAGCGAAACAAGGATCATGCAATTTTGGCGATATGGGGGTGCTCAACATCTGATTTTACATAGAACTACCAGTTTTCTCCCCATAATAAGCTCTCTCTCTCTCTCTCTCTCTCTCTCTCTCTCTCTCTCTCTCTCTCTCTCTCTCTCTCTCTCTCTCTCTCTCTCTCTGCGCGCCACTCTGTCCAGATGAAAAAGAGAAGGCCAAGATCAACTCAGAGGAGCTGCAAATCAAAAA
>NC_060152.1:19349965-19433265 GCF_021292245.1 Micropterus dolomieu
CTCTCTCTCTCTCTCTCTCTCTCTCTCTCTCTCTCTCTCTCTCTCTCTCTCTCTCTCTCTCTCTCTCTCTCTCTCTCTCTCTCTCTCTCTCTCTCGATATTTTTGTCCACTAAGGTGCCAAGTGGGGTAAAAATATATATGAGGCATAATAAATGAAGTTTGAAACAGGTCCTTTCCTTGATGCCAGTACGTGTCACTATCCCTATGACTGGATATTGACATGTAAGTCAATAAGAGGTTTACTTGTGAATTTTGCGACAGATCTGACCATGTCTAGTCCATTTACATGCACTTAGTTTTTCATGGCGAGACATCAATTCAACAATCAAAAATAGCTTCGCGATTTAACATCAGAAGGCTCTTAAGATTGCGCTGCCCACATTTGAAGTTGTTCGGGTTAAAGCTCTAGGAGGAGTTCGTAAAAGTACGGAGGGTGTAAACTGGTTCAGATTTTGTAAAAAATTCAAAATGGCCGACTTCCTGTTAGGTATAGGGTAAGGCTCCAAGAGGGTTATTTTTAAGTCTAGAGAAGATGCATCTGTTACTCAAGTTTGGTACAGCTTGGTACAACGTACGGCAGGGGCTAATTTTTTTAAATTTTGCAGGGGGCGCCACGGAGCCATTTTTCCACAACCACCCCCCCCAAACCATATTAGACAATAAAAACCAACACTTTTGATGTGCATTCAAGCATTCCTAGCCATGCGAAGGCTAAAAAGCCTTTAGGGGGCGCTATAGAGACAACGTGCAATCCAAAGTCCCAAAAATGACATCAAATACAAATATTACCCATTCGAGTCTGGCTGCAAAGTTATGTGGCTCTTTGAGCATCCTAAAAGCAGAAGTGTGGTCTTTGTAATAAGAGCAATAATCCCACCACATCTCATGAAGATCAAAGAAACTTTGTCCAAAACCTATTGTTTGTTTAGGGGTGCTATTGAGCCCTCTTGCCTTGCCTGACCCCAATCACTGCAGAACATTGGATTTCCCACCAGACCTGAGGTGTGTGCAAATTTTCATGAGGATTCGAGTATCCTAGGGCCTTCAAAAATGAGTTCATCGGGGAGAAAAAATAATAATAATCTGAGCTAAAACAATAGGTTCCTTGCACTTTCGTGCTCGGGTCCTAATTACAAAAACATTTCATTCTGTTCACTGGAAATAATACATTAAGTAGAAATGATGCCTGGAAATGATGCCCTCGCCTTTAAAACATCTCTATTATCCTGTTTGGTTGTTTTACATTGTTTATGTCCTGTAAAGCACTCAGCTTTTGGTTTGTAGAACATAAATAACATTTATATCATTATAAATAGAAGGTGGGCAGAGACAAATGTGTTTACCAATTCTTCTCAGTCAGGATTGTGTGGGACAGCTGACAGCGGGGCATGGCCAGTATTTGGCTGCGGAGTTTTGAAACCATTGTGGAGAAGGCAGGATGGCCTCTGTACCCCGGCAGCAGAGAGAACAGCGGGTAGGTTCCCAACCCTGAGCATGGTACAAAGATTAATTCCCATCTTACACAGGAGGACAGTTGAGTTTTATGTAATGAGTATTATGCAAAGATAAGTTCCTCTATAACCTGCTTTAGTCAGATTATCCTCCCCGTCATTCTCCTGCACAGGAAGGAGGAACATGTTGACTTCAGTTGCCAGGTAATCTTGCCCCAAACCAGGGAAAATATTGCAGTCAAGCATGGACAATGTGCCTAAAAACAAAACAACCTATTAAGTAATTAATCAACTATATTGTTAATGAAATCTGTAAACCAAATAACCCATGGTATTGTCCCTAACCACTTGCATTGGTTTGTTATATTTTAACTCAGATTTAATAGATATCGATGTATGAAAAGAATATTCTTGTAGTTTTTAACCTTTGTATTTGAGATGAGAGTGGGCCATTAGTTTGTCCACCACCATATGCATGTTCTTCAGATTCTGTGGGCAGAAATCATCCCGTCTGGCCTTATTCTGGAGGAACACTGAATGAGGGAGGAAGTTAAACGAGAAACTCTTAAATTTTGATATCATTAAGCTGGGATGGTAGTGGGGTGGGATGACATTAAAAGTCACCTATATGAGGATAGTACTCTGCTCCATCGTCACTGCCTGAAGAGCCACTGCTGTCATGGCTTGCAGACGGAGTGGAAGGTTTCACCATCTCAGCAGTCTGAAGAAACCTGTTCACAAACACTACAGTAAACTTTCTGAACGTTAAAGTAAACAGTAGCATCAAAGGTTGGGCAATTGTCAATGCAGAAGAGATATGATCACTGAGGGTGCAACAAGATGTCATCACATATAAAAAATATATATCGATAAGATAACTAAAAATAATGTAGACTTGCACCTAACAATTATTTTTAAAATCAACTACTGTAGCGGCTGTTTTTTCAGTTGGTTCATTAATTTAACAAGTAATGTAATGATTATTCTAAAGATCTTTTTTACTACTCGATTAATAAATAAATATCAAAAACCTGTCTCATTAATTATTCAGTATTTTATTCAATCATCCTGAAAAAACAGACACAAAGGCCATTTGATTAATGATAATAGTGGCATATTTTAAAAATGAGTCTAATGTAGGACTGCTGTGACACAGATTAATGTAAGCACTGTTTTCCAACCCTTTCCCTGAACTCAGGGGAAGTACTTGACTTAAAACATTAAATGGTTATGACGTGGATTTATATCATCACTGGAGTAATATGCAGTAAGATAATCGCTGGTAATGTAGTTTTGCATCAGTTCGGGGCAAAGAAAAATAACAACAATTCGATAACAAATGAGGGTTTTAAATTTTTTGCTGCTCATGTGGGTGTCAGATAATGATGTGTAGCTGAATGAGTGTCAGCACACGTAAGACGGATACATAGGCGGTCTGTTTCAACAGGTCTGGATTTGCCTACATTTGTTCACTAAAATACCAAGTCATAAAGTGGCATTACTGAAGTTATGAAAAAGCAGAAAACAAATATCCTCAAGATACCAGATGAAATGCTCAACATTCCTGCGACAGGAGGGGATATTTATCCCAAGTTATTGTCAGAGCGTTCCTGAGAGCAACGCTCTTCTTTTGTCCTGTGCATGGGCAGTAAGTAAGTATAACACAGACCCATCGCAGACAAACAAGTACCCACCTGTATAGGTTTAAGTCAGTGAACCAGTCTTGAACCACAATGACAACATGGCACACTGTAAACAGGAAGGCGGCGATCTGAAGAGACTTAGATTATACAGAGTACAAATGTAGTTAGAAGTGAATGTTTTTGTACAGAAGAATTAAAATGAAAAAAAAAACAGCTGTTCTCAAACTGGGTTGCAGCACCCCCTGGGGGGGAACATGGGTTCTATTTTGCTTTTATTTTATTTCATTCACCCCTGTTGTTAATTGATTAAAATGAAACCCAATTTTAGCTAGAGCTGGGTAGGCTTCTACTTTTTTTAGGCTTCTAAAGTGGGGCGTGACAGAAAAACTTAAGAACCACTGAACAATGAATCAGAGGACCTAGAGCAGTGGTTGGCATTAATTAGCAATAATATCTGGCCCATGGCCAAATTACTTTGATAGCGGCAAAAGAATAAACATTATAGTGGCTGGTGCTAAAACAGATTACAGTCATGACAGCAAAAGTTACTCACATAATCACTTCCTCGTAAGTGATTGCGCCTACAAATAAAAGCGAAAGAACATCTTTACAGTAGGATTTTATGTCATGTTTAATTAAGAGCCTTTACTTTGAAAAGATCTGAAGGAAATTCAAAAGGGTCTCTGGCTTGCTTGACACACCTCTGAAAAAGCCATCAGATTCATCAGATCAGATTCCCTTGAATGAGAAACACAGGAATTTCCTCTGCCTGGAGATACTGGGGAAATGAAAATAAGCGTCCATAGGATGATGTGGCCAAATCGCCGGGAGGCACACACTCGTGCACATGCTTATTTGTGAACATGTAAAACAATCTCTTCACAATCAATTTGTTGAAAGGGCACTTAAATTATGCAAGTGGGGATTGAATACAGAATCCTTCCAACAGGAGTCCTGTTGAGCTAAACAGGCACACAGTAAAGGATGGAATACAAACAATAAATTGGCCCACCATCTAATAAGTAGTAAAAAAATGAAAGACTAAAGACTTATTTGCCGACCAATGCCCTGGTGGTTACGCGCCTGTGCTCGCATAAACAACTAGTGTTTTCACCCACAGCCATCTGCAGGACAGCCACTGACCTGCATCTCCACATATGTGTGTGGGAGGTTGTACTCAGGAGGCAACTTCCGATCGTTGTTGATGAGGTGGTCGAGAATAGATGGGCTGAGCATTGGCTAAAGAAACAAACAAACAATTCTTTTACAGTTTTATTACAGTCTCATCCTAACTTCTTTTTCAATTTATACAGTTCATGACTTTTATTCTGACAGAAGATTACAACTACGAATCCATATTACTTCATTCATACCTGTGTATCCAAGAAGATGACTCTCTCCTGTGTGATGAAGAAATCAATGCCTGTGCTCTGGTTTCCTCCTCTTTCCTTGATTTCTTGAGTCTGGGCTCTGAATACGTAACCCCTGCGCAAACAAATACGATGACCTCCATAACTTACTCTTCCAAGAAGCCTGTCTTTCACTGAAAGTACATGTCAGAAATTGTTTTGAGAATCTAAAACCTGGGAATTCTCTCAAGATTTGGAAATAGGTTTAAAGATATTAACATATTAAAACTTTCATTAACAAATGCATAGACATCTACCTAAAATCCATAATACAAGTTTACGTTCCTTCTCGGCCACTATATATATATATATATATATATATATATATATAAATACACACACACACACACACACACACACACATATATATATATACACACACACACACACACTTTTCTGGTGTGTGAAGAGGTTTATTTTAAACGTTGTGTGAACTGTGAGAAAACAAACAAAAGTATGATAAGCTGACACTCTACAGTAGCAGATGGGTTTACAATGTCGCCCCTGTGTGTTCAGAAAGAGCACCATCACTTTTTAAGTGCAGCTTTAATTTGATTGGGGATAAAACACTTATAGAAATGTACTACTGATTTTAATATTACATTCTTCTATTGTGCAGAATGTAATTCCGCAATTAGTGAATGTAATTAGGGGATTATTCTACTCCTTGATCAATGCCTTTTTTTAAGATGATTCATTTTGCAGCTGATGTCACTTGTGTATCACTGCTATAGTTTTAGACCATTCTGTAGTTCAGGTTAGTCTAATATTGTACTAACAGTACTGCAAATCTAACAGTAAAACAGTAAAAAAAAATCCCTCAACAAGTTCAGTCCTTCTCCGTTTAGTCTTAACCAACCTCCTTATACATTAAACACATTTCCTATTGTTTCAAATTCCTCTTAAATATTAGAGGATATTCTGTCATTATGGGAACATCTCATGCTTGTCAGCATCTTTTAACGGTGGACTTACTATTTATAAATGAAATTAGTATATCATTTACATGTAACTGAGAAGTTGACAAGCTTGAGCTTATTGTTTGTGTTAGCGCCACCCTTGCCTTGGATCTTCCTCAGGAGTGTTGGCAGATAACAGTGACATGATCGTAGATTTCCCAGTTCCCTGCAGGCCAATGACTCCCACCACCAACATATCGGTCTGATCCCTCAGATACTGCAACACATCACAATAAAACACAACTTCCTTACAGTACAGTATAAATATAGTGGCTCAACAATCAACTAAATTCATTGAAGACTAACTCACCTCCATGGCACTGTCACACCAGTTCATCTGATCATCCACTAGCTTGATGCTGTGCTTCATCTTCTCTGGAGGGAGGAGTTTAGACTGGCCAACCATAGCTGCAAGTCAAATGAAATAAATTACATGTTTCCCCACACATGTAATTTGGCCTTAATAGGTGCATCCAGGTGGAGTATGTTAGTGAAATCCATAATAACTTACGGTCCACAATGCTGCTCGATGCAGAAGCACCCATCCCCCTGTTCTGGATCTGGTATACAGGCTGGGTGGGCCGCTGCCCTTCCTTCTCCATCTTGGAGGGCCCAGGACCAGGTGGCTGAGCTGCTGCTTCTGGAGGGGTCCCCGGCTTCCCTCCATCATCCCTGGCTTTCATTAGCATGATGGGCTTCTCCAGGACTGGAGCTCCACTCGCAGGCGCATTCTGCGATGACTTGGCCTTCAAAAGGATCCAACAACAGCATGTTGATAGATCAAAACAGGCTAAAGGAAGAGGCGCTTAATCAACTGTACTTTCTGGAGGCATTACTAATTAACTGCGATTAACTACATTTGTGTTTGTAGTCCTAACCTCTGAAAAGAGTTATGTAAATTTCTAAGTACCTCACATGGCCTTGGACAAAAGTGTGAAGGAAGGAATTCATGTAAATGTACTTGCTGCCAAACTTTCTTCTTAAATTCGATAATATGATGTTTGATTTCACATATTTCAGTCACATTACTGCATATTCTGACTTTGTGGTCAACTGGACTATCCTGCAAGCAAGTCTAAACGCTCTAATGATATAGTTATTGTATTATTATTTGTGTTCAATAAGAGGAATTACGAAAACAGCTTAGTTATCTAGATAAACGTAATTACCCTTTCTCCAGGGGGTTTAGCAAGAATGATGGGGGTCTTCTGAATGAGTGGGCCCGGTGGATCCTCACTCCCATCCTGAATAAACAAATGAAAGTGAAAACAACATTAAACAACAATAAACCAGAAATCAGAACAACATATGCTTCGTTATAAAGGCAGTAATATGTGTTTGCATTACCCTTCGTTCCCTGGGTTGGTATTCTCGATCCCGACTAGGACCGGACAGATTTTGGCCCGGAGGTCCAGCATCTCGGTCTCCCCGGCGTCGCCTCCTTCTGCGTCCCTGGCCGTACATCCCAGGCTGACTGTGGCCGGACTCGGACATGTCTCTCCTCACCTGATTCACTTACAGCTGGTGTCAACAGAAAGCTAGCTAACGATGATGGGGATCCCCGTCCAGGCAGAGGCGAGCTGAAGATAATTACTTTCACTGAAATATCTTCTAAACTAGAAACCTGCTCCCAGCTAACTTTAACCCTGTGACAATTACTTTCGTTGACGTTTGAGCATATTTAGCGGTTACAAGTTTAACCTGAAGCACTCGTCTGTGGACGTAACTTACGCTAGCTAAAGCGTCCCACTAGGTGCGCTTTTTTCGTAATTCCACGTTACCCGTTACAGTACGACGTTAGAGTGGTTCTCGACTAACAACGCGCTGCAAGAATCTCCACCCGCCTGTAATTCTGTGTGTCACCAATCAAACGCATCTTATCCGTCTGCTAAATTAAGTCGTTAGGAAACATCGCAATATAAGTAGTTCCGCCACTTTATGGATCATTTCGACGCGTAACCTCGCTATACTGTATATTATATAACGTACATATGAATCTATATGGCATCCTGTTGTTCTTGATTAAACTTGTTCGGCTGATTTTGTTTTCATTTATTAGAAAGTATTTGTTTTTTGTTTTTGTTTTTTTTTTGGGGGGGGGGTAAACATTTTATTGAAAATCAGGTACAGAAAGTATTTGATAATAACAACATCCTGAGATGTTAGGTTTCTTAAAGGCATAGTCCAAATATTACTTTTAGCGTTGCTCAAGCGAAAAGATACTTGACTACTAACCTTCACATTAAAAAGAAAAAAAAGCACATTGACAATTCAAGACCACCTGTGTTAATTTGTAAACCTAAAAATAATTTTAAGTTGAACCCATTCGTAAAATTGACATTGAATTAAATTCCTCTGACTAAAACTGCTGTGATTTGTAACTACATAGTGTCAAACACTATATAAATATAAGTTTTGAGAAATATTAAGCTGAAACACTGATGCATTCTGGGAGATTGAAGCCTCTGTCTTCCGGTTTTAAACGGATATGGAGGAGCCATACGTCCATGGGAGGAGCTCGGTGTCGGGGACGCCATCAACATGACGGTGTCTTCAAATGTAAAATTTGAAGGGGTTTTTCTTTTTGTAATGTTGTGAATCGTATCTGTACGATCGCCTCCTGTAACGTTACAGATGGATACGCTTCAGACACAACTCTTGAAGAGAGGCTGTTATTTCTCAAATCGAAAATTCAAATCATCACATACAAGTCAACGTTAGCGGTTTGTATTGGTTAACGCACAGCTCGGACGAACCGTCACCTCTAGTTTGGAGGCAAGAATTGATTTTACCTTTGGTCTGTGCTGTAGGCATCAGTTTTTTGGTCCAGTAACAGTTACTAGAGGTAAGTACAGTTTGGTTGTGCAGTGTTACACTGAGCTAAAAGTTACCGTTAGCTAAAAGTGGGGAAAACAGTGTTACTGGGTTATGCTGACCTGAGACAAGCAAGCACCTACAGTGAAGTCACGTGAAGGCATAAAAAGTTGAGTACACTAGATCTGCAACTGATAAGTCGTTTAATTATTTTATAATTAATATTTTTCGATTAACTGCTTTGTGGTTTAACGTCAAAGAAATGTCACAATTCCCCAGACCCAAAGGTCTCTCTTTCAAATTGCTAACGTTATTATATTCTCTAAAAATATATTAAATACAAATTAGTTGTATAAGACTAAAAAAAAAAATTACATAAGTGAACAAGACTACAGGAGCGCATACAGGCATGTTAGCAGCTCTGTGAGGCTGTGCTTAGACACCGGGGTGCGTGGAGCTAAATGCTAATAAGCTCACAATTACAATGCTATTGTTTAAAAAAATATTGACAAGATGATAAAACTCTCGTTGGGGAAGGGGGAAAAAACATATATCCATAGGTACAGTACAATGGCTGTCTGTGCAAATAAGAGTTCTACAAACAATACCGAACAACAAAAGAACAAACAAACTATGAACAGAAAAAAAGTGGGGTACTAGATAGGCAAAAAGGCTAGAGAAGAGAAAACAAGAAAGCCTCATTTAGGCACAGGATACAAGGGGAGAATTATCAAAACCGCAATTGCCTGGATATATCGCTACACATCTTTCTTGTAATTTTACTAGACTAGATTTCTTGTAATTTTACTAATTTTTCAGTGAGGAAAAGAACAAGTTAAAATCGTTCATGAAGGATGAAAAAGAAGGCTTAGAATATTTCCACTTACTACAATGAATGTGATATTTAACCACGAGAACAATCATATTCACCAAATCAGATAGGGGTGGATCTAAAATGTCCATATAAAAGAGGATGTCATTGATCTTAAGTCACAGCCAGTTATGTTGATCAGACCAGAAGTTTTTGGACATGGGACATAAAAAGAATAATTTTTCTCTCATCAGCCGCCTCACAAAATACAAAGAGATCTACTTCAAATTTGAACCTTTTTCTAAGAAAGTCAGATAAATTTTATAAATTATTTTGAAGTGCGTTTCTTTCATTTTAGGGGAAGTGGGCCGTTTGATGAATTTGAAATGTGATTTCTCTATAGACAAGGTATCCGTACCTAGAACCCCTACACGCAATCCTATGTTATAATCAAAAAACTTTCAAGATTTTAAAAATTCACTAAAAAATTGTTATTACACTTTTTATCATAGAAGTTACATTCATTAATTACCAGATTAGGTAAGCTTGGTATAGGTCTTATTTCGCAGCCAACAATGTGTTTGTATTGCTTTACATATCTTATCATATTCTCTCTGAGTGCAGTTTAGATTTGTAGAAAGCAATATGTTCTAAGAACTTACCATTATCATCAAATATATCATTCACAAACACAATGCCCTTCTCATAGCAATCACTCTTAAGCAATGATTTCCTTTTGATTGTAATGACCCTGTTATTCCGTTGGCTGGATCCATGGGGAGAAAAGTTGTGGGTAAATATCATTTTCTAGTATTGAAGAATTTGTTTTTGGTAGTTTGATGGTTTAACGGGAATCTTGGTCACCTCAAATCACATTGTAGAAAAAATTCAAGCCCACCTATTTTCTTAAATAGAGATCTTGGTATGTGGATAACTATGTTTTCAACCAGTTAATCTTAGTCCAAGGCTTTGATGGCACCCTTTTCATACTCCTTGACTAGCTGTGACTTCCTACTATAATGGCTTTTATTTGTCCAAAGGAACTGGAAAAAGTATTATTTTTAATTATTATTATTATTATTATTATTATTATTATTATTATTAGAAGAGACATATAGGTGGTGACACAGATTACTTTGGAAATACCTACTCTTTTAGATAGCGTCACTCTACCAAAGATGTAGGTCTCCGTTTAACCAGTGACCAAGTGATTTTTTTCATATTTATTAAACGGTCAGAAAAATATCTTCCCCCCCGATAGCATTTGTAGGTAAAACTTTTCATAAATATTTAATATTTACTTCAGATGAATGAATGGGAAGTGGCTCACATTCTTGAATATTAAGAGATAATCCTGAGGCTTTAGAGAATATTGAGACCGTACTGAGGGCGACAGCCACCATAAATTTATTCTTTATAAGGATCTGTGTCATCTGCAAATTTACTAATTTCAAAGTCCTTATCGAAGATTCAGAAACTATGCAAAGCGAGCATAATAAGTGATTTGGGTGGCAAAAATAAACAATTTTGGTGAAATCGGGCATAATTGCCTAATACTATTTAGGACCTCAAATCTAGGAGTTATACCAGGATATAAGGACAAAAAAACCATATGTCACGAACATCTTAATTATTTTACAAAAGTTGTTTCCAAAACCTAAAAATGTATCACTTTAAATAAAAAAGCGTATTCAATGGTATCGAATACCTTATAAAAGTCAAGAAATAAAACAAAGGCATCAGTATCAATAAAGTCTCAATAATCGTGTATAGTAATAACCTGGTGTGATCGACCCCTTTATGAAAGTAGTTAAGCAGTAATTCCATAGTCACCAACCTAGTTTGGCGTGCATATATGCTAATTAGCACTTAATAGAAAGTAAGTTACAGCTGAGGCTGATGGGAATGTCATTTTGCAGGTATTTAGTCCTAAACCCTAGTATTGGTCAAATAGAATTTCTTCAAAATCAGGTTTTATAGTTATAATTCATCTCAGGGGGGACATGGATGTCTGTACCAAATTTAATAGCAATCTATTTACGGTAATAGTTGTCCAGATATTTCACTCAAAGTCACAAATGTCAACCTCATGGTAGCGCTGGGGGAAACGTCAGGGGATTACAATAGCATCATCCTCTGGGGACAGAGAATGTCTGTATAAGATAGTAATTTGTCCACTGGTTGTTGAGGTATTTCAGAGATTTATGCTTGGTAATTGACTTGGGTGAATTAGCAATTCTCATATTAACTGGTACATTTTTTGACAGTCAACTAATCAATTTATATGGTGTAATTGTTTAGTTCTAAACCACATATAGTATTGCATAATAGTAGATTGTCTAAATCTTTTACCTTAAGATTGAATAGCATGTCTGCTGTGATGCTTGTATAAACCTGTAAATTAGATTTATTCCCAAACTTGTTTTAAGTGATTCTGTCCATTCTGCTTGAACTTGCAGACCACTTAGAGGTTGCACTGACCAGCTCCTTATGTCTGAAGACTCGAGCAGCGAAGATGAATGGTGTATATACGCAAAAGGGCAGGTGGATGATACACACCCAGAGGCGAAATGTTGGGAATGTGGCCAAAAATTCCGCAAGATATCAAGCTTGATGTCGCACTACAAAAGCCACAATATCAAAGCCACCTGCCACATCTGCACGGTTACTTTCCGACGCCTGACGTCTCTGTCGACGCACCTGGATAATGCACACTCGCCACCCCTCTGCAAGAAGTGCCATCAGTCTTTCAATAACGTGTGGGAGTTGAACAAGCATGCGGAGACACGTTGCATGGACTCAGCGCCATTTGAAGAAGCTCCCTCTTTGATTTCTGCGGTTAAATATCAAATTCCGAACAGTGACTGCTTTTCTAATGAGGCGACTGCACAGCACAGCTTAAACTCATTACTGCGGGGCTCAGTAGAGTTGAGACCCTGGCAGAGAATTGAGATGAAGCCTGAGAGACTTGAGACATCTGAAAACAGTGTTGAGTATATAGTTGGTGAAGATGATAAAGATTTTGACATGGAAAGTGATTGTGAGAAGGCAGATGACTCATCAAGCTCCGAATCTGATGGCGAAGATAAGAGGTGCACTAAACCTGCAGACTCGTGTCCATCTGATCCAGAATCGGATGGTGCCTCGAGTTCAACTGACTGTTCCAGTGACTCTTCTAATAGTCCGCACTCCCCTGCAGCCCTTCCTAGCACTACTAGTTCAATATGTGCTGCGTGTGGCAGAGGGCCGTTTAGGTCGATGAAGCTCCATTTGCTGCACTGTAGTGGTATAAGGGTGAAATATCAGTGTTCGCTGTGCAAAGAGCTCTTTCTAAGTGAGGCGTCTCTTAATGAACACTACATGCCTTTGTATTCCTGTGATGTCTGCGGCCAGGTTTTCTCTCACGAGAACTCGTACCATCACCACCAGTGCCCCAAGGCAGGCAAATCACCTTTGGTCCTCTTTTGTTCCGAGTCAATGCCACAAGTATGTAACATATGCAAATCCTTTTTCACCTCTGACAAAACATTGTTAAACCATGTCACCAGAGTTCACACGTCAGTAGTCAGCACCAAGGTATGCATCATTACCAATCCAGCAGCATTGACCGATAAAAAGGTTTCACCAGCTGTCCGTGGCACGGCAGCCCACTCAGCCATCGGTACTCCAAATGTAGTCAACCAGGTCATTAATGGAAAACTCCAATTTGGCCAAACCTCTCCGGGATCCACTGTTGTGAAATCTAGCCTTTCCTCTCTCACGAACTTGTCCTCCTCCCAACCAGGCAGACCACCTGCTTTGACGTGCTTGGCGTCCGCTGTTGTACCTGTCGGCTCGGGGAATGACAGTTCCCTATGCCGGCCAACCAACCAGCCTTTAAGCCATCTTTCTGCACATTCATCTGTCCCTATTGACGCCCCTGACACAACTCCAGCCACTGCGGCCTCTGACCCTGTCTCCGCGCCAATGCCCACTATTATGGCCATGTTTGAGAATGACAGCCAGGATGTGGCTTTGATGAAACGCATGAACACTGGCTGGCGCTCCAAGGCGCCTTACCCCTGCAGGCAGTGCGGTGCCATCTTGCGGCAGCCCTCCCTCATCATCTGCCACCGCTACCTCCACCGAGGCCACCGCTCACACCAGTGCCAGTGCGGCCGAGCCTTCAGGCACCGGCTGCACCTCCTGCGACACTGTGTTCAGCATGCAGAGGCCGTGAGCTACATCTGTGTCAGCTGTGGGGGGACTTTCACAGGAGCAAAACTCTTAGCCGAGCACATGAGGGGCAGGTCACAGAAAAAATCACGTTCTGGACGCACATGGAAATGTAAAGATAAGAGAAATAGTAGAATGCCGTTTACATGTGACTGTGGACAACACTTTTTTAGGCCTTCTGCTTACATATGGCACCAACTTCAAAACAGGACAAAAACTAAACACTTAAAGAAGCCCTCGAAATGACGAAGCACCAACAAATCACTGCTTTATCTTTGGTTTTTAGGTACTCTTCTCCAAATTTGTGCTCCACACATTAACAACAAAAGTGTTAAATCAGAAGGGATCGTTCACACATTTCATCTGATGTTCACGTTTTATAATTTTTGTATTACCAAGTAACAAAATCAAAGCAAAATCACACATTGATTCATTGATGGCTTTTAATGATAAGCACGTCCTGGAAGGTCATCAACATGTTTTCACCATGTGCAAATGGTTAATAGTAAACAGCGCTGAAACAAGTTCCTCGTAAGTTCTTTTGACAACATACCAGAGTACAAATTAACCCACAAGGAACTTTTTTTTTCAGTACTGGATTAAGTTAACACACATCAAAACTCCAGTTTATCCTCCAGAGAAAGAGTTTGTCCAGTTTTGTAAATTTTTCTCACAAAGTGCATTCAGTGAGGTTTGTAGTAAGTCCTCTTGTCTTCTGATTCTGATTTCTGGTTTTCACTACAGCAGATTCAAATGTTATGCGCCTGTGAGAGGTCTTCAGGTATTCAGGTTTAATACCAAGATTGAGAATAGCTCATGGCTTTTTTTATGGTTGCTATATAATATTTATGATTTTAATGTTAACAATCCTCCATATTATGTAGTTTAAATAATTCATGTCCACTAGATGGAGCTGTTGGGTTATTAAAAGACAAGTTTACAAGGCAACTTGTACCCACATTTCATTGTTTTCAGAACAGGTGTAACCTGTTAGATGCTTTTCTTGCATCTTGCAGATGATTACACACTTAAATGTAGATATTAATGTTTGAGTTTCAGTTGACATACCTTTAAAATCCCAAGGACTTGCACTTTGAAATAAAGGTTTCTTCCAATAAAAGCTGAATTGAAATTTTGTTTCTTCTCTTGGTTGAACATCAAAACGCATCATTGCATACACAAGTGTCCGGTTAGCAGAACAACGAGGAGTTATTACAAACTGTATTATATTCAATAAGCCTGTTTGTCTGCTAATGGAAAAAGGATTTGCAAGAGGTTTTTTATAAAACAGATAAGGCACTGTAAAATAATGCAAGAAATTGAAAAGAAAATTAACATGAAGCACATATGCATCTTATTCCACAGGAATAAGGCAGTGACAGGGTCCATCAAACCTTAACTTTACAACCTTAACCTGAAACCTTAGAAAAAGCAGTTTAGAGAGCTGGAGATTTAGACTGTATTACAAGGCTCTCCACTGTCCTTGTTTCAGATTAACTCAGGTCTTTGTGCACTGTCACAAATGTAACGGCTGAAAACAGATTTCTCAAAACACACTGTGATTCTTACACAGTGAATGCAAGTCTTATTTTATCTGTATCATTTTACAGCTATGACTCATTGTGCAGTACACACAGCACAGGGCCAGAAGATGAGATCTTTAGGAGGTATGCCAGTCCTCCAAGTGGTTCAGCATGTTAAGAGTCTGGAGCAGCTCTGGGTGGAGAGGATTTACCGTTTCACTTTCATGGATACTGTAGATGAAAAACAGTGAAGACAATAATCGGTCTCCATAACAAGTTTATGTAGCCATGTCACCTGCAAAAGAAATCAACAAAAAATTATTTTCTCAGCAGACAAGTTCCAAATCAGCTTAGATACCACATCCTGCACTGTGCAGTTAGCAGATCTGCAAGTAGCAGTAAGTAGTGTTTACCTGATCTCTAGGTTACGCTGACGCAGGACCTGAGACAGTAGCTCAGAGGTTTGTTGGAAGCAGCGACTCAGCTCGTCCAGCTTATGCTCCATGGAGAGGATACGCTGCTCCATCTCCCGATAGGAGTTATTCCAGTTGGCACTGAGGTCGCACATGATCATCTGCATCTGTTGAAATCAGCCACACAATGCAAAAATTGTACAAAGGAAAAACACCGCAGGGGCAAGTTATGGCCATAAACCTGTCTAATAATACTGAATTCTGTGCAGATACATTTTAAATGTATGTTACAGATTTATAATGAAGCTTTGGAGAGTCTCTCCGACTGACTGGCACACTGTGACACACCACTATATTGTGACGGTTTCAAGCCAGCTCATTGGGGCAGACTCAAAACCATCCCAGTGTTGCCAACTTAGAAGCTGTGTTGCTACATTTTGCAGCCCCTTCAGCAACTTGGTTTCAAAAGAGAAGCCAAATCTGGTCACTTTTTTAGTCCTCTAAGCTTGCCGTGACTGTGGCTCAGCTGCATTCAGTCAGTAAGAGAGATTTCAGTTCGCTGTACAGCAGTCAGACTATAACTAGCTAATTGAAAGATCACCATGGCACGGTTTACATTTGACATTTTACCAAGGGTTACACTTGCAGTTTGAAAAACAAAAAATGCTTGTTTTCCATATAAATCAATCAATAAAATGCATTTTTAAGTGCACAAATTACACATTACTGTGTAATGTCTGTATATCATGGGTTTATTCCGCATGGCCTCTGAATTCCTGACACAAATTAATCCTGAGACCTTTTATGGGGATTTTTTAACAAGCATTTAATGTGTCTGAGCACCTAGCGATAAACAGCATGTAAAATACTGTGTAATAGTCTATGAAAGTAGTGAGAAGAGGAAAATTGTCATTTTGGCGTTAGCCTTTCCAATGAAAGTTACAAAATATTCAACTGACAGCTGTCGTTTACCTTAGGGAGGTCCACCATCTCACTGACGTAATCTCTCAGTTTTCTTTGTTTGAGGCGTAAATGCCGAAATCTGTGGGGGAAAAATGTTAGATAGATGATTAGATTGATAGATCTCAGTCATGTGGAAGTGTTTCTGACATAACTGCATTTTAATTACTTTAATCCTAATGTTACACTGAGACACAAAGGGAAAAAGTTCAAATGCAATACCATTGCTTTGATTAAAACAAATTTTAAAAAAATGCATGTTCGATTTCTATCTTTTAATGCTCCAAAAAGAGTTCTTAAGTGCCTGTCTACTGCTGGAGCGTCCTATTTTTGGACAAATAACAGTCCTGGCCCAACACAACCTTTGATTTGTGGAGGGATACGGTGACAACTGAGAATTCCACTACTCAACATGCAGGAGTCATGCTGTATTTGTTAAATAGCTAAAAAAAAAACATTGCTAGAAGGTTTTTGACATAAAAAGGTGGAATGGGGCTACATTTAGTATCACAGACGGATGAAACCAGAAGTACCACAAAAAAAGAAATACAGAAACCAATTTAGGGACTTATTGCAGTCAAGCAAGTTCTTACTTTCAAGGTGTGGATGTGCCTCCCGCTCATACTTTCCAGTGTATTTATTTATAGTGGTTCTGCCTGGTGTAAAACGGGAAGTACAACCCTTCCACCCAGGCAACACTCACACACATAATCCTGTTGTCTGGATAATGAACCATACAATCACACCTCTGTACTTCCTGTCTTGTGCAAACTACTTGTTCTTTGAAGAGGAGCTTGGGCTCAATAACAACACGTTGCAACTCGAATGAAAACAAAAATTCAATAAGAATAAAGATGAATGTCTAAGAAGAAGATGGACAATATGTTGTGTATTACTGTCAAATTATACTATAAATAGTAAAAATAAAATTAAAAAATAGTAATTTAATTAGTTTTTTGCCAGCATGTCTCAGAACTGTGCCTTGAATTCTGTATAATAAAAGGGTGGACCCCTGCTCACACATGCCCTGCCACATAAAGAGGCAAACAAATCTAATTACTAATCTAAATTAGCCACTAAAAACTGTGACTCTGTGGTTAAGCATGTTGACACTACGTTAATGATCCATAAAATACACATGGAAGGAACACAAACCACCATCCAATTACACCCCTTACCCAGACACCAACACATCCTGCCTGACGGCATCATTCTGCGATACAGTAACTCACACTCTGATGGCTTCCAGAAGGTATCTCTGGTGTCTTCGCTGCTCACCGCGGTTGCCCTTGGTCAGATTTGTGCGGTGCAGAAGCCAGCATTCCCTTAGCACATTAGCAGCCGCGTGGCGGATCTGGTAAAGAGACAAAAACACCAAAATCAAATGAGCAAACGTGCAGTTTCCAGGAGCAGAAATATGGTGATAAGACCATCAAGATTAAGTTAATCAAACTTGCTTGCAAAAATAAACAGCGCTTATCTCGTTGTTTTTAGGCAGAATGCAGTTCGTATAGTGCCGGAAGTACAAGCATGAGTCATCCAAGCCAGCTGATTGAACCCAGATAGTCTTTCAAGTTCAACCCTTTAGTCTTTAGTCTATGCTGATCAGGTGAAACCGTACTGTGAAGGAGAGGCTGCCTTTTTTTCAGGAATCCTGGGGGTCACAGGATTCCGGCGGGATGGGAGTCAAGTTCACTTTTCATCACGGGAACAGGACGTGAGAGGAAAAAATGTCAGCAGGAGTGGGCGGGATGGGAATCATAGATCAGTTTTTATATATAACTATGCAGTTCTAATATGAATAAATGCTATTTTCTGATATATTTGTGTCTGGAACGGGATAGGGCGGGACAGGAGGTTTATTGGTGGATGGTATGGGGGGAGGGATCCACTCTCTCACCCTCAACTAAGAAGGTCTTATTTTCACAGAAAGGCTTGTATACAAGAATTTGAAGGACAGCCACTTCAGGATTTCTCCAGTCTCACCTTTTTGCACTTTACTCTTTGATTCTATTCACGTCTGTTTGTCTTCCTGTACAAATCACTGTAACTGCCCTGTGATGATGTCACTCTGGTCTTGTTGTGAGGGTTATTAATAGAGGCTGTCAGTGCCTCCATCCAGATGTCTTCCCTTGTTCCCATCAGTGTAAATCTGGACTGCACCAGATAGCTCTGAAGAATGCATACACAAACACAAAAACACACACACACGCACACACACACACACACACACACACACGCAGACCAGAGCAACCACTAGCAAGGCATAAAGATGCACCTAGTGACAGGATGCAGCCACCGGGAGAAAGGAAATGGTTTTATCCTCTAAAGCGCTGCACCTTCTGCAGACACTGCTTTACAGTTTGGTGAGAAGCTGTAGCGCTGCATACAAAGCACAATCTGAAACTAACACTGTGGGAACTATCACTCATTTCACAATTATGAATGTTCCTATGACACCTTTCTGGCTCTATGACAACATTTTCTTGTCACCTTTTATTGATCAGACACCTCCTTCTTTCCACTGTGTGATGCGTCATGTATTTTTGCTTTACTTGTACATAGACTTTTATTTGACTTGTTTGACATTGATTGCTGTAAAGCACTGTGTTACCTGTATTGAAAAGTGCTATACAAATAAACCTATCAGTATTATTATTATTATTGTTGTTGTTGTTGTTGTTCCCATCAATAAGCAAACATTTGAGTCCAGTCCAGAGTAAGTACACTGCAAGACACACACACACACACACACACATCCACACATGCACTCACAAACACACATAAGCTCAAACAGTTTCCTGCCCAGCGCTGCACCATCCTGAACTGACACAAGTTTCTTTCCTGACAAAGATCAGATGATTTCCTCTGTTTGATGTCTTGAAAATGCTATAAAGAGGTTGGCAGGCCTCATCTCCCTCCTCTTTTCCCACACTATCCTGTCCTCTGGTGTCCCTTAGTTACAGGGGGAAAAAATAAGGAGAATAAGACTGAAAAACCAAAACATGCATGCAACGCGGAAAGTAGTGACGCTTCCGTCCTGAGTGCTCCATCCGCTTTATCACTTGTTTGTCTTGCTACACTGCAGTAACCTCTGATGGAAGTTGACTGTTTACTAAATGTTTATATAGGGACGTTTATTTAATTATTAGGTAAATATTATCACAAAAATGCTGCAAAAAATAAGAGAATATTTTCAGCTCACAATATTCAAAAATCACACCTGTTATGTTGGACATTTGTTAATGTTGGTACAAGAGAGCCTGGTTTATTTTGTCATATGACACCACTGCTATGATGGTTTTTAAGAGTCAATTATCTGACCTATATTGAGCTGTTAATGTATTAATAATTGTATGTAAAGACTCTATTTCCATTAAAGCCTCGATGGGAAATTGTTGAATTCTGCTGTATGGTGGTTTTCCATTAAACAACCAGACTTCTACATGTTTTTCCACATTCAGTATAAATAGAATATTTTACCTAAGTGCCATTTACCAAAGCATACCAAAGCCTTTTATTTTTTATGTTATTGTTGTCTGGCAATACAGCGCAGACTTTTCAAATCATTCTGCACTTCCAGGTGCATTACCCTGCAATGTTCCAGTGACAGACAAAAATAAACACAGACATGGCGTTCATTGTGATGGATTACCTAACTTAAACAAGTATCAAGTTTCTGCGAGCTTATTTTCATACAGAAATTAAAGAGACGATACATTCAAAAATCAAAAAACATTACAGCACCCTTTTGAAACAAATTTGGCAGTAATGTTCACATGACTTGCAGTAAATGGGCAAAAACATGCAAAAAAATGAATGATGTCTTTGAAGTAGCACTTATCAGATGAGGCTTGTCAGAGTAAAGCAAAGGATTAGAAACAGCAAAATAGCAAGGGAAAATAGCCATGCATGTGCATTCAAAAGTCATATTTTAGATGAAGAAAATTGCCAAACTGTTGCAAAGAATAAATGACAAATATGTGAATTGGCACGCTTTTCTCAGAGACATATCACAGAGTTTTCTTAATGTAAACTATAATATCATAATATACCTTTGTTGAATAACTTTGCTCTCACCCTTTTAGAGATCTGGATGTCCAGCATGAAGAAGTGCACATGTTTCTCTCCTTTGTTCAACGCCAGCATCTTGGTTACGACGGCCACCAGCATGGCAGTGCAGGCTACACCCTAAAACCCAACACACACACACACACACACACACACACAGATGTTTGCATGATTACTGATATATTTACCGTCTGCCTGTCAGTTTCTCAATAATCATTTAAGCACTGAAGATTGATCCTGATCAACAAGGTAGAACTCAAGAATAACAGATGTTTCAGCCTGAATTTGTCTAAATCCTCAACAGTGGCTCTCGTGTGTTTTGCCCCGCCATTCCCCTCAGGGGAAAGCACTTATTCAGAATACTGAATGTTGATATTATACCTCATATGGTTTCATCCAATAAATCAAAGTTATATTTACACAGAGAAACACAGGCCTCTGTGGCACTGCCATAGTGCTGGTTTACTCTGAGAATAGCTATGTGCTATTGCTGGACAGGGAACTACAGAATGATGGCGAAGATTCAGGCCGCAGAGAGAATCACATCCACATAGTCACACAAATAGACACATCATAGGAAACACAGACAAAACACTACACTGATTTCATGTCCACCACAGAAAATGATAGAAGATAACCAGTCTTTACCTGTTTTCCTCTTTTATTAGCTTGCATTAGAAAGAGAAAGTGGGAGAGAGCACGATCAAGCACAAACCACAGTTTTAAAAGATACATTTATACTTCACAGCCACAAAACTTCTGTCATTACACAGTCTGTGAAACGTGGGAGGTACAAACTATTTCCTTGGATCCGTCTGCACACAGTGATGGGATGCGAACAGTGTTGTCAACCCCTGAACACAGCTGCAAATTGTGTTATGGCATAAGTGCTGACCATAGAGGCTCTCAGCCATATTACAGGTGTGAGAGTCCCAGTGATTGGCTCCCAGAACTGCCCTGGTGGGATAGGAAATTTATTTTTTTTCCAAATCACTGGCACAGGTTGGCACACCCTCACGTTGTAATGGTGCCAAAGGCAATAAACCACCTAAAAATGGATATGGTGGAAAGTTTCCCCTTATGTGGGGGGGGGGGGTTATAAAAACAAGGCAGATGGAGAAAGAGAGGGGGAAAAGACTGTTTTCCACTCAGTCACGGAGGTGTCTAAATTGGACTCATGCCCACATCCAGAACCACATTGGTGACTCTTATCTTATCTGCTTGAACCAGAATTTTATGCAGCCAGACCAAGTCTATTGCCTATTCAAACACACAGCCACTCCTTGATCCCAGTGACTTATTGTTTATCTAACTTTACTGAAACTTTTTGTTTTATTTCAAATATCATTTATCCATCTCTACCTCTGACTCTCCCTTACCTTTATTCAGTTTTAACCTTGCTGTTCCTTTGCATTACCATAGAAACCACAATATTATCTTGCTTTAATTGAAAAAAAACAGCTGTGTATTAAAATGGTTGAACTTTCCAGGATACTTTAATGTATTAATTTTATGTTATGATGAGATAAACAATTAAGCAATTAAATTTAACCTCTGTATCTCTACAAGTGATGAGGAGAGAAGTCAGTGAGCTCAGCAAACAATGTCATCATTCAGCAGAAACATCACACTCTATATAGATGTTTTGGGTGGACTGCGCAGTGCCCACTGCATGCTTCCATGTTTCATTCCCTCAATCTTTTTATGTGAGTGCCTGGTACCGCCAAGGTTCTGCAGAGGCAGGGTCTATTAATTTACAGCTGTGATCCAAATCACACACACAAGGGAATGAAGGCATTCAGGTCTGTCAGCAATACTAGGGTGTGCAGCCAGAGGGAAAGGGTCTAATTTATCCAAGATAATTAGTGGAATAGTGCAGATTAAGCCGGGACAGAATGCAAAAGATGCAGGAGAGAAGTGAACCAAACTGAACTGACCTGATATGAAATTGGAAAAATTACATAGGAAAATTGGGGAGGAGTGGAGCAGAAACGGAAGAGAATGAAACAAACCAGAAAGGATGATATGGAACAGAACAGAATATACTGGAGAGGAATGGAACAAAATGAGTGAACGGAAGGGAAAAATGTACCTTTACACAAACGACACAGCAAAACGCAATGAAATGAAAAGAACAGGAACAGAACATATTGTTTTGTGCCTTATCAAGCTGGACGTATGTGCAGAGAAATGTCAAGTGGTTTGATTAGGAGCAAATACAGAACTGAAACAAAGATAAAACATCGCCATTCTTCATGTTCACCGAACTGAGCATTAAATGTGTTTGTGTTCAAACTACTACTGCTGGCTAAGTAATTTTCTAATAAGAAGCCCAAACATCCACTTGAAATTAAATGCATGCAAACATGAATGCTTCAACACGTATTGTGTGTTTTACTTGCACACAGTTGCATGCGGTTGCTTAAGCACTCGCACAAAACAGTTTTTTTTAGCTAACTTTGTTAGCATGAGAAATTCAGTTTCTGAAATTTAACTTTATTGTCTAAACAAGAAACCCAACCTAGTTACCATGACTCCACTTAAGAGACACACCACCCTGCCACAGCTGGTTTTAGGCGCCACATCCCCATAGCCCACTGTAAGGAAGGTGATGGCTATGAGCCACAGCGCCGTGTCCATGTGGCCTGTCGGTTCTTGGGTCTTCCTGCAGGGGGGAGAAAGCAGGACTGAGACTGTTATGGGCGAAGATGAAATTCTTTACATAGACAAAACCATAATGACATGATATGATAAACATTCACAAACATTTTCACCTTCTGTTTACATAACCATGTTTTACTTAAACATGACCTTTTGTTTATTGGATGCCAGCAACATTTTATTTTAGGGATCTGCAATTTCCTAATAACTTTATTTGAACAAAGTCAGTATAATATTATATATCTATTATTGAATAAAAAAAGAAGTTAGAAACTGAGACAGTAATAGTTAGTTGTGTTGAGTTTAAAAGCAATTGCTGATTTCTAGAGGTATCTCCCTGATTTGACCAAATGAAAAATTAATTAATTATAATTTATTTATTTATTCTCCATATACAGGAGTGATACATAAACAATCTTCTATCACGGTATATATAATTTTATATTGCAATATCAATACTGTATAGTATGCTTTCTGGAAAATCAACTTCCATTAACTGTTTATGAACAAAATAAAGAGATGGCAATGGTCAATCCAGCTAAATAAATACCTATAAATACAAATCAAGGTAGGTCATTAAATACATACATACACAAATCATGTACAAAAACCCATTGCCATGAAGCAGTCCTGTTCATTGCAGCTGATCAAGTGATAACTCCCACAAACAGTATAACAAAAACTCTGACTGCAGACAAATTTGTAACTGACCATAACTGACCTATGCTGTGCACTGGTTTAAAGAATCCTTATGTTACAGTAGTAGCATTTTATTGAAATAAAGTAATTGGAAGGGTACAAATTAATTCCCATTCTCAACAATCCATTTCTTATACTTAGTACTAAATTGCATTGTTCTTTCCAGGAATCTTCCTAATATTACAGTTATAGGCTATATCATATTGAGGAAACTATGGGACCAGTAAAATAAAGCATTAACCTGATGACTAAACCCAACCCGTTGGTCTATAAATCTGCCATAACTTAGTGGACTGCATAACCTTATGTTAGATACAGCAATAAATGAAACACTAATTTCCTGTGCACAGTGAGTCCTCTGAGTTTGATAAAGGTGTAGTCTGTTAATCAAACTGCGATGACACTCTACAGACGACAGGGAGTGGGTACCAGTGTAAACTTGTAAAACATTATACAGCAGTACACAGTGTACACAGAGAGGTCATACAGTGTGTGAGTGTTCATCTGTCTCCTGGATGTGGTAATAAACTCATATAGAAAATGGCTAGTGAAACAGTTCAGTGTTAAAATGTTTGGTGGTCTTATCAGCTATCAATCATAAGCTATTTTATTACTTCTGACAAATCAAAACATAAAAGACTGAGACATATGAAACAGAGTCAAAACCTCCCAATAGGGTTCAAATGAACAAATGACCTCACATTGTTCAAATAGTCAAACACACTGCAGAGGATAAGGCTGACATTTAGTTGGCTGAAGTTAAAGAGCAATTTGCTAGAGTAACAAAATAGAATATCATGATTATCAAATCAGCTATTGGAAATCCATTCTAAATAGGAAAGTCAAATTGACCATCAAGGTTTGAGGAGGAATGTTAAACTACAGAGCATTTTCTATTTTTAATGTGCATGTGTGTGACGGGGAGTTGAAGTTTGGGGGAAGATGGTAACAGACAGAGCTGTAGTGTGTGTGTGTGTGTGTGTGTGTGATTCATGTTTTTATATCCCAGTGGGGACTTTAATGTGTATGCACACTAACCGATGAGGACTTGTGTCATTGTGGGCACAAATATTTCGGCCCCCTGGGTAGAGACTACTTTTTGAGGTTTTAGGGTTCAGAATTAGGTTACGGTTAGGGTAAGAGGTTATAGAATGTATGTCAATGAGATGTGTGTGTGTGTGTGTGTGTGTGTGTGTGTGTGTGTGTGTGTGTGCGTGTGTGTGTGTGTGTGTGCGTGTGTGTTTGTAGTATGTAATACTATGAATTAACATTAAGAAACTCTATTCATTATTTATTTCACAACAACCTCTGATAACTCAAACCCTGACAAAGTTTCCGTTTGGCAGAGAAACGAAAACTTTGAGGACATTTGAGGGAATATCAGTGGCCATAGTGATCACTGTGTAAAGCAAACAACTGGCATTCTTTCGCTGTTACTTTTTCTAACTGTCCAGACCAGTCAATATTTGCTGAGCAGGAACAGCTCTCATAAAATTAGCAAACAACCAAGTTTATACACTGATATGTCAATGGAACATTTCTTTTGCAGGCTGGTGAAATGTTAAGTTGAGCTTTCACAAACGTTATTTCATTGTTCTGTTAACTGTTCTGGAGCAAAAAATATATCCATGCTATATGTTGGACTTGTGTTAAAGAAAGGAAAAGTAAGCCATTTTGGAAACACACGTATTTGCTTCTTTAACGAGAGTCAGGTGAGAAGAATGATACCGCTCTTGTGGTTGAACATTATACCATGAAGCTATAGCCAGCAGATTGTTAGCTTAGCTTTGAAAGACTGGAAATAGGGGGAAACAGCTACCCTGACTCTGTCCAAAGCTAAAAAAAACCAAAAACAAAACTTGCGTACAGCACCGCTAAAGACTGAAGGAAGTTGCTGCTCCTGGCCAGTAAATAGTCTGGCAAATAACCACAACAACGAATCATTTTTACCTTGCCTTAAGGTGCTAGCAGTTAAGGCCGTGCATCCAGTTTTGCTAGGCTACGCTAATCATCTGCTGGCTGTAGCTTCATGGTTAAGGTACATCTAACTCTCTTGTTTGTGCTTTTTACTTAACTGCAAACTAAATCAGTAGCATTTATGAATTATTGTATATTTCAGGGTAGTTTGTTCATTGAAGGCTTTCAGTCTCCAAGATTGATGCAAGTACTTATGTGTCTCTTATTTGTGAAGGTATTATGTACTAATTGTAATGTTTAATATGCACAGAAAACATACATCATAATAGGTTTTTGCTAGTAGTTTGACTTGTAACTTATAACACTGCTGTTTTATGATCAGTCTATTTGTATTGATTACACAAATGCAGTTCTCTTCCATACCTCTCACACAGAGTAAGCATCCAGGATGCAGTGAGCCAGAAGAAGAGGATGAAGACCAGCAGCGTGCGCGCCGGGTATTTGTTCATCAGTACCTTGAGAACAAAGCGGAAGGTGAAGTTGATATTGTTGAGGGAGCCGATGCTCCTGTAGGAGGCACTCAGCAGCACTTTGCTGTGCAGCAAGATGGCTCTGTGCACCAAGTATAAGCGGAGGAACATCAGCACTGACAACAGCAGCTCTATGTCCATCAGGGCTCCGCCGTGGTTGCTGGAAAAACAGAGCGGAGCTGAGGAAGAAGAGTTGACATGGAGGCCCGACCCCCAGTATGTGCCAACAGGATGGATGACACAGACTAACAGCTCCATAGTGATCACAAGAACCCTGTGGCTGGTCATGGCAATACGCCAATCCACCTGGTTGTGGTCAGTGATGAACAGCTGAAAAATGGAAGAGGAAGGCAAAGACAGAGAGTGAGAGAAGAAAAACATGGTAAAAGTGCTGATGGAGATGAATTATGGCGTGCTAGAATGTGCATATTTGCGCATGTGTGTTTTGGCAAACAAACAAAATATTGTTTTAAAAAAGCAAATACATAGTTCTCTGCAGTATACCATGTTTGTAAGGCGTTGTGATAAGAAAAATGTTTTTTAAGCCTCCGAAGACATGATGAAACCACAGAACTGAGTTGTTTAGATATAAGTAAGCGAGAATGTGTTCATCCCCTCAACATATGCAGTATCTTTATTGTCAGACAGAGATTTTAGAGTCAGTTTTGGTGGCTCTAAAATCACCTTCTGTGTGCCTATGTGGAGTTCCCCAGGGTTCATTTCTTGGTCCAATTCTTTTCTCACTATATTTGCTTCCCCTTGGATCAAACTTAAAAAGACATAACATCCCATTTTTACGCAGATGATTTGCAAATCTACCTGCCCATTAAAAGAAAAGATGGTCGCTCCTTAAAAAGATTGGGTGACTGTTATAACAATATCCATAGGTGTCCCCACCACTTTTTGAAAGCCTTTGCTAAACGTTTCTGAAAATTAGCTTCAAACAAGAAATGTTAAATAACAAATAAAAATTCTATGAGAAAGGTTTACTTGCACAATAGGAAAACATGAAATGCAATGTAAAAATAGAAGAAAGAGATCTACCTTGTCCAAAAAAGTAACTTAGGCTAAAAAAACAAGCTGCTGATTACTGCATTATATTCAGTAATATTTTTATATTCTGAATTGCCACCGGCAAAATGAATTTCGTTTCCCTTCATATTAATAAAGACATTTCTACCATAAATTGGTGCAGAAAATGTCTCTAGAATGCAGGAAATTAAGAGTTTAACGCTCAAAATTGTCTGTGGGGGAAATCTGTGGCGGAGGACCCACAGACCCCCCAATCAAACAGCTTTTTTCATTAAAGAATATTTCTTCTAAATAGCATTGGAGTATCTTGTTGTCTTGTTCTCGTGACTCCAATATTGTGCATTATCACTTCTCGTGGACTAAGAGTTTCATCACACGCCTACTGTGAGCCCTTAAATGTCCCCACCACTTTTCAACACAAAGTGACACACTGGACTATATCAAAGCCTAGATGGCCTTAAATTTTTTTAACTTCGACTTTAGGGACAACAAGAAGTGACCTTAATGACCTTGAAGGGGCATGCAGCTTCAATAGATTAGCGATATAGGCTGGAGCTAGTCCATGAAGGGTTTTAAAAACAAACAATAGAACCTTAAAATCAATCCTAAAATTAACTGGGAGCCAGTAAAGAGAGGCAAGAACAGGGGTGATGTGATCTTGCTTATGAGTTCCAGTAAGGAGACGAGCGGCAGCATTTTGATCCAGTTGTAGTCGAGAGAGGGAGGCCTGGCTAACACCTACATACACAGCATTAAAATAATCAAGGCGTGTTGTGATAAATCCATGTATAACCCTCTTGGAGTCTGTGAAGGAAAAAAAGGGCTTTAGCTTACTAAGAAGCCTAAGTTAAAAGAAACTCCTTTTTGCTCCTTGGCTTTTAATCCGGGATGAGAGCTGTATGTTGCTGTTTTGTTGGTGTTGTATTTGTTTATTTATTGATTCATGTCAATGTACAGCACCAGTCAAACTGGTTGTTTTTAAATGTGCTTTAGAAATAAAGTTGGATTGGATTGGATGCATTGTGCCTCAAATTGCTCAATACAGTAAAGGAAATTAAGCAGGTCAGTGTTCTTTTCATAACTTCCCCTCTCCTTGCTCTGCTGATTGAGATGTATCTTGATGTTCTTTGACACTGACACCAAAGAAAGCTACATCTGACATCACAGAACACTGCCCGTGTGTTAGTCCCCACCCTAAACCTGCCATCCCTTATCTCCCCTTCACACTTGCATGGACTCCACTTGTATCACACACACATGACTTACAACCAAACTGAAAACACTGTGGTGAGAGTATAATTCCAACAACCAAGACCAAAAAGACTAAAAGATACCTTGAGTCCTGGAAAGTAGTTCACTGTATTTATTACTGCTGCTTTCTGCCCTTGTTGTTCGTACTGCACTTTATTGAATATGCATGCTGTGTACGAGGGCAAATGAAAGAATGTTTACTCTGTTTATTTCAACTAAATCTCTTATATTTATATTGAATTCCCACACAACGGCAGCGAGCCATGTGGACTGGCAGCTGCAACCTTGCATGCCTGTGTGGGTTTTTCTCCAGTGTTTTAAACACATACAGCAAATATATCACACATAATCAGTGTTGAGGCCACCGTCAGTGGACCGAGAGCTCCTTCTAAAACAATTGCCCTCAAGTATCTATAACAACGTATCATTCTGAAGAGGCTAATTTGGAACAAACTTTACTGGTATGAAAAGTGATGCACAAAATATGGCAAGTCAAGCCCTGAAGATCAACAATGCACCTATGCACACCCACACGTCGGCACTCACTTGGGCACACACCACATCACAGTAAGGGCATCCACACTGAAATGAAGGAGAAATGGCAGAAACTCACCCTGATGTCCTTATAATGGAAAGCTATAATGAGGACCAGGAGACACCCAGTGGACAGGCTGATGGAACAGTTGATGATTAAGGCAATGTTTGAGCCCTGGGAAGAAAAGGGAGACAGGGGAGATAAAGCATAAAAGGAAAGCTTTCTGCAACCACTGAAATTTGATGTTTAATGTTCTCTACTATCAAGGTTTTATGAAATAACGCCTGAACTCAACAGTTTGTTATGCCCACTGTGATAATGATAGGGGCAGAAAGAGTACCAAAATATCCAATGTATAACGTATGGTTACTGTGGCTCGAAGTGGCTCCTGAGCATTTGTACTGCAAAAGGTGCAATTTCCGCTCTACCTTTTGCAGTACAAACACTTGTCTCTGGGGAAGTATCCTGTAAGTATACTGTACCTAAATATTGTCATGCTAAGCATTTGGTCTATATATATATATATATATATATATATATATATCAGTCATAACAATACATGTCCACATAATTTCAGGAATGTCATGTGTTATGTGCAAAATGTCAATGCTACAAACCTACAATAAGCTAAATTGTAGTAAAGGGCTTTTTCCTCATCTCACAGGCTCTCTTCAAAGAATTATTCAACTTAATTATTTCATGTGTGAATAGCCAACTCAGTCATTGTGCAGTGTCAATGTTTAAAATCAATTTCTGTTTTTTTTTAATGGTTTCCAGTAAAAATGAAAAATAATACACTATGAAATTATTATTATTTCTGTATATATCCTATCCTAAGTTTTATACTCCAAGTGGACAAAATGCACCTATAAACAAAGGTAACACATGAGTCCACATTGAGAAAAACTGTCTTTGTTATTTTTTCTCACAATTTCGATTTGGCCATTTTCCCTAAGACAGTGTAGGCAAATAGGAGTTGCTAGACTGTTAAGAAGGACCTGATGCCTCACCAGCTTCCCACCCAAGAACAATTGTGCTGCCAACTTTACCAACATGGATCACTTCAGTGGTGGCCCCGGGCGCTGTGCAACCTCAACTGTCTTTAAAATGTACCTTTATTTCAGAGTGAATTGTAACAGATTTAGGTCAGACATCAACAACTACTACTAACTACATTGTAATGGTGAGGCAATTAGATCATTAATCAATTAGAGTTTTCACCATGCATTTTGTGTAATTTTATAGACTAAGCATTAAAAAATAATTGACTGATGAATATGAAGATAATAGAGCATTCTTATGCAGGATCAAACGGTATACATCTAGGATTCATTGCATGCTATTGTACATCTACAAATCAGTACTTCTCCTGTATTTCTCTCTTTAAGCCTCCAATATGTGATGCTCTATAAAGTGGGTTGACCGTTTTCTTTATAATTAAGGTTTTGTCAGAGATTTCCTTTCCATAAAAGATGATTAGGAACTAATTTAAATGGAATATCCTGCTGATTGTGTTAAAACAGCATAACTGTAGGCTACTCTATAATTCTTGCCTTTCCAAGAGGAGCTTCATTAGAAAGTTACAGTTTAGGACTTCCTAATGAAAGTGGAATTAGTGATTATGTAATGTACTCCAAAAAAGTACATAAAAAGCCACTCAATTACAGTAATGAGAGTACTTATAATTAAATACTTTCCATTCCAGGGAACTGACAGCTGGAGACAGATACACACACAGTGATTCCCCTCTTTGTTTAATATGCTTTCACAAACTGAATTAGGAACTAAGCAGAGGCCTCTTCCATACCACCTTGGTCTCAGCAGATTAAAGGGCACCTATATCCTTCATTCATGCATCTTGGTGCCACTGATGCAACGTCAATGGAAGTTATTTAACGGGAATTGCAGTTTAATGTGGTTTACAGTTAAAAAGATAATTACAAACTTTCAAACTTCAGGAAACTTGAGCGTGTAGGTGGTGTGGTGTGACGTCCGTTGGCAAGGTACGTCATTTTCCACAGTTTCTCCCGTAGCATCCACATCATGTCTGTATTTCATCCAGGGCTAATTAGAAGACCCCACAAAAGCTCAACATTTCACCACATTCCATAACACAGAGTTTAACATGTTTCTTGCTGAGTTTCTAAAATTGTTTTGGTACATTTTCCTGTTGGAAAAAGTAATTTCAAGCCCGGTGAACTTAACACGGATTGTTTCTCATAGCCTTGGACAGACAATGTGCCACTGTCACCAGGACAGGTCACCAAAAGCATAGGAAAAAAAGAAAACACTGAATCCAAAGCAAAAGAAGGTGACCTGGTTTGTATTCACTGTAATAAAGAAATACTTCAAAATAAATATTGTATACATCTGACTTTAGTTTTCTAATTTGGTTTGTTAGTCAGTGTGGTTTCATTTGTTGTCATGTAGACCCTTGTACTACAGGTCACTAATGCAACTAGACATATCCTGTAATAAACACAAGGATAGATTACTTAGATTACAAATAATATCCTGAAGGAATATTTGGGATGCGCATAGGAAAGGAGACATTACAGCAGGTAATACCAACCAAAAAACTGCACAAGGGGATTTCCCTGTGAAGTTGCCTGGTGACGGATTTTACGATTAGGGATACCATACAATAATTGCTGGATGCTACATACAGACACTTACAGTTTGCATATGGACATTTTGTAAGAATATTAACAAATCAAATCAAATCAAACACTAACACTGCATCAGACTATGTCTGTGATTTCTTGGTTGAATTGTGCTCATGAGTGAACTCAGGCACGTAATATTATAACACGCTGCACCTGGCATCAGGTAGACACTGAAAAGGACAGGTGTGGCTGATCAGCTGTCAGAGATGAACAAAAGCACATGTGATTAGGATACCACTTCCCTGCACCCTGTAGAACAGGGTAGAACATGTTTTTCATCTTGGCACTGCTGGTTTTCTTTCTTACAAGCTAGTTTGTTATTGGTTAACAAGGCCTCCCAGAAAATTGGTATCGAGAATCACTGCCCTACAGTAATATTATGTGATCTTTTGTGGGAGGACAGTGGTTCAAGACCCAGTTCTGGTTCTGTGGTTGTGGATGTTTGATCAGCGACAATCAACAACCCAGATAACATACACAAGTGGGCCAGACCTGGGCCCACATCTGGGCTAATTAACAGGATGCTGTTTGGTTGAGTAGCAGCAATTTGTAAATTGTGCAGCCAACACAGCATACTGGTTTGTGGGTGACTTTTGCTTATTTGCATGTAAGCCATATAGTATAGTATAGTGTGTGGGTGAACTATATTGCAGCATGCTGTATAAAAAAAAACCCTGTTATTTTACAGGAAATGTGGGCCCTTAACTTGAAAATGTTTAGAACTATTTATTTTAACAAAAGATGTGACTACATTGCTGTATACGCCTACATGCTCTGAGCTTATAGCTTGTACTTTGTTATGATCCGATGTTAAATTTCCATCATAATAATTTTGAGTTTAATATTTTAAACTTAAAAATGTAACATGTAAATAAAAAAAAAATGAAAATCAATATACTTTTTTGCTGAATCATTTGTAGGAAATTGCATTGTCTCAAGTCCAGCCACAACACTTTTGCAATTTATAGGTGTGGCTTTAGCAATTGATAGGAAAGTCAAATTAATGAGTCATAACTAGCAAGCACATAAATGGCCATCCATTGTGCATCGGCACTTTTATCCGCCCTTGGCCCGGGCCAGATGTTACTTTAAAACAACAAAACAAAGAGCATTTAAAAAGCTGGCACGAAATAGCTGAACAGAGGATAAAAAGAAGAAATGTACGTGATGTTCAGAGTCAATTAATGCAAAACAAAAACATGTTAAGCTTCCAGTCAGCGCAAATAGTTACACATATAATTTCATTTCTCATTAAATAAAAGGTGACTTGTGTAGAATTATCAAGGCAACGGGATAAACAGCACAAGGAAAACAAATGAGACCATAACTAGTAAGTACATCAAATATTGTGATATTGTTTTGGATTGTAAAGTCATCTCAGGAAAGTCCTCAACGAGTTGCAGAAAGGAGGACACGAGCTTGCATCCAGGTGCACACTCCTTAATCTAGCACAGCCAAACTCAAGACAGAGAACTGTAGACTGGCCATGCAAACACTCTAATTATACACTAAATGATGTGGAAAGATAGCCTGAAGTAATGTGAGCAATCATGCTGTAGGGGAAGAGGCGAAATGTGGAAAAACGTTCCATGAATAGCCCTGTTTTTTCGTGCAGAACCATGAAAAGGTGAGCTTAAAATATAACTTTGTAGACTGACATTAAATTTGATAGGCCTACAAGTGCTCCTGTAGTATACTTAAAAATGGCTTTATTTCCCAATGCCACCGTGTTATGTCAGTCTACAGGGCAGGAAGATGTCACAGCTCACACTCATGACTTGGACATAACATGAAGTTCAAAGATGAATGCTGGAAATGGTTACATAAGCTAGGGTTTAATCAGCAATGCAGTCTCTCCAAAAGAATATGATTTAACTGCGGAGCACTTTTCCAGTGCATCAGCATTTCCACGGTACCAAAGCTGATGCCTGTTGTTAGGAACGGACATACAACACCTGTCCTTGGTTTGTGTTTGTACACTGGAATAACGTCATATCCGTGCCAGCCCCGTTAATTTCACGACCATGTTTCTCTGGGTCCAACTCTCTCTCCACACACCAGGCATATTGTTGAAGGTCAGGCCATAATTCCATAGGTTTCTCAAAAGATTATAGCTGATGTGAGTTTGAAATGTGGGTCTCTTTGACACTGTAATCAATCACTGACTTCACAGCATGGAGGTGGTCTGATGGTGTGCGGCATGCATGAGACCTTTTTTCCACATGTTGAACTGTGCGTGTGCTGTAGGAAGTCAGGGGAAGTTAATAATTTGTTGATTGTGTGGCCTGGCATTGTTATCCACTGAGATCTGCATGTTAATGTCATGACGCTGTGCTACCAAATAGTGTGTCTGGAAATGGACTAACTAATCAGAAGGTCAGGGAGGTTCAAAGCCCAGGTGCAGGTTCTGCTGTTGTGTTGCATGGGACTTTAGCTGTCTGCTACTTAAAGACATTATTATGAAATCAAAAATAAAGCCAATTATGTAAGGGTGGTTTTTATGCACCAGTTATTACATTTAGTTACTGGAATATTCCATGAATAAAACAGACACAAGAGCAATTTGTTTGTACCAGTTCTTTTTAGTATTAACTAATCTGAGCACTTGTAAATGCCACACAAGCAGTAGGCTAAAGAAGAGTTGAGATGCTGCCACACAGCAGCAGCGCAATAGTTCCATTGCATGATGCTGAAGGCATGATGATTTTGTTGCTTTTTTGTATCATTCAAGAGCCTTCACTAAAATATCTGAACTAGTTGATAACACAACGAATTTAGGCTAAATGTCAAATATGTGGCTGTTTTGCGGTGTGCTGCGGTGTAAATGTTCTACTTTGCAGATGCACGTTATTTAAAAGTTAAGCCCTTGGCAATGTGTGCGTGGCGAGAGATTAACATTTATTAGCAGAAGTAATCATCTTTTGAACTGCAGTGGGAAAAGGTATGGGGAGCATGCGTCTTTAAAATCAAGTGTTTACAAAACCACATTAAAGTATCACATTTCAAACATTTCCAATCTAATTATTTGATTCGGTTGTGCAGTCAGTTCTTACGCATTGAAATCTGGTTAGATAAATTTTTCACTGGTCAAGACATAAAGGTATTAATTTCTCGAACCTACCGGTTTATAAACGAAGGGACATATCTCGGCGTGGATTATCATGAGCAGTATCCCGAGCAGAGCGGTGCCCAAAGCCAACGCGCAAAGGCGCTTTTTATCCTCTAATAAAACATTTCTCCCCCTCAGTCTGTGGAGGTTGTCGCCCTCCATATGAGCTGTCCGCTTCCCGGAAAGTGTCAGCGGCACAGATACTTCTGCCGAGTCCCCGCCGTTTCGATTGATCAAGCCATCGCAATTTCCATAATCCACTTTGGAGTCGCCCTGCAGGCTGCGGTTTATCATCTCCATCTCCAGAGCGCACACGAGACGGCCGCCTGAACCTCTCTCGTTGGTCTCCTCTGCCTGTCCTGTCTCCCCTTTGCTTCTCTCCCGAGTTGGGGAAGGCATAGTCCGATGGGCGCACTGCGTTCCAGGCCCGTCTCTTGTGCGTCGCTCATGGAAGTAACGGGTTTACCAAAACAATTGGCCTCCAACACCCTCACTTTAACACTCCTACCGACCGGCGCGGCGTTGTTACGCGCACTTATGCTATTGCACACTGCAGTGGGCTATGGACTCCTATTTGCATGGGTTATCCTATTTTAAGAGTGTGCGTCAGTCTGCCACAAAGGAGTTGTTTTCGTGTGTGTGTGTGTGTGTGTGTTTGTGCGCTGGTGTTATGCACGATGCGCTGTCAGATGGGCATTGTCACGAAGTGAAACGAAATATTTTTAGATTATTTTTCATTCCATTTGGATATGTCTGATCAGACAGCCTAAATTGTAATTTGGTGGAATATACAAGTTACGTTAGACATACTGTTTTGTATACAGTGGACAGTTAGCCACGAGATTACCCGAGTTCCTTATTCTGAACAGAAATAAGGCAAACTATAAAAACAAATAACGAGCCGTGTATGTTTTCATTTATTTAGTCATAACGCACCGCAACACCGGGGAGCACTTGTTCTACAACAGCTACAGAGTGACATCTCGTGGCGGAGTAGCCTATCTTCATCCTCTGGCCTGTTGCAGTTTATTGAAAACATAATTCAGGTTTACAGGCTTAAACCTAGTCAAGGTTTGCGGACATTGGCAAAGACACTGTCCTAGGCTATACCTCTTCACTCATCCATTTCTAAATAGAGAAAAGTACCTGAACAGCCTAAGTTTTTCCTCTTAACCTTTTTAGAACGGTCTTGCAAATATGCGTGCTTTATTATTTATTGGGGTATACCTCCCACTCTTGTTCTTAATTATTTGAGTTGCCAAGATGTCCTTTTATTTCCTGCAAATCCTCCACAGACCAAGCAAGAGGTGAAACACAGAAGTCTCCCCTCACCCTCATTAGGCCTGTTTAAGGAGGACCCCCGTCATGACCTTGGGGTGAATGACGCATCCAGCACACAGGAATCCTTCTGCTGCAGTATCCTGCTGAAGGTAACGGCGATCCTCCCAGCTCTGAGTCACAGAATGACTAAAGTACAGTGTTCAGACTGTAATTTTTTACGACAGAAAACAGACAAACACTTCTACACAGCACCAACCTCTGCACTGAAACGTATTGATTATAAAAATAAACAAGCAAACACAATGTATAATTTCAGGTATGAGTTGATTTAATGTGCTGCAAGCAAAGCAATGCTTAAGCACACGAGTTTCAAAGTTGCATTGACATTAACTAAATGCTAAAAAAACAACTATGCATCAATATAATTAAATGATCACAGTAAAGTAAAAATGAGGGAAACATGTATTCAGACTTTATAGCTGTAGCAGATTTTCATAGAAAGTAAAGGTATTTACAATAAAAACCTTAGCAGCTTTAAGCAGGTCATAAAAAGAGACAGAATAAGGAATATTATACACTTATAATATGCTAATTACTTATTATACTAATAGCAGAGTTTAAGCTGTTTGTGTCCAAAGTTAGATTTGCTGTATACAGCAGCCACTGTTCATACGAAAGAAAAAAACTATATATATATATATATAAAATTTCATGTATTAGCTGCGAGTTGAGTGCCATCCAGTGGTGTCCAAATAAATTACAACAAGAAGACAGTGAGGTTAAAGTGTGCATCAGTCTATGGTATCCAAGTTCTGTATTATTTACAAGGAGTTTAGTAAAAATATTCTTAATATACACAGATATTGTAATTCTAGCTACAATAGATGAAAACCCTGAATCACAATTTACATTAATAACTGACATATACACTATGGACCATAATTGGTGAGATAACTGACAAAGAGATTGACATTAACATACCTGAATAGACAATTATTTGGCTTTAAGTGTATTGCTGAGAGTTCCTGAGTTGGTCCAAGTACCCAGTGACAGAAGTCATTCTTAACATGTACAGTACGTATTTAAAAAAAATAAATAAATAAAAAAGCAGTGCAGACCTGGCAGATTAGAGAAAAAAACAAACAAATAAACAAACAAAAAACAGTTTTCACCCAAGTTCAATGGTATCCTTGTGCCGAGTAAAAGCCATCAATTACAAGTCACCACAAATGAAAAGGAAAGAGGAATTATTATAGGTTGTGCAAGGAACAACTTTGAGCTACACAGTTAAAGTTTGGCCCAAGTTCAGCTGAACTCAGAGACCCAACATGACATGGCTCAGAAGGAGCTTATAAAACGCGATCCACCTTCACCCCAGACTCCCTGGGCAGTCTAACCCTTCACAGCACCCCACGGCTGCAGAGTGGCCTGAGGCAGAATGAACTGCGGAGATGACTGTGGCAAGATGTAGTAGCCAAATACCTGCTGGGGCAGAGGTGGCGGCGCCGGAGGCACGCACACCGTGTTGAGAAACACTGGGGCGCCCTTTTTATATTGAGGCCAAACTGGTGCAGGGTGGTAGAAGTACTGAAGGCTGGCAGGGATCTGAACACAGAAAGATTGAGATTGGGTAAAAGTGATTAGTGGAAAGGTGGAGAGTTTCCAGCATTGGTGTTAAACTCACTTTGTCCATGTGGAGGAAATCACCGTTGAAAAGAGGAGCTGCAGCAATGTGCAGTATGACAAAAATGTTGTTTTTTGAAAATGAAACCATGTAAACCTGTTCTGGTACAACCCCTAAATAAGATTTTGAACCTGAAAATGAGAATAATGAGCTCTTTAAATAGTTTGACAACTATGGAGCTCTATGGCACAGAGGAATATGCTTGATCAGGTTTCAATGACAATGTGTGCGAGTAGAATCTCACCAGCCTTATCCTTTAATTGTGACATACCAACACATGGTCCTAAAAAGGGATAATAAAAAATAATTACCATATTTCTGACGTATTTGACCTTGTTTGGTCCTTCTCTGTGCCTTTTCCGAATCCTGGGCACCATTGCTATCGTGTAGGTGTCGCCTTCTACCGCTTCCGTCTTGGTGACTTCCTTCTCTTCTTTTTCTCCCTCCGTCTCACCATATTTTGCCTCCTCCTCCGTGTCGCTCGACGCAGTAGAACCACAATCCGAAGAGGTAGCAGAGTGGTAATCCGACGTGTCCAGGTTTGAGTCCACCGACGAGTCATCCTGTTCTCCCTTCACACCCTCCTCTTCGAAAGCGGCTATTGTGAAGGGCCTGCTGTTCTCTCCAGATCTGTGAAGAGGGAGTGGATTATTTTAAACCACACACACAAGTTCACAAACCACAAACATCTCAATCACAAAAGTACATAAATAAATTTATACTATAAATTTTCCGTCACTTCAGGTAGTTCTTCACATGCTGATGTGTGTTTAAGTGTTAATTTTTCATATTAGTTTGGTTTTAATAAGTTATTTGATGTAAAAAGGAGGGGTTTCATGATCACTACTGTGCAGTCTCTGACTCCAAACTGTATCAGCAGCGCCTGTATCTGGGATACTTTGGCTTTATTTTTGTATAGTAGGAGGAAGCGGCGAAGCGTCATCCACTCATAAATCTTGGCTAGACTGAGAAATGCCTTTTTGTTGTTCTAGCGTGTCTGATGGGGCCATTCCTAGCCTCTGCCTCAGCAGGCCAGCCAGTGACTCACCTTGCACACACCTCCAGTGGGTCGATCCACAGTGTGATCTCAGGCGGAAGGCCTAGCTCACTGGGTGTGAGCTCACTCTCCTCACATGCCTTCAGAACCACTCCATCACAGGGAAAGCCGTTATTTATCCGGATACACCTGCAAAGGATAAAATATTAAAATGATGTGGATCTTTGATCTGGATTTTTGTTTTTTTCTCCCCACAATCAGTGACAATTGTGTACATTTTTCATATCATAATTACCTGTATGCCTGGCCTTTGCTGGGACAGTCAGGGTACCAGTGGTCAGCGTATTTGTCGCATAGAAGTTGCAGAAGCTTCTCCGCAAACAATTCTGCTTTAGCTGCATTTAACTTGCCACGTGCCACAGCCAGGCGTTTGAGGAAGCTGACCCCAGCCTTCACCTCTCTCTTCATGTTGCCTGTAGAAACGGAAGATAGAGAAAGGAAGAAAAAAAAAATTATATATCTCTTTCTCTCTCTCTCACTTGAGGCCGCCAACAAATTCATCTTGTTATTTCTGTGTATGCAAGTATGAGTGTGTGGCTTTAAAATCAAATACCACACACACACACTTTGCTTTTGCAAAGTGAAGTGCGAAGAAGTAGAGTGATTAGAGTTTTTGGTAACCAACTGACTTCCCTTCAAAGAGATGCGGAGGGGAGCAGAAACGTTAGTTGCAGTGATAACAGCGCTTCCCTGTGCAGTTGCCACCAGGCGTTCTATTTTTATTAGCTTCAGTGGGATTAGACGGGGGGGGCAGGCATTTTTACACCTATGGACATGGCTCTGTGTTGACAAAGGGCTGGAGTTTGTATTCAGGCAAATAAGATGCAAACTAGCACTGCCGTGTTGACATGCAAGCATTATAAAATGCAAATCAAATGAGCTCACTGTGCTGTTTATCCTCTGATAGTGTGCCTGTACAGCGCCAATGTCAGCCTGACCAGAGAGAAGAGCGTGTTCAATAAAAGGCCAAGGCAATCCCAACTTTGCAGCCGAACTGGCTCGGCGTGCCAACATCCTGCTGATATCCCTGACAAGAAAGTCGTGCCTTGAACTTGTAGGTGCAAGACAGCCATTTGTTATTGTGGCATGAAACACACCACTCTTGCTTCAGCCTGCTGTAATGTGTTGAGAGAAAATTATTATTTTCCCTGGTAGACATAGCCACAGTCTCCACTAAAGAGCAGTGAAGAGCCTGTGACACAACAAGCAGGAGCAGTAATAACTTTAAATCCCTAACAAATGTGTTTTGCCATTAAACTATGAGAGGTTCTGTGGTTATCACCCTTATGTTTAGATGTTCAAACATATATTCCAGTCAGTTATTGGTCAGTGAGGTAAACAGGGTCAATGTGTAGTCTTGAGGTTGTTGCTGCTTACTCAGTTAATAAACAACTCTGTTTTGCTTTTCATCACTCAGCAACTAAAGTGTTCATTCCAACAGTCTCCACCAGCAGAAGGTTAGAAATCTTGAAACATGCAGACCTGCAGGATGTCACTTTGTCTGGCAAACAAACCTGAACACAAGTACATCTGGTAGGTTTTCTAGTTTGAGATTTTTGCTACAACTTTGAGGAACGTTAAGGCAGCCATCGTGCTTGAATTCCTCCAAATGCTGCATTAAAAGAGACCAATTGAAAACTGACAGTGTTTTATCTGACAGAGCTATTATTAGACGTGTCAAAGTGTTTTGGTCAAAAAGTTAGTGCTGAATAGGATCCAAATCGGGGATAGAACACTAAATTTGGCTTCAAATGTTTCAGAAAATAAAATTCAGAAAAATATCTTAAATACTAGGTTTAAATAATAGGTTTTATGTTACAGTATCCTGCAATATGTCATTGTGATAACATCAATTAACATTATTCTTTGAGTTGTTTAAGACCATGCATCTCCAACTTTGGTGACCGTTTCTCATAAACTGAACAGCAAAGTAGGATTTTCATCACTGACCATTATTGTCTTGATTAATCGCTGTTTAACCTTGTTATGTCCAACAAAGTTCAGTTTGTACAATAGAGGACTAACAAATACAGTAATTATTCAGATTTTATAAAAGCAAAAACCAGTGATTTTCTTTGTGGTTTTTATGCTAAAGAAAATTACATACTAACAAATCCTGTCAGACAGGTAATTAATTGATTGGACTAATTGTTTCTAACTGTTCCTGTATGGATTCAGAAAGTTATCCAACTCGAACTAATAAACCATTTAAAAACCCGTTAGGTCGTCCACCTGGGGAAAAAAAAAAAAAGTCAAAGCTGAAACCGAGCTTTGCCCTTGAGAAAGTTGATGTTTTGGAAGTGAATACTTCTAATTATCATTACAATATTTTTGGCCCTTTGGCCAGGTGTTCACTGACTACACCACACTTGTCACTACTGAAACAGTATAATTATCAGCCAAGACGAGTCATGCTTTCAACTACCTTGCATCATACAATGATAAATGTTCCTAGAATACTAGAGAAACGTACAGACATTTATGTCACTGATGGTGTGTTTTCTCCAATTACTTAATTGTTTCAGCAATGCCCTAAAAAAATAAATAAAAAAAAAAAGGTTCCCAGCCAGTTTCTCAATCTGTTCACCCTGTTTACTGTCAGTCTGTTTACTGAGCAGTGACCTACTGCCATTATCGCAGACTCTGCTGATACTGTTTTGATTTTACTTGTGAAGACAGACATCAACTTGACTCATTTGCACTCAGAGTTGCCCCTCTGTGCATACAATGTACTGCACACAAACTGACCAGGGGCATGGAAGTGGATCCGGGGAGGGGCCCATAGAGAAGACATATGCACAGGGGCCAGAATTTTGTGCTACACTCCAGCATGTCCTCCTCAATACACTAACATTGGAACACAAGTGTTGGTGAGGGAGGAAAAACTGGATCCTTTCTTTTCATGCGTCACTTAACAGCTTGTGCCACAACTTCACTAAAGGTACACCGATTAGTCAATTAATCAATTAGTTGTCAAATTTTAAATTATTCACCAACTATTTTGATAATCAATTAACCATTCTGAGTCAATATTCTGAGATCAGTTTCTCAAATGTGAATGTTTTCTACTTTCCTTTCTCCTTTATGAATATCTAAAATGAATTTTTGAGTTATGGACAAAAGATTTTTTTATTTATTTATTTTTTTACCCTTTTAGGACATTTTATGGAGCAAACTACTAGCTGATTAAATCCAGAAAAATCTATCGTCAAATTAATCGATAATAGAAACTCCTGTTAGTTGCAGCCTGCCACATTACAACCAGTGTAATCAGGTCTTAACAGGTGCGATTGACAGACAGCCTACAGGTGAAGATGTTTGACCCATTTTAGGTCTTCTGATCTGGTCTCGTCGATATTCTCTTTGGGTGACGGGTGAACTTGTTTTCGCATCCGCGTGAAACAAAGGAGACACAACAAAAGCGTTGAAGACACAAGCGTGCGTGATCAGATGAGGGGACACGTGCTTGCGTGTCGCTGCTCGTGGACACAATAACCAGAAACAAGCGAAGATCAAACTACAGCCGAGCTATTCTTTACCCTTTCTGGTCTGTTTCGCTCTGCTGTGATAAAGGAAACGACATGCTGGAAATAACACATTTGGGTTTTTTGACAGCGCGGAAACCCCCCAGTGGAAATGAGTGGAAACAGGCCTACGGGTGGTATTTCGGTCGAGTCGATAGCCTATATTCTCGAGTTAACTTGACATGGTTAAGTTAACATTATTGTACTTGGTCTAGGTCTAGTTGAAAAAGTTCTACTTTGATACGGTTTTAAGTTGGGTAGTTAGAAAAAGTTTTTGTAGTGCGGTAAATACCAGCTTAATAAGCCAGTTAAACAAAAATGAATCATTAAGAATAAACCGAGCGAGGAATAAAAGCCAGTGACAGACCCAGAAAACAAAAATATAATAACGTTAACAAACACAAGCGCGGCGCATTTGCTTGAGTATAGGCTACATTCACAACCAAATACGTTTTCCAAATAAAGACACATGAAACTCCAAAAACAAAATGGTACTTACGATAAATTTATAGGCCTATATGTTTCTTCTTTTTAAAACGGTCTCTTGATTGTCCTCGGGCTCCACGTCTGTTGTCTCGTGGCTGCGCGCCTGTGTGTTCTGCTGTTTTGGAGTTATTGTGGTCAGCACATGTTGCTTCCTTGTTCTCGGTGCTGCTGCAACAGAGACGTAACATTACCGTCAGTGTGACTCACTTCCTTTACTCAGCGCCGTGAGCCAGAGCTGACTGGCTCCCTGCAAGGGCGACACCCCGCCCGGCCCAAATATGGGCAGTCAAGGTGAACAGCTGCGTGGGGTTTTCACTCTGTTACAGTATGTTCGTGCCTATAAATCACAACGATAATTGCGCAATCCTGTGATGGCATTTGATGTAGTATCCTTGTTTATCCTTTATTGTGATAATTATTATAATTATTTTTGTGTGTGGCAGCAGTGAGGTTATTTATTTTAGATTAGGAGCAAGGCACCTTTTACCAATTCTGTATATGTTGTAATTAATTCCTCAATTAATGGTTGTATAATTTATAAGAACACGATTTTGTTTGCCAAGTTGTAAAGAAACAAGGGTGTAACAATACTCAGATCTTTTATTAAAGTAAAACTAGAATTACCACAATGTAAAGCTAGTCTATTATAGTAAACGTTAATACACATTTTGTACATTAAAACCTTCACATAAGTAAAACATTAAATAAACCATATCTGTGATATTATACTGAATTCTTTATGTAATGGTATGGTGGGCGCAGTAACTCATTCCGTAAAGCTTAGGCTGCGGCCTGGAGGGGCGCCGGTTCGAATCCAGCTCGGACCTGAGTTGTGGAGCGTGGATAGTGGTGCCAGTTCACCTCCTGGGTACTGCCGAAGAAGGCCTTGAGCAAGCCCCTGAAGTCCCAAATGTGTATTAATTGCATCTGGAAAGTGCACAGTGATACAGCTATCAAAGGAGTGAAGTAAAAAGTAATTTTTTTCCCCTTTGAAATCAAGTGGGGAAGTAGCAGAAAAGAAAAAATACTTGAGAAAAGTACCTCAAAATTTTACTTAAATTCAGAACTTGAGTAAATGTACATGACATCAGTGGCGAAAAAAATCATTTGTCTGGTGTTCGTCTTGGTTATTCTGTCATAAAGTGCCTATTAAAAACACGCTTGCACAAAACACATGAAAACAAAAAAATTCAGTCCTACATGGGACCTGGTCATGCAGAGACAGATCGTGTAAATATGAAATAGTATGAGGAGTTATAGAATTGAAGCATGACACAGAATGGAAAAACTAAAAGTTATTATAACTTGTGTATTTAATAGTGTTGGGTAGAAGTACTCAGATCCTTTACTTAAGCAGAAGTATTAATTAGGCTACTACTTTTACTTAACTTTCTACTTCTACTACACTGTCTGTTGTCTGTCACATGTAACAATCCTACATTCAAAAGTTTACTCAACATAACGAGCTAAAGCTTCAATTTCAAAATGTATACTTACAGTATGAAACTCAAGTAGTTTAATAAATGCAGTATATAGTACAAATATTGTAATGCAGTATAAAGTACAAATATTGTAGCTGGATCAAGTGGAGCAAACTACTTTTTATGTTAGGCTATACTAGATTGTTCGGTAGTCTCATCTACATCATTGTATCCCGTTTTAATTGTTACTTTTTGTTTTGGAGGTAAAATTAAATAATAAAATATTCCTGCTAAGTAACCAATAACTATAGCTGCCAAAAAGTCAGTAAAAAAGTGCAATATTTTCCTGCTATGTAGCAGAGTAGAAGTATAAAAATGCAACTGGAAATACGTCAAGAAAGTACTTAAGTACTTTAGAAAGTATACATAGTTAATTAAATTTAATTAAATTACATTTATATAGCGCCAAATCACAATAACAGTTATCTCAGAGCGTTTTTCATAAAAGAGCAGGTCTAGACTGTACAGAAGCCCGACAATTCCAACCAAGAGGAAGCACTAGGCAACAGAGGCAAAGAAAAACTTCCTTTTAACTTTGCCATTAGTACAATTTACAAAAACAGTGCAGTTATAAATGTTGCTAATCCATCAGTAAATACTGATGCTTTCTAATAACCATTAAATCTGCAGTCTATCTATCTGTCTATATGTAGAAATAGAATAATATATAATAATAATTAATTGCTGGGTTGTTGGAGCACTATAACAACAGTATAACAATGCATCATATTTCATAAGCCAATCAAATGTTTTGTATGTACAATCTGAATTTGCAATAAAATATGAGAGCCTCAAAATTGTACAATTGTATGAAAGTACAATTCTTGAGTAAATGTCGGTTACGTAGTTATATTATATCGATCCATGTGTTTGCGTTTCACTTCAGACCAGACAGTGTTTGTTTGTCTATGCGATCACTAGAGGGCAGGCTGGTTTCTTTTCTCAAAATTTTTCCAGTTAAAAATGTTGGTTACATGTTTCTGAAAGCATGTAGTAAGTTCTGCAGTCTCATGTGGTCGCCTAGGAGAAATAAAGTAAACATTTAATGACAAGTTATTGGCTGATTATTATATCAAGACTTTCGGGCGCCTCTTTCATTTCTCCTATCCTCCTTTCTATGTGTTACACATTCCTTTCCTTTCTTTCATTTACTCATTAATCACTTGGTTTCTTTGTTTGTCCATTTGGACTTTTGTTTGCTGTGAGAGATAGAAATAGATGGATAAAGAGAAAGAGAGGCATGACTGGCATGAGAGAGGTAGAAAGCATTGAAGAGTGGGTGTCTTTAGTATGGATTGGCATTGTTTTGACGACTGATGGACATTAAATTGCCTTTTCTGTCTTCCCTTCTGTATGTCTTTCTCACCCGTTTGCTGTTGTTGACATTTGCTCTCCATCTCCTTGTGTTGAACCTCTGTAGGTAATTCCTGTTGTTAACCATAAGACTGATTCCATTACAGTGTCTAATTCATTTTCTCAAAGAGTCACAGGTCGTTCTGCTTCTTTCTTTCTTTCTTTCTTTCTAATCCTGATACAGCTCCCCAGACCTCACAGCTTCTGCCCAACTTTCTCCATCTGAAAACTATTGATTTTCCCCGTCAGTGTGTTATTTGTTGCTCTTCCAACACTGGCCAGTATTCTGCACTGATAATGGGAACCCAAACTGGGACATAATACAAACACACACAAACACACACACACACACACACACACTTCTAATGTACATATTTCTCACAAGTGTTGTGATTTTGTAGATAAGCGTTGGAAATGAAACCACTTGATCTCGAAATGTGATCGTTCTTTTTCAGGAGCAGCTTCTCTCTGAACACGCCTGGCGGTATCAATGAGGCCCACACGCATACACCACATGCAGCCTGCTTCGCCTTTAAAAACATATTGATTTCTCTCTTTCGCAGGGAGCTTAATGCGATCGATCGGCCAGGCCCTTTCAAGATCAGCACCAGCATAAGCATCTCTTCCCCTAACACACATGCTGCCTGTTTCCCCTCAGGTAATGACTGTCCTTGGGCTTGGGGAATGGTTTGTCTGCATTAAGGGAGAGAAGTGTTTCTCGTTGCATCCAGTCTCTCTCCGTCCTCTCTGGTCGCCAGTAATGTGGTTAAGTATGGAACATATATTTGCCTCTTTGATAAAAGATATGAGCAAATGCAGCACACACCTCTTCTGACCTTTATCATCTGCCCTCCCTCCCTCCTCCTCTTCACCTCTAACTGGGTCGATACCTATTTGTATTTGCAATGCATTAGACCAGTGTCCTCTTTTTAGATTGAAAAAGGTAGCTTTTCTCAGTTTAGCGCTTTGCAGGCAACTCACAGCAGGTAGACAGAAGCTTTTCATGAACATTTTACACCCTTTTCCTATTAAGGCATTTTTAAGATCAGTGTAATCACATTAATCGGTCAGGTTAGTTCTTAAAACAGCAGAAATTCAGAAATTATTCTAATGCTGAATTAGATGCTGAGAAAATATGAGAGACACTCAGTCCCAGCTGCTTTAAATGCTGTACATGTTTGTTATAGAATCACAGAAACAGCCCTTCAACTGCTGCATGAGCAGTGTTTTTCAACCTGGGGGTCTGAACCCTCCAAGAAGTCACGAGATGGTTAATAAGAAGAAAACTTTTCTACTCCACAAAATTATGTTTGAGGGGCAACATTCACTCCTGACCTACTATTTATGTATTTACACATTAAGCAGTTACACAGCAACATTGTCATTCAGTTGGAGTCATGTTTCTGGCTACCTGGTGAATAAAAGTATAATATTTACTTTCTTTTAGCTCTGCTTTTGGTCTCCAGAAACTCCTGAGGGAATACCTGGCTCTCTACCTGCTAAATGCTCCACTATGTTCACCAGCTAGCTGCTAACTGTGTCTGTCTGCTTCCTGCTGGGGCCTGAACACACCGCTGATGTGAGCAGAGGGGAAAACAGTGACATTGTTGGCCAAAGAATCAGAACAGAAAGCACAAAGATGCCATGAAGCTCTCTACAGGCGACAGAAACTGCAGAGCTTTTTTAACCTCTAGAAGACATTGTTTGGCACACACGAGACAAAAGGTCAGGAACCAATGAGCTATGGTGAGAGGGACAAACAGATATTGCATTAATTCACACAATTGATATTTCTAATCTGTTAATTCCAGGTAAACACCATTTTTCACAAGTTTTTTCACTAATTCTTAAATAAGTATATTTGGAGAGAAAAGTCTCCCAGGCTTATTTCAGTTTTGCAGACGGCCCTTCTCTATTAGGGTTCAAGTGCTGTATGTGCAGGTCATGTTGATATTTTCCTTCCTTCGTGTTTTCTTTGTAGATAGAACAGCTTTACATCCACTCTTATATCTTGTTGATCTAAGCCTTAGACAGGATTAAGTCATCAAGAAAGTAATTTCTCACTAGATTTAATTTGGTTGGCGACTTTTTAATTGCCTATATTTCCGCCCCTCTCCTTGGTTCACATGGTTGCAGTCTAAACACATCGTAAATTACGTCTTTAACCATCTTCTAAGTGCATTAGGAATAAACAATACAATACAGAAAAGGATAAAGAATAATATAAGTAACAAATAAATCAATAATTGTTTAATAAATAGGCTATTAATTAAAAAAAACAAGTTTCAAGTGATTCCTTGCTTTTACCAAACTTCTGCTTTCTATTCAAAAAGCTAATTGCTTTTCCTGTTTTTTAAAAATATTTTCAAAGATACAATCCCCTGAATCCCCCAGATTTTTTCCCATGCTCACTGCTCGTGTTTTGATACTCAAAAGTGAATGTGAAACATCCAGCTGTTGGGAAGTGAGCTGGAAAAGTCTGGGATTTACTGGGACTATCTTTGTTATGTATATTATCTCTTTGTTTAACTTCATAATACATTCTTTTTCCTGGTCTGTAATTTAAAAATAATTTCCCAAGAAGATACCTGGAAGGACAATGTTATTTGGTATTACATTTAGGGAAAGTATAGGGACTTCCTAAAGCCAATTAAATGTTAAATATGTCGGCGTATGTTGAATTATATGCTTTCCCGTAGACAAATTTAACATTTGAAGATTGTCCAGTTTACAGTAGCAACTAACTAGAATAAATTAACAGATTTTTGCCGTGATCAATAAGAAATTGCATAGTTTGTTCCAGGAATCTTAAGGAAATTACTCGAAAATGATCGATTATGTTTCCTATTACCAAAAAGCACAACTTAATGAAGGCACATTTGTCTGTTAGGGCTTTGGAAAAACTATCTAAATCTATTCTTTTATTTTCTGTTGTTTTGTTTCATCTTTTGCTTCAAAGTTACACAATGCCCTGCAGTGACATGCTACTTTGACATGTAAACGTGGTCATGAACCTGAAGTCTATTGTGTAAGCTCTGCTACTGCATACGTAAATGCTCAGGGAGTACTTGTATAATGTAGAACAATATAACATATGCAGGTCTGTACTGTGAGAGGCTCCGGGTGATTCAGTTTACCGTGTGCCCCCGCTGGACTCCGATTGAATCCTGCCAGAGCTCCTGACTCGCCTCTGTCTCCCCCTCTGCTGTCTCAACAATTAAATAAGTCAAGGTGAGTGTACTATCCACTCTTTCCTTTTTATAAAAGAAATGGCCAAATACATAAAAGCATAAGCTGGTGTAGTAGTCCACTCTATGACCCACGACGTGAACGAGTTGTCTTATTATGAAACATTTCACCTGAATGTCAGCCGTTACCTTGGAGATTCTGTGCCGATATGTGAGGTTCTGCTTAATGGTCTGACCTTAAGCTTGCACTTTCTCAACTGTACGCTTTCATGATGTTACAAACACATGGGCATAATTTATACAGCAAATCAATATTTCAACAGCAGTCTTTTCTTCTACCTTTCCCACTAACACATTAAATATGCTTTTAATATGGATTAATATGGATTCAGCCCTCAACAACAATGAGAAAACTTTCTCTCTCTTATTAAAATATGTTGGATGTTTATGCATTGTACATCTGATGTATTTCTTGAACTAATTTCCAAGTCTTCCACAGCCTTGAAACACCATTGACAAACCTTTCCCCTCCCCCATCTGCATTTCTCTCTCTGCCCCTTTTTGCCCCTCTGTTCCTGCTCTCTCTCTCTCTCTCTCTCTTTCTCTCCTGCAAGCTGTGTCTCCTTCCTGTGTGCTGGGGGGCCGGCAGAGGGGAAGTACACAGAGAAGGAAAAGCACTCTCTGAGTTCAAGTGCACGGGCTTAAAGACACAGCTGACTTCAACAAAGGGGAATATGACAAGGGGAAAACAGTGGTGGAAAGACAGAATAATGACCTATTGACAAGACAGTAATGTACACGGAGACAGTATAGGGGTCATTACACAAAAAAGGGGAGAATAAAAAAAAACGTGAACAGGAAAATGGAGACAAAAATGTCTCCTCCCCTTTTCCTCTCTCCACGTATACTCCTATTCCCTCCCACCTTCCTTTCTTTCAATCTCCGTCCCTCCCTCTCTCCTCTCCTTCATTCCTACCCTGCATGCATGCACACTCACTCACACACACACACACACACACACACACACACACACACACACACACACGCACGATGACTGATGCCTTCTCCCTCCTTCTCTTGCATTCTCCGTTTTCTCAGCTCTCTCTGCACCAGCCAGACTTTTGTGTGTTTGTCCTACGGTGGAACCTGTTCTGCATAGCTCCAGCACAACGCTGGAGGAGGAAAAAGTACTAATCCTGTACTTTTCCTCACGGTATTGATATCCGTTTGTCCATAAGGCATGTTTCCATTCCAAAGTCCTGAGCGTGGAGGGGTGAAAGAAAAGAGAAATGGTGTCTGAGAAAAAGAAGATGGGGCAACAGCGGATAAAATGTGACGAGACTGGGAGTGAAATAGAGATGCAAGGCTCCAAGTCAAGACGGAAGGCACTAACTCGAGTGAGAGGAAGAGGGGACAGAGAGGAGGAATCAAGTTGGAATCGGGAAAGAAACGCGGGAAAAGGTAAAAAAAAAGAAAAGGGAGCTGACCTTTGCAACATAAGCTTTAATTCTCTTCTGTTATTTAGAAGGAAAAATATATTATGTACCCACATTATTTCTGTATTATCTTATCTCCTCTCGACTGTGTTCATCTCTGCTATGGTTTTTGTTGGTTGATTTTGTTGGTTTGTGTACATAAAGTCATTTTCCTTCCTCACACATTTTTGCATGTCTCCACACCTCTCCCATAATCCGGCTATGCCTTTTATCTCCAATATATTCTTGACAGAATATGTATGTTTGCTGAAACAGATCAGTCAAGCTCAGAGTTAGTCAAAGACTCAGGCTGGTTTTGGGGCCCAGTTTTGGAGGACGAAGAGGAAGGAAGAACGGGGTCAGGGCACTCACTTTTGTGCCATTTTATTTGTCTATCACTAAATCTTTACATGTATTTAGTATTCTGCTAGAGAGGGTCTGTTTTTGCCCAGTTTTTTTAGTTGCAGCTGAAATTAAACTGTTAACAAATGACACAAAGTATTTGAATAATCATCCTCCCTACTCTGGAATTGACACGTCCCACCCTCTACTTCCCCTTGCTGTTTGTTTGTAGTCTCAGTATGTGTCCCTGTTACACTGCACATGGCCAATCTGTATGTCTCTCAGCGTCCACTTACACCTAACTTACTGCTCTGAAAAACCTTTATAGTTTTGTGCCCATGCAGCTTTCACCTCATCCTTGCTGTCCTGTTTGTTCTCAGCCTAGACTCCATTGTTTAATATCAGCAAGTAACTGTGTGTTCCCCCGCATGTTAGCTTGAGACAAACAGTTAACCTTTATAGTTTTGTGCCCATGCAGCTTTCACCTCATCCTTGTGATATATCCTCCACCTATCCAAGCTCTTAACAAGCCTGTCCGTCTCCATGGAGACCTGAGATGAGCTCTCAGTCTCTGTGCCACCTGCATGCAAACAAACTCACAAAGATACCCCGGTTGCCTCTGTGCCAGGGTGCGCCATTTGGCAGAGGGCAGAAATAGGTTTTCCCTGATCGGTGGATCAAAGGTTGACTGCAGGGAAGATGGTAGTCTTGATGGTTGTGTCTGAATGCAGGTTTAACTCGAAGCTTAATAGAACCAGTGTCAGCCGACCTTGATGATTGGTGGCTGGTTTGCACCTGTAGACTGGGTTTAGCAAAGGCCGGCTAGCAGAGAAGGTTAATGTTCAACGTACATAGCTAGAACTAGTTAAGACTGAGCAATTAATTTAAAAAAAAATTAATGGTTTGTCAAACACTGACAAATTGTATTACATATGTTATCATAGTATCCTATGTATCATGTCAAATACAGAGATGCTTAGTTGCTCATTGGTCTCATTCATGTGCACAGATCTTGACTTGTGCTTGGAGCCTTGAAGCTAAAAGATGAACTTGAGTAATGAAGTCACCTCAACCATTTGAATTCAAGTGAACACCATTAACTCCTTATTAATTTCAGCTATTCAGGCGATTAGCTATTTATCACATTCACGATTTTTTTTCAAAGCCCAAGCTGACCAACAGTTCAAACCCCAAAGATATTTCCTATCATGGAAAAGTAAGTAAAGCAACAACTATTCACATTTGAGAAGTCAGAAACAGTGAATTGTTTGCGCTAAAAATATTTCTGCTGGATAACTATGCAGCATACTAACCTTAATGCCTGAATTAGTGAGCAGTGTGGTGTTATCCAGCAGTGGGAGCGTAATTTGGCACTTTATCCTGCACTAAAAGTGTAGTCACTACAGTTAATGTATCCACAGAGCTCATCGAGGTCAGCAGTTTAGAATGTCTCCAGTGGCCCAAATACACCGGACAGCTGATAGACTTTCTTTTGGTATCAAACCACTTTTGTTTTAAATTTCTACACATATTCAGTTTTTTGTGTTGCATGAAATCCATGGTTACATGTGTTGATGCTTGTCAATGAAATAGCCTGCTGATAGTTTGCACACAGCTTTGACCACTAATTATTTGAATGACAAATTCCTTCAAAAGGAACTTTTGTTCGGCAACACTTTAAATAACTGGTTTGTACACATTTTATGAATCAAATCTTGCTCAATTTTCACAAACAAATTGAAAACTGAAACTAAGAAACGTTTAATGAATGAAGCCCAGTGATTTCTTTTGTGGCCTTAAGACACTCGATTATATCATAAGCTTGAAGCATTTGAGCAGTTGACGCATTCAGTACATCTCCAAAGCACCACTTCTTTGTTACAATACTGAATACTTTGGCAGAAATAATGGATTACCCTGGCTTATTGTACTGACAATGAATGTATCGGTTATTTAAAACCTCTTCAACTTGAGGCCACCACTTACTGATCCCAGCACATCAAAATTTTGTAGAGGAAGCCATTAATGTGTTTCACTTTATAAAAACGTAACTCGGCCTTCGCTATCAATTATGTAGCTCTGGTGTGAAAGAGACGGGAAAAGGGCCACACACAACAGGCAGTGAGCGGGGCCTGGCGTGGAGAGAAAGCACTGCGCCATGTGACCACTGTGGATGTACTAACACTCTCTCACGGTCTGAGTGAGAGCTATTCCCCCTGGACTCAGTGTTCCAGTTGCATCAGTGTTTGTCTGCCTTCTCTAGGACATGGGGCTGAAATGGGGCTGGAGCTGAGACAGCTCCATCTGGATACCCATAGGGCTTTCCTACTTCATAAGCATCATAAGCACAGTGCTGATAATGTTTTTCTCTATCGCAAACAGTACAAAGTTTTACCACTTTTGATCTCTGGCTGAGTGAAGTTCTTGTATTTTGTTCCAGTTGCAGGATGTTCATGTCTTCATATTATTGTCAGTTGCTGGGCAATGTTGATATAGTGTAAGATGATTACGGTAGATGCTTTTGTCTACGTTGATGTATACAATTTTAGACATTTTGAAATGTTGCGCTTTTGAATCCACTGCGTTTATCTGACAGCTATAGTTGCTAATTACTTAAACATGTGGTTATCTTATAAATATGATGCATTGTTATAGATTAAACCACCCAATGTTATAATGATATACATTGACAAGCTCTTTACATATTAATACATAAATTACAATTATAATCCAATATCATAAAATATACAATAATATAATACTCGGCCATTCGGTATTATTAGTACTTTTACTTTTGATACTAGAATATTTTGTTACTTTCCATATATTTAAAGTAGAGTACTCCAACCTTTACTTAAGTAGAAGATAAAAACACATCTTCCACTGGTAAATAGTGTCTTTTGCTGATCTTTGACACTTCTGTGCTTGATTATACTCAGTATATGCTACACAGTACTTACAAACATGCCAAATCTATCTTTTGAGGTACTTTAGAAACAGTGCCGCCATTACATACACTCAACTCAGTCAGTTTCGGCTTCATGGGAGCCTAAGGTCTAAAACTTGTAGTCAAGTCAATTTTATTTACATGGCTCAATATCACAAATCACAAATTTGCCTCAAGGGGCTTTCCAACATGTACAGCATAGGACACCTTCTGTCCTACCAAACTGTTCAAGTCAAATCTGGTCAAGAACCTTTGTTGCCCCTCTCTCTCCCCACATTTCCTGTCTACCTTGTGAACAAATGCTATTAATTAAAGTAAAACAACACTCCAAAAAGCAATCTAAAAAAATAACACACATAGAAACACATTTATTAGAAAAATCCAGCTGGCCTCTAACTTGATACATTATATCCCCAAAACAAGCAGGTTTTTACTGAACATTGAATGGTTACTAAAAGTAAATTTATTTTACACTTAAGTATGTTTTTCATGTAAATATCTGTACATGATCGCTCTGAATCTCAAAATTGTATTGCTCAAGAGAGCAGATATACATCCCCCCTCTGCAACAGACCCAAACGTTCTCCTTGTTTGCCTTAATACAACTGTGATCTGTGTGGGCATGAGTCTCTCTCCACAGTCAACTGATAGCCTAGATCATGTTATGTGATTTCTGGGTGTTGGAGTACAAATTACCACTAGCTGTACTGGGTTCAATATTATAATTTTTTTTTTCTGCTTTGCCACTGCAGTGTGTTAAATATAACCGAGTTGATATCAATGAATAATTTCCTCATGGCGGGGCCAGGTGGCTGCCTTCAGATGCATTCAGATGGAGGCAGAGGTGGTGAGGTGGGGGTTAATATTTGCAGGCTGTAGGAATGTGTTTGGAGTCAGCAGTGAGAATTCCTCAGTTCTCCATTAGTAGGTCTCAGCGTTGCCTCTTACTTCACCAAACTATCTCATTCCCCTCTTTTCCCTCTTCCCCCGTGTCTCTGTCTCCCTCTGCCTCTGCCGCTCCATCTCGCATTTGATCTCTGCCTTTGTCACCACGTTCTATGTCTGTCTCGTTCTTGATTCGTGTCTTTTTCTTCTATGTTCTGTCTCAAGTTTGATCCTCACCATCTCCCCTCTCCTCTCAGGCTCTTTAGATGTCTGTGAGACATCTAAAGAGCCTCAGGAGTTGGGGGTTGGGTAAAAAGCGAGAGATAGTGAACCTGTGTGTGAGTGGGATAATTCTAGCACAGGGCTCTCTACAGCTGGCCTCTTAAGTACGTCAGTCATGTATGATTTATGGCATCAGGCATTGTCTATTCATATCTTCTCATGTGTTAGTTCAACAGTGGACCAGGAAATAGTCCCCACTTCCCCACGCAATCGCTGCTCGCATTGTATCAGATATCAGGATTGTCACTTACCTGTCTTGCTCGTGTAAAGTCAAGACAGGTAGCTTATAGCTTAGCACAATGACTAGCAACAGGGGGAAAGCTAGCATCTGTTTGAAGGTGACAAATCCCTTTTTTTGTGAATTAAACAAACATGTGTTAATCACTTAGCTTTGGATACGCTTGTAGGTATATTTTGTTCCCTTTGAACTGTTTGCACTTGTTTCCAGTCTTTGTACTAAGCTAACTGCTCAATGTAGCTTTTTCATTTATCAAGCAAATTGCCAAACATAATTTTTAATACCTTTCACTCTCTTCACTCTCTGTATATCTATCTATCTATCTATCTATCTATCTATTTATCTATATATTAATATATAGATAAATATATGTATATAAACATATATATATATATATATATATATATATATATATATAAACTTATATATATAACTTGTTTTGTATACAAAACAAGTTATTTATCAGTCGTTTGAAAAATAATGGAACAAGTGAATAATAAGCCATAAAACAGTATATAGTTTGTAAATGAAGGCTTTAAGTGTCACTTTGTCTCCTCTAGTAGCATATGGATGGCTCTCCATTATCCTTTGCTGTGATACGCGTGCTCTGCAGTGGCGTCGGAGGTGTCAGCTACCCGCGTCACACAACGGCACCCTTGAGTGTGCCAGCTCTCTGGTGCCAGACAGAGAGGAGGAGAGAGTATGACACAGAGGAGGAGAGGTGGGTACGGTGTGAAGACAGAAGGGGGGAAAAAGACGAAGGCGTAAAGAAACAAGCCATCTTTGAGGTAGAGACAAGTGGGTGAAAAAGCAAGAGAGAAAGCATCTGAGGGAGCAAGGAAGGAAAAAGGAAGGTGATGGGGAGGAGGAAGAGGAACCATTTGTTTATTGTCTGTCTGCTCTGTGAATTATTAGAAAATAATCAGCACCCTGAGGAGTTCCTAAGCAATAAGAATGAGTATGCTTGTGTATATCTACTGGTTGAAGTGAAGTGACACATCAATATATAAAATATCACAGCAAACAAACTTTCAAAGATTCAGAAGTGAGTAGTGGACATAAAACCTCGTCATTGCCGGCTGTTCTTTGGTCAGCGTGGGTCGTCATCTGTAAGATGAAAGGAGAGGCTGCGGGTGGTTGCTTCCACAGAGGGATAGAAAGGTCAGGAAGTGGCCCCAGCACAAACACCAGACTCATTGTTCAAGTTCAAGGTAACACTGAATGTGGTTCTCATTCACTTAGCTCAGCCCTCCCTCCTCTGATAATCTGCTGTTTCTAAAAGAGTCGTAATTAGAGAAAAGCACTGTCTTTGGTAACGTCTAACATTGGTGTCATGACATTGGTGTCATGACATTGGTGTCATGACATTGGTGTCATGCTGTTATAATTGTTAACAAATTATGTCAATTTAATGTATTTAATCAGGGGTGGTGTGGACTGGGCATAGCATTGCTGGCTGTTTGGTTTAAAAGAAATAGCTGGAATGTATCTTAAGATATTGTGTGTGTGTGTGTGTGTGTGTGTGTGTGTGTGTGTATGTGTGTGTTTATTGTACTATGCTCGTGGGGTCCAAAAACCCAGGATTTAATATACTTATGGTGACCAACCAGCTTTAAAGGGCTGTTTGAGGGTTAAGACTTGGCTTTAGTGTTCATGTTAGAATTATGTTAAAGTTAGGGTTAGGGCAAGGGTTAAGTTAGCTAAGGAATGCATTAAGTCAAGGAGATGTCCCCAGTGTGTGGTTGTGCTCGCACGTGGCCAGTGCTCAGGTGTGTCCACTCTCTGCCCTCTCAGACAATGAACAAGGTCACCGCCAGAGGGTCAGATCTCAGGGCAGGGTTTCCCCTCCTCCACCTCTAACAGCCTCCCTCCCTCTCTGTTGTGTCTGTTCGGTCGTCCGCTGCTTATTAACTCGTCACAGGGGATTTTCTGTTCGCCTTCTTCGCTGCCCTGTTCCTGTTCAAAATGGAACAGCACTCCCCCCCCCCCTCCCTTTTTTTTCCTACAAAACATAAATAATTAAATCCTTAATGTTTATTGTGCTCAATATGCAAACTATCTACCTAAAAGTTCTAACTACATGCTACCAATTAGTCAGAGCACAACTAAACTACCTACAGTGCCAAACCTCTGGGAAGTCCATGCACTGTAATTGATGACTTTGTGCTTTCAATGAACACCGCACACAAACACACACACACACATATACGCACATATACACACAAACACATAATTCAGAGACTGACTCACCCCCTTTAACAGATAGTCAATAACAATACAGGAATGATTAATCAGTCCCGCTGTGGCCCCTCCCACTCTACTCACCACCTTCCACTCTCTCTTCTCAACCCCACTCACCCTCTCTCAGCTTAGTATTGATCTGAATGCATTTGCTTCCCATTTATCCGTTCTCCCCCTCCCCCATCACGTAAACACTGCCACTGCATTGAGCGGTCACAAAGAACCTTTTACACAGGAGTGTCTCCTGTGTGCACAAACAACACACACTCACAGGCGCGTGCACGTGCACGTGCAGCAGCGGCAAACATACATGCATACCATCTGATACCCTATAGGTACTACACTTATCTGCATTGCACGGATGGATTTAACTTGATTATTCTGCGGTGATTTTCATAGTGCAGGTGCATTATGTGTGCGTATTAGTGTTTGCATGTTGTCCACACATAAGCCTCAACACAAGGCAGCATTCTTAAAGGTTTAACTGACAGCTCATTGAACCCCCTGCTTTCCCCCTTACCATTCTGGTTGGTGGCACACATGTTACCATGACACCAGACTGTTTTGTCTGCCCTTTGACCTCTTTAAGGGGTGCTGTGGTCAATCAGGCATCACATGTGAGGGGCAAATAGAAGGGAGGAGAGGGAGGGGGATGCATTTCCTCTGTAAAGAGGAGGTTACAAAAGGTTCCTCTATACATCCGCTTTGTACAGAACAGAAGGTGGGGAGCCTTCAAGAGGCTCGCAGTGAAACAAAGACACATGTGCACATACAGACATGGCAGCGCTTTGCGAGGGTAAATGAACTAGGCTGGAGCTCCCAGGGGGTGGGGAGTTATTATGCTCATTGTGTCTAAAGCTGTTTGGCTGCTTCTTTTGAAGTTATATTTATCAAACCGGAGCAGGAGGCTTAGCACTCCAAGCTGGTGCATTGCTTTGTCCACACTACAGAACGCATGTGCGCACTGAGATGGCTTTCAGATATCATGATTTAAACAACCTCAAATGTTGATCTAAAAAAATAACACGAAACAGAATGTCACGTTACAGTGTACACTGAAATCATAGCGTCTAATTGAGTTGTAATCCTTGCGGCAAAGAGCAAACAAGTAAGTAAGTTTGATGCTGATCATGTTGGGAAAATTTAGTAAACACCCAAACATTTATTAATGGCAGCATTCAAAAAGCAAAGCAAAACATTTGAGCTTTGAGTGCAGCTTTTTAAATTAGGCTAATTATAATGTAATTTATTCTGCAGCGTGAACAGTTGGTCCCTCTACTCTGTGTGTCAGAATTATTACAAAAGTTAGACATTGATTCATCTCTTGTTGTATTTTATGTGATGATAATTGGTTATTTAATTGCATCATTTGGGCTGCAGCTGATTATTCCAGTTTATGTATTTAATATTCCCAAAGTGGCATTTTGGATGCTCATGCTTCATGAGTAAGTCAGTAGCGTGGTCTTGTCCACTGACACTTCAGCTGTTGCAGAGACTGAACCTGCGACCTCTTGGTTAAACAGTCTTTCTATTCACAAGGCCAGCTTGTCTTCCTCTAACGTGTGTGTGTGTGTGTGTACGCGCGAGTGCGTGCGTGCAGGCGTGTGTGTGTGTGTGTTTCAGTCAGCCTCCGCTTCATGTCTGAGGAATCCCTGGCATACTTTGACAAGGGAATAAACTCAAGGTAACAAATTTTTCTTTCATTCATTTCACTTATCCATCCATCTACAATGTAAACTTAAGCTCACACACACACACACACACACACACACACACACACACACACACGCGCGTACCTGTATCAGTGCATTCACAGTCATTTACAATACGTAACACATGCACATTTTATATGTTCTGTTGTATCTATTTGTTTAATTGTTTTAACCATCATCATTTAACCATACATCTGTTGCGTTTCTTTTTCGTGTGCAACAATATTTATCTGTATTGTCCCTGTTAAATATATACTCAAATTAAATACTGGCAGATAATTGACTGATTGATTCAAACTTTTGGCAACTAATAAAAGTGTCACAATGTCGTGAAAATCCACTGATTTAATCCACTTATTATCAGGACTTTGAAAAAAAACTTAAACAAAACTTGCACCGACAGAATCTCAACACATTACTGATGTAGGTGAGCTTTGCTATGATATGAGCTGAGGTGAAGCTCTCTGTATTTCGCAGGTTTTAAATCTGGTGTCTGTGGCGACGTTCCAACCTTAGCATAGAGGTAGTGATGTGTTTTATGTCAGCCAGCAATGACTGGTTTGCCAGAGCTGAAGGGGAAACGACCGTAGCCACAGCAGCAATTCAGTATGGCAGAGACTCTAGGATTTAAGTTTATTGTCCAAAACTAAAGTCACACACTTCTAGTTATACTTTTCATTTGTTCTGCTCCTCAGTGCTTTAGCTGTATGTATTGCATCACTATAAACTGTTAGATTTGACAAAACTTTGATAGAGATGTATTTACCTACTTCCTTTTAGTCTTCTAGCAGGTATCTGTCACACTGGTACACTGCTTTCCATTCACTAAAATCAGAAAAATGTTATTTTGTTCTCTATTGTCCACGCATTAACCTCACACGTTATTACACCATGCATTTTCAGCGAAAAGTTCAAATGAGTGTGTCCACCAAAATTCAACCATCGTCTCTGTATCTCAAATTACTTTTTTAAAAGGCTGTAAGCCAAAGGACTAGCCCTGCAAAAATGAAAACACACACACATACGAACATTTGTTGTCTGATTTAAGCCTTTGGATGTAATGCCATAAAGAGCTTTTATCTTAAGTGGATTATTTGGCAAGAAATGATCTCACAAGGTAATTAAAGGTTATCAAGTCGTGTTTATCCAAAAATTCAATAATGCTTGCACACAGTCAGTTAATGCTCCAGCTGCCCAGGTACTATAGAAAAGCTAAGATCTCAAACTAATTTATGACTCATCTAAAATTTGATTTTTATACTGAAATACAAAAGTATGATATAAGATGCAACCACATTTCAGGATGCTACTTTCTTCTGTGCTGCTTTATTTGGCAAAATAGTTTTTTGTTACCGGACAACCTCACCATGCACACACACAAACACACACAGATAAATTCTTCCATCATGCATTTGATTGGAAACTTTGAAAGGGAGGCGCTGCGAGAGGCCAGATACACGCCAATCCCAGCATATGTAAATTGACAGCTGTGCCATAGCAACAGTTTGGCTAGTTGCCAGGGTGTTGGGGTTGCCAGGCAAAAGGTTCCCATGGCAACATTCATTTTGCCATCTCTGTATACGAGGCTGGCGTCAACCAAAGAAGATTAGTGTAGGATGGAGGATTGCTCTCACCTGGGAAGAACACATGCATATTGCAGCAGATTAGAGCTGCGCTCTCTAAAATTACAAACATTACGGCAATGTAACCCTTGTTTGGAGATGTGGCATAGGTGATAGACACATGTTTGATATTGAAACCGGGCAGCTTTGGCACATGCTGAAAATAAGCTGGTACTGTAGATTCAGCCTAGAGAGGTATTTTCCATCTTTCTGTTTCCCCAGAGTTGCATCATCTTTATTTCATCGCACACAGTATAAAATCAGTGAAAGTGAAATTGCCTTGTTGTGCAGTGAATCTGTGAATTTTTTTACATGGCTTTATTAAGGATTGTAACCATTACGTGACATCCATCAAAGTGTGTCACTGTATATGGATGATGATCAAGTATGAGAGGAATTTGGAACTTGACATGAGACGCCCCATTTATGAATCACCCCAGACGTTTTTCATAGTGGAGTAGTCTTTCACCGCTTAGACACTCAGACAGGCCTGCTTGGGGGTGGAGGAAGGGAGAGAGAAAGAAAGAGCAAGAGAAAGAAGGATAGCTGACATTGGCACAATTACACTGCATTTCTGCGTGATTTGACTGTGAAAATATTGCACACGTAGGGCATGAAGTAGAGGAGGTTGTGGGTATGAAAAAAACAGCCCGGTTGGCATGTGTGGATAGAGAAGGCAGGAGGGGGTATGAAGACAGAGAGTGGTTAAAAGGGTAAGAAATGGGAAATGGGGACCCATGAGGGCTGAAGCAGAGAAAAGGTTGAGTGAAGAGAGGGAGGCGAGGAGGTCAGGAGGAGGGGGGTGCACTCTGGGACAGGAGAGAGAAAGGGGCTGGGAGTAGCAGAAAAAGGAGAATTAGGACTCTAAACACATGCCAAAAAAGGAAGGAGGCGGAGAAACAGGAAGCAAATTCACCTGGTAACATTTTTACAGTTACACTGGCATGTTGCCCACTTGGCTAAGATCGTCTATGTAGTTTCTTCTTCTCCATGTCTCTCTATTCTCACAAACATTTTTAATCCATAGTTGCAAAGTTTGAAAGATAGATGCGTTCCATTTCTATACCTTAGTGCTTCTCTGTCGGATTGAATTCCTAAAATCCCAGATGCCAAGCAACGTTTTGATGCAGAGAATGCAGAGTTTCCACATACTTCTCGCTTTTGTCAGTGCTGCAAACTTTTTAGAATATTTACAATTCTTTAATCATCTTTATATTGATGGCATTTGTTAACATATGACTATTTTGTTCTGCTGAAACTCTTGAAATGGCATTTGCATCGCATATCATCTTGTCCCAGTTACGTCTGAATCTGTGCTCAGAGTAACTTAACACTCCTGGGCTTGCAGCCGTTGGAATGTAACATTGTGCCAACAAACGTGGTACTGTAGCATGCAACATTTACGACTCCTGCAGAGGGGATTCACAGACCAAAAAAAGTTTTTGTGAAGTAATTTTTCTTTCACTTGGTGTGACATGAAGGAAATTCCAATTTGACTGTGTAGCCAGAAGTCACCCAGATTTAGATATCACAGCTGACAGCTGACTTAATGGTGATGACAGTGTTATGGCAGATGGCATTAAACTCCCATGAAAACCTGTCAGCTATTAAGTAGAATCAGACATCTGATTTGGATGAAATATTGCAGTGTGTTAATGTATGAAAGTGCAAACCCAAACAATATGATTTAATAACAAGTTGGATGCAATAAAAGCTGGTGATTTAAAAAAAAAATGTTTATGAGGGAAGAAGATATGAATTTTAGTCATTGCTTTCCAGGATGTGATAGGATAAGAAAGTGTGTACTTGTAACATCCTGTGTATAACAATGCTAGGATAGCCAAGCCCTGATTGTCCATAGACGGCATTTTGAAGTTTTCAATATCACTCTATTGCAGAATCTTGTGGCACTGTGTGTACAAAACACTGATGATGAGAAGGTAAAGAAGCAAGACGGAGTTTGGACAGTCACCAGTAGAGGGCAACAACTCCTTAGAAGTGGATGGAAAGACTATGAATGAACATAGGAAATGAAGCCTTTTGTAGTACTCACACCTGCATGAGAAGCTTAGATGTGTGAAAATGGATTTCTATAGTTCTGTTCCAGTGTTGGACCAGAATTTTAACGGCTTTGTCAAAGGCACAACTTTTGTGTCACATTTTGTTCCATCCAGTCTTACAGCGTATTTGATTATATCAGCAGCCTCATGTTTGGCTCCACTGGCATCTCTCTGCATATATGCCTGCTCTGCGGCATATATGCCTTAAACCTAAGCTTCGTCAATGCAGCCATACCTGTGGCACCATAGCCACTGCATCACTCAGTACAGGCTCATCTCTAGTACCCCAAATCGTAGAGCAGTCCTCCCAGCCCATGAGTCATGAAGGCAGATTTGCTCCCAGTGTTGCAGAATGGTAATGTGCATCTCTTCAGGCAAAACCATATCATTCAAACTCTTATTTTCCTCCAAACTGATGAAAAAAGACAAATTTATCTACTATAACCTCATACACAAATAGACACACACCACCAACTGAGCTCAATGGGAAGATCAAAGATCAAAGAAATAAAAAAACCCAGCATGAAGTAATTCTGCATGTCTCAATCTCAGCACCTGTTAAATGATTAAGTGAGAAGGACATTAACAATTTGAGTATATATGCTAACACAGAAAATAAGTGAGGCATGAGGTAATTGGTTGACCGGTAGGCAGAAGCCAGAGAGGTGTATGTAGAGCATGTGCATGGACACCTTCGTCCTGCTGGTGAAGATCTTGTCTGGAGAGCAGCTCTACAGTCTGTGCTCTGCAGTGTGAGGTAGTTGGTTGTATGGTTTCGCATAATAAACAGCACGGAGATAACTGTACAACCTTCTAGCTTTCCCTGCGGAGTCACTTCTTGCCACGTCTGATGTGTCCCCAACAGAGAGGTAAGTATATCTTGTTACTCCACCAGAGGATCACCTAGTGGTTAATGACATGACTCGCCCTTTTCAACTTTAACGCCTTTTGGATACTGTGCCCTTGGGCAAAGTCTTAACTTCCCCACCACCAGCTTATGTGTCATTTTGTGTGCAACATTTGTCTGGACATGTTTGTCAGGAGGACCACCTGCTGCTTGACAGGTTGTCGGTTGTACACTGGCAATCAGTAGTTCCTACTGCAACAAAAATACCTTTAAGAGAGGAAACTGAACCTCCATTTTTATCCAAGATCCTACGTCAAGGTCAGAGAAGGGACTGTACAAAAGTTATTAGTGTAGAGAAGGGGGCTGAATTTATTGTTTCATTTTAATCATATTTTATTTTTTATTCTTTTCCCCTTTCTTTGACTAGGAAACATAAGCCTCCATAACCCTCCCTCTAATAACTTAAGAGGGTAAGCTGACAAAGAAAATACATTTTTGGTAAACATAAGAAAAAAGCATTAAAAACATTTTGTCTCTCCCTATTTTTGAGAAAAGGTCTGCTAAAAAAACAGTTAGTCACTGAATTCCGCCTGGATCTCGAGACGGGATTGTTTTCCCCTATACATGGCCAAAGGTTAACTTTTTTCTTTTTCTGCCAATAACAGAAAGAAACAAATTACTCTAAAAATACTCTCACCCTTTGCCCACCCCCCGCCTCAATTTCCATACAGTTCCTAATGAAACACAATGCAACATATAACATAACATATCATACATATAAAATAAATACATTATGCCCAGCCTCACTACGGAAATCAGGGACTGCCTGCCTGTGCTTGGCAGTCATTTGTGAGATCCATGTATTTTTTACAACAGGTAGAGGAGTCTCATCTGCCTGGCATTATACTTTTACACACATGCCACAAATTCTTCCATGTTTCCACTTTATGCTGGCCTCTGCATCCACGCCAACACAGACTATCACAATCATTTTTCCAGTTTCATTACCCCACAACCTCCTCCCTTGCCCTCACTATGTAAGACTGGTAGTTGTGACAGAAGCCATCTGCAGTGCGTTATAGCCCGCTCTCCTCCCCCACTGGAAGTGGGGGGGAGCGTATATCAGAATTGTGCTGATTCGGCACTGTCAGTCGTAGCGTTCTTTATCTTCCACCGCACAACACTGCTCTCATGCCAGAAGTTACAGCTGAATGTCTGACAGTTGCAAGGTGTGTGGGGAAAGGATAATGTACAATCTACCCTGCCTCATTCTCACTCTCTCTCGCTCTCCCTATCATTCCCCAATATAGTAAAGGATTGTTTATACCAGTGGCTGGTTTTACTTGGCTAATTTTCCACTGTGGCAGATGCTGCACACTGTGCATATGTGTGAGCAGATTTGTTGTACGAACATATTCACATGCATGCATGCTGCTCAAAAAAATGTCTTTCGAGGTTAGAACCATGACAAAAATGCCACAACCTCTCCCAACATCAAGTATCATGGGTTTCTTGAAACACCCTAAAAATTCTGACATCACTTTCTGCAAAGCACGGCTTACCCCATTTTTTCTTTGCTCACATTCACTACTATGTAAACACAGGTGTGATAAGGACGAGTGTGCTGCCAAAAACGATGGTGTCTTCCGATATCTCGGGGTATAACTGAGATCTAGAGCATCCCGATTCTGAGACAGACATGGCAGACACCATCCCAGACTGATGATGTCATCCCTGTGAAGCACTCCCAGTGCTTTGTCTCTCAGTGGCACTGCAGAGTGCAGCCGCAGGCACACACACATACATACATACATACACACACACACCCAGACACGGACACACACACACACACCTGTATGTGACATTCTGCGGTTGTCACTCAGGATGGGACACTTATGTCTGGATTTTAAAGACAAATTTGTGTCCAGATAGCCGCTGTCTTGGAAAGACATGCTCTAATGTAGTCTTCTGGCAGGACAGACAGAGGAGAGCAGGCAGAGACTCCTGCACTCAGTAATATACTCACAATCGCAATCTATGTGTTGTAAATGTACAGGAATTTGGCTTGGTGACATTATTGCAGGATCATATAGTATATATGTGCTGTGCATATTGCACAGGAACTCACATTCAAAGGGACAGTGCAGAACATGCTGTACACATCACAGCAGATAGTGTAAACACATTCACAATGTTCACAACGTCACAACGTGTTTCTATGTAAATTTAGGTGGCATGGCATTACAGTGTGATTGCGGATACAGAGGAGGATGTGAAGAGTCCTGTAGTGCATTGGATCTGTGAATAAGACAGTGATACAGAATAGGATCAAAGCGGGAAATATATTCAGCTGCACAGAGTATGTGTCTAGAATACCTGCAGCTGAAGTGACAGAGACTCGTCTATAGGCAGTGTGGGTACACAATGAATATTCATGAGGTATTATGAATATATAGTGTAGTGTTTTTATGCTAACCTACATTTCTGAAAGGTTGCATCCTCGTCTTGCATATTTATGAAACAGAAACCTCATCTGAATGCCTTTTGAAAGAAGATGACGATGAGTTTGTCTTAATCGATTCCCATCTTTTGTACTGTAGTAATTGCTTTTCAGGGAGAGTGCCTTTTAAAATGAACTCTACATGCTATAAGAGATCAGTGTGCTTACTTGTCCTTGTTTATTTTTAATTTCATACTGGGTTTTTTGCGATATGTAAAAGACTAGCTCAATTGCCTCATTAAGTCATCATGAAACACACTTCATTCAATCTCGGCAGAATCAAAATAAAACTCCCCAAAACCGCCTTGGTTAGTCTGTCCACTGTTCCAACAATCACCAACTCTGGGTTGGTCGAAATAAGCTCTTAATTCACTACATGCTGTTTTTCCTCACTGCCTCTCTCTGCCGTTGTTGGCCTCTTTGTGCGAACAAGAGTCATTGAGCAGAAGCTCTCACTCATTCTAAGACAGACCACTAAATTAGCTAAATAAAATGGCAAAAATCACCGCCCCCCCAAAAAAAAACACAACCGCAGATGGACTTTCTTTGATATCGGATTCATCCAATCACCCAACCCTATTTCATACCTTCATTATTTTAGCCAGGGTGTTAACTAACTGTCCATCAGAAACATGTTATCACAGGCCTCCGTCACTGCTTTAGGCCGCAAGCAGTGCGTTTTCTTTGTCAGTTTACCCTCATTTGCGCTAAATGTGTGACACATTGGTGATATTGTACAATATGGTCAGAACACTTTAGGGCCATTAATGACGCTTACACATCAAGTGTGTGTTTATGCTCCATCTCACTGAGCAGACAGCCAATCAGTGGCTCTAAATTAGATTTACCTTCAATTCTGAATTTCCCTCAGGGCCATATGATTCTGTTATCCAACAAGCACAACTGCAACTCTCTGTCCTCTTGGAGGGTAGCACAAATATTAGAATATTTAGAACTGCCTTTGGGCGTGTGAACAGACTGAGCAACCCAGCCGAAATATTAAACATGTAAAAATATCACAGAATTGAAAAATGTTACACAACATTAAATATGCACAACTGTTGCAATTTCTTTGTTTATGCATGCAACACAAAGCGTAAGAGTGCATGCAGCTTTTATCTTTTTTATCAGTATTTCATAGTGTTCAAACAGCCTCCATTTCAGCATCATTTGGATCCGTTTGGTGGGACCGAACTGCAAGCTGCAGATTGTCCTCCTCTGATGTTAAGCTGAATAATCAAGGCACATTCCTGTAATTGGCGAAGCTTTCCACGATGGGTTTATTTAGTGTGTTTGATGTCACTCCAGCTGCAATTTACACTTGTATTGGAGCAACGCCATAAATCCCGTAATCAATTTGATGATGGTATGATTGCTGTACACACAGGAGGAGGCAGTAGTGTCAGGCTCTCAGGTTCATGAGACTCCTGGGCTTCATATTTTCTCTCCATTCTCATCCTATTAGAGATTCTGACCCTCCCCCTCCATCCCCACGTTCTGCTAGCCTCTCTGCCACCCTACCTCCCTCCCCCAACCGTCTCCCTCTCTCACTCACACACACACAGTGTTCCTCTCTTTCATAGACACACACACACACACACACACACACATACACACATACAAACACACAGGCACACACTCACTCCACTCTTATTCACTCTCTCTTTCCATCTATCACACGTTCACACACATACACGTAGCACACAGACTAGAGTGTGTGTGTGTGTGTGTGTGAGGGGGTTACTGAGCTGGTAGATACGTGAGGCTAGAAATACGTGAGAGGAAAAAGAGGGAGATGAAAGGATGACGACCAGAGAGTGTAAAAGAGGGAGAGAGAAAGGAAGAGAAGAGATTTTGAGGTACTATGAAAGCAAAGAGAGACAACTAGAGACCATGAATGCAACACAGAGGGTAAATGAGTATGTGTGTGTGTGAGTGTCGTCTGTAAGTGCTGGATAGCATGTGCACCGGGAGGTTTGGTGTATAACTGGGCATATGAACGCATAAAGTACGCAAGCCTTTTCTCTCTCTCCTTTATTTTTCTCTTTTTGCAGCTCTGTGTGTTTGCGACGGCAGCCCTGCTGAGACAAAAGGTGAGGATCTGTATGGATGTTAGTTAGGTAGGTAGGTAGAGAGCAGAATAATGGAATCAATACCATTGTCTGTAACCTACCTGCCGCTGGGCTCTCTGTCTGGCCCCAGCATAGACCATCAGAGAGAGAGAGAGAGAGAGAGAGAGAGAGAGAGAGAGAGAGAGAGAGAGCTGAGAGGAGACACAGACTCACTCAGACTGGGAAAGAAAAGAAAAGAAGACGCTGGCTGCAAGGTGATTGTCTTTTTTTTGTTGATACATTTTCACTCGTAAGGTTAATGTAGATTAAGTATGTTTGCTGTTTATGCAGAGCTGACGTGCATATTTATCTGAAACTTTTTCACCGCAAATTTTTCACACCCTTTCCTTTGACAGTGATAAAACCAGCCGTGTTGTTCTGCTTGTGCATGCATGTGTGTACTCTTCTGGCTGTATATATTTGTCGTATAAGTGTGACAATCTGTCTGTGTTTGCACTCGCTGAAAAGCCTTTCAATTAATGTTGTCGACAGGTCATGTCTACGTGTCGTGTTAGATTTGCACCTTGTGTTAATTCTCACTTTCCTTTATCACCTTATTTGCAAGTACGTCTGAGATTTACCTCATTATAATCATCTTTTTTACAACAGGCAGGTAGATTAGTAAAATTAACAGCTGGTGAGAAATTGTTGACTGGAATTGGAATGTTATGACTGGCAGTGTTGTACAATATGCATTTCCACCTGCTGCAATAATCATGAATGTATTCAACACAGACATTTCGATTTCTGTTGTGCTATGTGTTGGTATAATTAATTCACAGCTTCGTTGTATTGATAGTGACATGAAAGAAAAAAAAAAGCCACCTCTTCCGCAGACAAATCCATAATTTATTTCTTGATGAAGTTATAACAAATGTCTGCTATTCTACTCTGGTCTCCAGCTGCCATGTCTGTCACATGCGACACTAACTGAGACAACCTAAAAATTTCACTTTTGGAGTCCAAAATCTTGAGGCCTGTAGCTCATGACCTATAGATAAAACGTAATGTAGTCCAGCTGCAGTCCAGTTTGATGGAGGACGTGACGCATCATTAACGTTCACACTGAGGTGTTTTACTTGATGAGACATGCTTCCCTAACAGATGAGTCAGATAAAATATGCAAATGTCCCTTCTCTATATCGACGTATTTGGTCTTCCCCAGTCAGTATGTGTCATTCTGTCTGTCTGCCAGTGGGGGGCATTGGCTTCTGATATTTTTACGCAATTAATTTTTCTTTCGTTCATTTCATAAATGTAAAGAAACATATATATGTTTGGATTTATTTCTGGTTGGGGAAATAAATACAGTTTGATATTGTTGCAGTCTAATGTGTTATTATTTTACTTTATTAACAGGTGGGACTCCTTGTCCTCCTCTACTCCTTTCCCCTCTGTAAAATCATCAAAAACTAGTTTAATCTTAATTGGTAAGTCAGAAGACAGATCATGTCTTGCTCTTAATATTGGTCTGAGAAATCATATTATAACACAGTAATAATAAGTACTACATTTAGACTGTATATCACTGTAAATTTATCTAGACTGGACCTTCATTTACCTTTTCTTACGGGGAGTTACGGAGGATTTAAAGATCACACCTCAACAATTATGAAGAACTAAAGATAAATATCCTTTTCTATTACAGACATTATGTTTTAGGCAAAGATTTGGCTATTTATGTGTCTTACATAGTGTAAAAGGTTGGAGTTGGAGCAATAATTAAAAGCTCCAGATTAACATCTATGTCTTTGACATGTAACTTTTGTTCTAGATTATGATTGTGCCACTAATGTTTCTTACATACATCTGAAGTTTGTTTTTAAAGTCCTTTCAACTCACTGAGCTTTTGTCAGTGCTTGTTCAATAAATCATGTTCAAAATGGCCATGACATTTAACAACAGTTTGAAATTAAATGTTTCTCCTAAATTAATTGCATCTCCACCCCAATGTGCTCAACTACTGCATTGCTGCGATTTTTTGAACATTGCTGGAAAATATATTACTTGGCTTCTCTTTGCTGCACTGTAAGGAAAACGGTTAGTGTGGCTGAAACTTAGACAAATACATGATTGTTTCTTAATTATGTTGTAATTGAACTGATCAGTTTTGCTTCTGTTCTGCAGCAAACCAGGAGACCAGTCGGTGCCGCAGAATCCAAATGTCAGATGAGGTCATGTCTTTTTCTCGGTGCAGCGACTATGCGGTTCTTTCTTTTAATACGTTCTGACTCAAGGTTGTGTTTTTTGTGTATTCAGTTGCTCAGTTTTAAAACTCTCCAAGTGTATTATAATTTCACAGTATGCCCCTCTGTCCCTGAGACCCTTAACCTGTGAGGTCAAAGCAGGTCACAGGTGAGGTCCTCGGGAACAGGGCTGCATTCAGTTTCAACTTCCTAGAAACAAAGGCATTTTATGAAAAAAATATTACATGAAGAACATTTTTCTCCCCAGAAGGTTGTCTGTTTAACATTTGAAGTTTCCTTCGGTATTCTCACTGTTCTTTCAAACCACTTTAAACAAAAGAAAACCCTCAAATGATACAATGTCACATTTTCTTCTGCCTCTAATGTATCTTAGTCTCCAGCTGCAAGACTTGTCAGGTTGGACAAGAAGAAAAGGAAGCACAGACACTATCAGGGGGCCAACCCTATTGACTGGCTTTGTGTTATAGCCCTTAGTGTGGGCCAATAGGAAGACAGCCGAGGGTTGTGACCCCGTCATTTATGTCACCTTCAAAAATCACTGGAATTATTGGTACATCATGTGCATGTTTCTGTACTTTGTATTGTAATGGTAGCTCTGTTTTTACCTATGTATGCTAATAAAATATGGTAAAAACAGTTTATGTGTGTGAATTTATAAAAAAAATATGTCTTTCTGTCTGCTACCAAAAAAATACTCCACAGGTGTGAATTTTGCAATCTCTCAGTTTTCCTTTGTCCACTTACACACTATTTGCTAGACAGAGCTAATTGGCCCAATTTTATACATGAAGCACCAGCTCTTGAATACAAAGTGTAATTGGCAACATCTTGTGAAGATTATTCCCTTTTCCTTTTCTCAAGCAAATAAGAGTGTGTTATCTTCCACATAAATGAAAAGTGTCATTCTAGAGAGATTTTATACTTTTATAATGATCTGGGCGTGCATGTAGAGATTTCATCGAAGTGCCTGATAGCAACACACGCTCTGTACGCTCAGACACAATTAAATGCACTCTAACACGCACACACACACACACACACACACACATATATTTGGGATTTTCCATGTCCAACTGCCTGACTAGCTATCTGACTTTGGCAGTCCTGGAGCAGACTCTTGCCTAATATTGATTGGCTTGTCTGTGTGGAGACAGATGAATGCATTAGTACCCAGCTCACCCTGCCACTGAAAACATATTAAGTTCATGTATTAGGCACCCTGTCTGGTTACCATGGAGATGCACTGGGAATGAGGGACCGGGGGGGGTGAGGAGGATGGGAGACGAGTGGGGGATACAGGATGTGATGAGGCAGTCGACTTGATTTGTAGTCCTGCTCCCTCTTCCTCTTTCTCTGACACTAATGTGTTCTCTCTCTTTCCTCTTGCACCTACCTTTCTCTTCTTTGTTTCTCCTCACTACATTTTCTTTTTTTCTCCAACATTGTTTCACCGCTACTTTTTGAATTTTCTAAACTCCACCAGCAAGAATATGCACTTTTTGTTTCTCATCGCTCACTGATCTATTGATTTTGTTGACCCTTTTGTTCCCTTTTTTTGGCTTTTCATTCTCCACCTCGCCATCTCCACACCACCAGTTCGACTTTAACTCTTTGTATTTTTCTCTTGGGTTTTCTTGTCAACATGCTGTCCACTTCATCCCTCTATGTACATAAGAATTTAAGTCCCTCTTCATCTGCCCCTCTCCCTCCCACCGCCGCCGCTGCCGCCTCCCTCTTTGGCTCGCTCCATCTCTGTGCTCTGCAGTAAAACTGGTGCATTGAGGCAGCAGGAAATGGGGACTAGAGACAATAGAATGGAGGGAAGTATAGAGGGGAGTCTGTGGTGCTCTCCTCTCCAACCCAAGCATGTTGAGGAAACATGAGCAGGGTACTTTTAAAATCTTGCTATTCAATTTCATGTGGGATAGGCACATAAAATCCACATTTAAGGCTTTGATTTTTCAAGCTTCTGGAATATGAAACCTTGGACTTTTCAGGTTTGTAGTCCTGGATTTGAATAAAAACATTTCATACAGCAACCTTTGTTTGAGTTTGATGCCCGTGCTGAAAAATGTGCACATCTGCATTGTGGCTCGTGTGTGTTAGCTTGCTCTTCAACACCTCTCTAAGTTGCTATCAGTGCTTTGTTGATGTGCAAGACAGTCTTAGCCTGTGCTGGGGTCACATTTTGACCATGTATAATGTTAGAAATGTTGACGCCTGCTTCAGGAAGCTGGACCGCATATTCAACAACAACGAGGGAGTGATTGAGGCGGGCAGAGTGGGTGCGGAAAATTATCTATTTACTATTTTTTGTATAGTGTTTTATCTAGTTTTTCTTGAAGGCAAATGCAAAAAAAATACGTTTAAATAGTAAATCAGCTCTAAACAACAATTAGGGATAACTTGTAGGTGTATACAGGGAAGAGGTTGGTTTATACTTTGTGGTATGTACCCTTCTTCCAGGTGAAGGCTATGAGAAACAGCTAAAAGAAATTCTGGATAAAGAGATCCTGCCCATGGTGAAAGAGTTTAACCAAAAGCTGAATAAAGGTAGCTACACCTGCTCTCACACACACATGACCGCACAAGTAAATACGTCTTTGGAGTGTCAGAATTGTTAAATAAGGTCAGTAACAGAGGGGAGTTAGAAATGAGAAATTTCAAATGATGCCCTAAAGCACACATTTCACCAGGACGTGTTGAGCCAAATATTTCTGTCTTCCTCCTCCCCCTTCTCCTCCTCTCCACCCATCAGACACAGTGTATGAGGAAAGGTTGCAAACAGCAGCAGACAATTTCATCGCAGCTGCCTCCAAACTGCCTAGAGGTGAGACATGGTCTCTTTCCCTTTCCCTTCATCTTATCATCCATAGTAAGGCCCATTAGGTCATTACAGCTCCCTCTGATCTCTGCACTCTCTCTTTAATAAGCTAGTTACATTATTACAGCCTTTCAAATACTTAGGAGAATAAAGGAAGCTGTCGGGCTGAACTGACTCATACTTCTGGATATTGACAATAACATTTAGATTTTCTGATCTATGTTAACTATCTTTCTTTGTTTTCACAGTCTCTGGATGTATTCCCCCATGTGGTTAGTGTTTTTATTCTTTTTTTGTCTCTTCAATATCATATTTTCTGTTATTAGAAACAAAATATCTTAAGTATTGGTTTCATGCACCCATCAGGTTTTCAGAGTGCAGGTGCAGTTTACAACTGTATTACCTGCCAGTATGACTCCTGTGAATTCCCCCTCGACTGTCCAGGTGAGTATTAATAATCTGTCCAACATATTGGATTACTGATACTGTTACATCACATTTTTTTAAATAGGAAAAAAAGTCTACTAATCCAGACTTGACACATCCTTACATAACTATATTTTCACCTTCATAAGCATCCACTCTTGATCCTTGAAATGCTCTTAGCAGAAAGTCAGGATTTGAAAAAAAGACAGAGGCAAGGTTTTATTTCCACACATTATATCTTTTGCACAGAGCCCCCAAGGTACTCTTTAAGTCCTTGGCTTCTTTATGCAAGGTGACAGTTGACTCCCACACACGATGGTATTCATATCAACCCTATACAGCACAGCCACTGTTTAGCATATCATCACTTTTACTCCAACCCTCAGAGACTGGGCTTAAGTATTATCATTAAGGAGGGCTCAGACTGCAAGAGCTGCCCCCCTGTGAATATTGTGTGTGTGTGTGTGTGTGTGTGTGTGTGTGTGTGTGTCTGTGTGTGTGTGTGTGCATGCGGTTTGCTATGTTTATTTCAGTTCAGGAAATTAAAGTAATGGAGAACAGCAGGACCCGAGTGTGGTGCGAGGTGCTGTTTCATTTACCAAACAATATCGAGGTGGTCTGGAGGTTTGCAGAAGAGGTATGCTTGGTGAACTGATCAGGGTCACTGCAATACCTTTAAAGGAATATTTCAACATTTTGGGAAACACGCATTTTGTCTTGCAGAGAAAAGAGTTAGATGAGAAGCTTAACACCACTCTCATGTCTGTCTGTTAAACATGAAGCTGGAGCCAGGATACAGTTAGCTTAGCATAAAGTCTGGAAGCAGGACGAAACAGCTAGCCTAAGTGTATCCTAAGATAAAACAACACAAATGGCCTACCAGTAACAGGATTTGTATGTGATTCCATTTGCCATATACGTCTTAGTGTAGGTTTGTTATTTATCAGTAGGTGCCAACAGTTCATGAGATACACCCAAGGTAGTTGAGCACAGCATTCCGCACAAATGTAGCAAATTTATATCAAAATGTCCTCTGTATGAACATGCTGGTGTGACTTTTGAGATGCAACTACAAAGCATGACAAGTGGATGCAATGCATTTTACAGTGCTAAATTGGTCATATATTGTAATGTGGCGCACTCAGTAAGCAAGTTAGCTAGCCGTTGTGCTAAAATAACTTATTGACATTTTACGTAGTGCTAACTGTATGACTGAGCAGTGCATAAATTTTGTTCCTATACCCAGACAAGAAATTGTAGCCAGGCAGGCTTCCCATCCATCATTCTAACATCATCAAGCAACATACTTGCCAACCTTGAGACATCAGAAAAGGGAGTATTTCAAAGCCAATGGGGAGGTCGGGTGGTCCACCCCCAGAAAAATTTGACTGTCGGAGACTTCCATTCTGGTGACTTTAAATTTCCCCCCTGGCGTTAACTTCTGTGAATGTCTGGCATTAACTAATATTCATAATTTTTCATTCATTCATTCAGGAGCTCTCTTCACATCACATGCATGTCAAGAAACAACTGTTGGTGTGACTGTATTGTTGTCCGGGGGCGGAAACTTTTGGAGTCAGAGGGCTTATACACGGTGTACAGTGCCAGAAATAGATAGTAATAATGAAAAGCTGAAAAAAAAGGTGTGAAAATCTGACGTAAATCAGGAGAAATATGGGAGTATTGTGACTCCAGGAGGAAACCGGGACAGGAAAAACAGTAGTCTCTCGGAAATATTGGGAGGTTTGGCAGGGTTGTGAGCAAGTTACCCCAGCACCTCTGTAGCTCAATACTTAATACATTACATAGATAATTTGTTAATTTTGTACAACAAACAAGCAGTTAAACAAATGAGCATTAACATGTTAATTGTTGATCTTTAGAGGTGCGGGTAGGTGGACTTTGTTACCTTTGGATTCCTGCCTACAGTATTTGTAAGATTTTTTTCCTGGACAGGTGAAAACCCAGCAGGTGGATCAGTTTGAAGAAGCGACCGCAGGGTTGGACAGACTCTATTCCATCCCTTCAACCAACTTGCAGCATCAGGGCACCTACCAATGTGAGATCTACTCAGGCCAACGCTCCATTGTTAGACTATACTACTATCTCACAGGTAACAGGATACACCACTTTTAGCAGAAAGAAGTTCAAATTGTGATTAATATTTATCAGTTGGAATCAATATGCAATATGTTTTCTATGGGCACAGATTTGACCTTATTAGATGTAATTGTTACAGGCCTCAATCAAGAGTTACCTGTGAACAGATATTGTGTCCTGTTTTGTACAGGAAAAGCAAAGACAGGAGATGTCACTTGTGATCGTTCAGCAGGCTGTTCTTTGTCTTTATTAAACAGAATTTATCTCTTTTTTCCCTCCTTCACTTAAACCACGTTGACCATATTCCTTTTAACAAATTACACTTTTAGGTTCCCACTACAGCATGCAAGTAAATACATTAAACCACTGGAATAACATATTTTACAAATTATATATCAGTTCAACAGAAATAATTCACCTCTCCCAGCCTCAACTGGTACTCACACTTACTGCTGTTTACTAGATCCAAAATCATATACATCCAGTAGCTTTGATACTGTTAAGCCTACTTGTTTCACATTTCCGCAACATTCTCACATACAACATATAAAAACAATACAGAGGCCTACATATTACAAGATACATGTTTTTTCTAACCTTATCAACATGTTACACTGTTCAGTATTATCACGGTAACAGGACTTGAATGCAGGACTTGACACATCCTCAGCTCAACAAGCTTTAAATAATCGTAGCTCAACCTTTAGCTTTAGCAAATACAAAGAAAAGTGCAATGTCCATGAGCAATGACCATAAACAAAACAAACGTCGGAAGGCCGCCATGTTGGGTCTACACGGGTGCTAGCTACACTTTTAATTCAAAGTCTCTTTACTGAATAAACCACTGTTTTACACATCAAAGGTTGTCATCACAACTTAACAAAGGCTTTAAAAGTCCATAGAAATGTATTGCAGCAAAATATCACACATTACTAACCTGTTTTGTACAGGAAAAGCAAAGACAGGAGATGTCACTTGTGATCGTTCAGCAGGCTTACACCCTATAAAAATACTACTCAAACCCCGTGCAAAATACATTCACATTATGCCCCTTTTTTACAGGCTATTACACAAAATATCTTAACAATTGTGACAACACATTTGTAGGTGTCACATAATGCCATGTGAGATAATGGAAACAATAGATAAATATTTACTTAGAGTACTGAGAATAAATTCTTTAAAAGTAATTACATGAAACTGAGAAGGTGGTCCGAACAGTCAAGAAGCAGGCAAAAATGCCCCAAGAAGTTAAAAGAAAACAGGCAAATTCCAAAACATGCAAGTAAGGAACACAGAAACATGATATGAAGCACACAAAAGCATTAAGAGGGCAAGTGGCCCGGTAATTGGAGAACAGGGGCAGTGCGAAAGAACCCAGGTGGACAGCTGGGCAGATGAGTGAACCAGGTCTGGAGGGTGACCAGGAGGCATCCCAGCAGGAACGGGACAGGTGTCGGCCAGAACACCATCAGGGAACCAGGAGCAGGTGTCGGCCGGACAGCTGACTGGAAACCAAACATGACTGTGTTAGTTCTGTGGCGCTGGGTAGATGAGACATGCGGACCACTCCTTTTCTTGGGGAATCCACCCCAGGCGATTCCCAAAAGGTGACACCTGGACATTGAGGTGGCTCTTTGACTGTTCCATCAGAGGCTCATGGGGTTCAAGTAATGTAGGACCAGGACAGGCAGGTAGCAGGGCTAGCAGACTGAGGTGAAGGCTGGGGGCAGGATTGGGTGGAGCAGTCCAGGTAATGGCAGGGCAGATGAGTGAAGTGAGAACAGGTGTGTAGATGGGTGGATGGAAAGGGCCCAGGGAACCAGGAAAGTGGCTGACAAAGAGGGACAGAGAGACAGATGGTGACGTGTATATACATGTTTGGATATGCATATTCATTCATATTTGCATGTGTGCATACATATGTATGTACATGTACGTATCTTTCCTGCATTTCCTGATTAACTATTAATGTAAATTCTTATAGGACACACTTTATTTTCTTCTGCTTCTTGTTATTTTCTGTTACTTTTAGTTTTTTCATTATGGTTAAAGTTTACATTATTATACCCACAACTATTATACCATATTGTACTTACTATATTATTATACAATTATTATTGTTATATTATTATACCTTGCGGGTTATAACATTTTTTAACGACATTTTAATCATTTGTTGTTGTTGTTTGTAACTTTCTCAAATGTAGTTCTGCTATTTTACTCCAGTGTATCTATTTTGCACGCTCCCTGTTCCTTTACCCTCATCTTTTACTTTATGTCCTTAATGTGAGTTCCACTTCTCCCCTGTGTTCTTTCCCTCCATCTCTCTTTAAGTGACCCCCCAGGTTGTGGCAGGCCACACAGAGCTGCAGGAGATATTTGACCTGTCTCTGCTCCCAGGAGGGCAGTTACTCCCTGCGCCTGGTGGTCCTCCCAGCTCCCTCCTCCCCTCGCCACTGCTTCTCACTGCCTGTTTAACTACTTTACTCCTGCTGCTATTCCTCTCCCTGGGGTAAAACAAAGCTATAAATTGCACCGCATGAAAATAAACAGCAAAGAAATTTATAAATGCACGTATTTTCTGTGAATAAAACGTGCTCCTTGCTAAGATATCTAGCCTATAGTACCCAGTATTAGTTGGCATCATGACTCCCACATTTTCTATTTGTTCCTCTATTGCAGGGCTCTGTATTGGTCATCAATATCACATCAAACAAGTCATGCAGAACCAGCAGATGGAGATGAAGAGAGTGGACAAATGTAGTGCAATAAATGCATTTCATCAATCCTCTGGGTCTACAGAGTATTAAGTCATACCTTACAGAAAGCCTTTGTGTGATTCCTTCCACCACTAGAGGGCAGGATGCACATCTTTATCAGTGGTGCCCTGTCTACTCTGTATGTCACAACCACATATATTCTCGTTTGTGTCTCACAGTGATAGTGAAGTAACTAACTAGCTTTACTCACGCACTGTACAATTTCCTACTTTAAACTTCTACTCCTCTATTTCAGAGGGAAATATTTTGCTTTTACTCCACTACGTTAATATAGTTGATTTGACACATAAACTGAGCTTAAAATGTGATGTACAGTTGTAAGTTAAACTGCAAACAGTATGTAATAGGTCAGTGGTTCTCAAACGTTTTCACAATCCTAAACTGACACCATACACCAATTTGATGAGATTTTATCCCAGGGTCACCCATCTGATAGTATTTTTGCTCTTACAGAAAGTGTATAAAGCCCATGACCAAAATAGTCACACATTCTGTCATTGTGTTACTTGATGGATGGAATTATAGTGAAAATAACTTTTAGCTAGAGGAGGCACTGGAACCCTCTCAAGAACCCCTGGGGGTCCCCGGACCTCACTTTGAGAACCACTGTAATAAGTGGTTAAAATTAGCTCCACACCAACAACAATTAACAAGCTGTCAAGCCATAAACAAAAATACAATTATATAATAATCAAATAAATCTAACATCTTAAAAAGAACTATTCTACATAATAAAAACTTGCATTATTTTGGAGATGACACAAGTAGTATTTTGAATGCAGGACCTTTACTTATAATAGATTATTTTTCCATTGTGTAAATTTGTTGCCACTAGTTAATTAAAGTATCTACATGTTTCTTCCAACAACTGTGTCAAAATAAAAAAATCTAAAAAAATAAGATTCAGTTTAAAAATGTCAATGTTGTCCAGCCATCCATTATCCATCATCTTCCCATCAACTTACCCAGAGTCGCGGGGGGGCTGAATGAAGCCAATCCCAGCTGATATTGAACGAGAGGCAGGGTACAACCTGAACAAGTTGCAAGTTCATCACAGGGCTGACAAATAAACAAACAAGCATTCACACACACATTCACACCCAAGGGCAATTTATGTCACTAATTAACCTACGCATGTGGGAGAGAGCCATAGCCAATGTCGCCAAATTACTATTACAATTAAAATTCCCCTTTAAAATTTAAATTTAATTAAGACCACACCACAAGTTGACATGGTACATGTTCCTACCTTACTTTTGTAACAACCAACACAAAATGTTTGTCAATGCTTGTCTACGGCTGTCCTCCTGGTTCTGAATATTTTTAATGTGAATAGAAAAGGCATGGAAAGGTTTGGTGACTACTCTGGTAATTCTTGAGGACAGAAGAGCTGAAGTAACTAAACATACTGTCTCTGGTGGCTGGGACCTATTTTTAGCTCAAATGTGCATTGACCTTTGTTGTTACATTTACAGTGTGTCACATCAGGGCTGTGGTCCAGAGAATATTTGGTTGCTAAAATGAAAGACAACATCCCCAAAACAAATGTAAATCATATGTGAGAATGGGGAAGTACTTCTATTGTGAAACAGAGTTCTGATTAAAAATGTACCAATGTAGTTGTATTTGCCAAGATTTGAATTGAGTGAGTGAATCTTCAAAGCCAAATGCTTCGCCCAAATCCCTCTGATAATTAGAATATGACCTAATAAGTCATTAGGTGTTGCATTACAGATTTTACTTTGTACTCTGATCATTGACCTGAAAACCTTCAGTGTCAGGCTTCAACTGGTTGTTTCAGGTCAGTTTGACTTACACCCACATATCACTGTCAAACACACAAAAGCCCAAATGATAGCATGTTTTAATCCAGGTACAGTATGTTCACACATGGAATCCACACTCTCACACACACCTATTCATAGTTTTCAGTCACGTGACATGTGCGGTGACCTGGAAGGCAAAACAACCGACCAAGATCGAGGCTCACACCGGACTCCCTCGTAGAGACGCCGCAAAAGCAGTTAAATTTTATTTGGATCACCTCTCATCTCAAGACAAAGATAGATATGGACACAAACTGCAAGGCTGCTGGAACAAGTGTTGGTGGGCCTGTAGGGCATTCTTCCCTCTTGTCCTAATAAGGTTGTCCAGGTTCCGGTCTACAATATGAAGACGATGCGGAAGTCCCTGAAACCTGCATTCTATTGAAAATCCAGCAGGGAGCGACTCTTCTGGTTGCAAAAAGAAGTCCTGCTCCATTAGAAATAATGGTAAAATGACCCTACTTCTCAGCTGAATAATTACCCCAGTACAAACTTTCCTGATGAGTTTATGGTCTCAGCCGCTAGTTTCAAGTCTTCTTCAATACAAAATGATGTTCATTTAGTAAATCATGGTCCAATTTATTTTAAAATAGACCACAAACAGAGTATGTTTCAGGGCGGGATTATCTGTGATTGACAATTCGTAACCTGTCAATCAGGCTAGAGCCGACTCATACCATCGGCACTGTGTAAATTTAACCAGCACCATTGAAAAAGCTTATTAGTAGTTGGCTGTTCACTTTCTCTGGTGAGCACATTTAGTTTTAAGACTGTTGTTCGCTAGAAAAAGCTATCAGCCCTGTTAAAATTACAATTAACGTGAGTTACAGTTGCACCTATAGCTAAGCTAGCTAGCTAGCTCCGCCCATGGCCGTTAGCTCTGCCGTATCGTCACTTCCAGGCACTTCCTGGTTGCAAAAACTCGACATGGCGGCGCCCTATCGGCCAAACTCGAGGCTTCAAAACAGCAGTCCACAAACCAACGGGTGACATCACGATGACTACGTCCACTTCTTATACAGTTCTTATACAGTCTATGATCTGAAAGCACAAAAACCATCCAGCATTTTGGCAATGCAAAAGTAACTAACTCATAGTAACAGTGTATCGCTTGTATATTGGTAGGCAGGCAACGGAAAATAACGTCTTTTTTGCCCTCCAACGGAGCGTTTTCATTGGAATGTGACGTCATGTGAAAACTATGAAATTTATAGTTTTCAGATCAATCAAGAGGATTTTTTCTTTCCATTAATTTATGTCACTCACACAAATCATTCATCGAGTTGCCATTTTCATATACCAGGAGGCAGGGGCGGCCCTGGCAATGTAGCCACACAAGCCCACATTACTACGTCCCTACATCCCCACCAAGGAACACAAGCTGTCAGGATTTACATTTGTGTACAGATGGTGAAATAATACAAGCAGTAATATATGTACAGATATTAACATTTAATATATGTGACTAGAAAACAACTTTTTAAAGAGCACACATTTACATTGGAATGCGCATTAATACAAACAAGTAATAACAACAGCACTAAAGGCAATAGAATATATACCTAGAAAAAAACATAAATAGTAGCAGCAGTAATAGTTGTGTGTGTGTGTTTGTTTGTGTGTAACAACAATTTTTTACATTTTTAAATCCTTTATGACATATAATTATTTGTGAATTAAAAGAAAGTATGCTATAGTGTTGCTAGTGTGTCCTACACAGGCATTTATGTGTGGGGGGTGTAAAGGTAGGTGTGTGAGTGTGATCTGTGTGTGATGCACATGCACAGGTTACTCCTACCCTAATGTTTAATTAATAGGTAATTAGAGCCACGTAGGAGCCATATTAAGAAACTGGCAGCATCTGTGTCAGTGTGTGTTTCTGTCATTGATTTGTATGTTTTTAGGTTGCGACTTTAAAACAAACATTTATTGCACATTTAAATCACACAAAAACCGAAAGCACTGCCATCACACTTTGGTTGATTTTAAACCTGGAGTAGTTATACGTACTAGGATATCATCTGTGAATGAATTGGAGGAAAATACTCAGGAGTTCGTCGAACAGTCAAATGTGGCCATTCCTTCAAACAGTCCCTCTCAAACTGAGGACTTGCAGAAGATCATAGAGCAAAGATTTGCAGCTGCTTTGCTGAAGTTGGAGCATTTGGACCATGTGCCCAGCACAGCTGTTGATGTGTTTTAGGAGAACTCCATCATTTGACTTTTTCTGCACCTGTTCCATTATCTTGTGACATTGTGAGTGAGATCTTTCATCAGAGAAACCTCCCTGTCGATGAACATATAAAGAGAAACTGTTAATGCAATTTGTTCTGGTAATCCTGTGCAAAGGTCAATACAAAAAGGTGGCCCTCTCAGTACCGCATATCAGCGTAAGAAGTATTACAAGGAGAACTTCAGTGTTGTAGAGCCAGTGAAATATATTCTTGATGCTAAAAACAAACGCAGTTTCCAATATGTACCGATATTGAAGTCCTTACAACAGCTGTTATGTAGAAAGGATATCACTGATGAAGTTGTCGAAGGCCATCAAAAACAGGAGAGCACATGTTCTGGAGTGTCATATCAGTTCAAGTCAGCAACAGATGGTTCCCTATTTAGGGAAAATAGTTTCCTCACAGGAGAAAAGCCAAGGATCATCCTAAATTTTTATGTGGATGATTTTGAAACCTGTAACCCGCTTGGCACCTCGCGAAAGAAACACAAGCTTTGTGCTGTTTATTGGGTATTGGCTAACTTGCCTCCGGGATCTCATTCATCATTGTCATCTATCTATTTGTCAGTTTTGTGCAAAACCGATGATGTTAAAACCTATGGTTATGATCAAATCTTTGAACCTCTTCTAAAAGATCTGAAAACTCTGGAGGAGCTGGGTGTTTATGTCCCGTTGTTAGGTGAGTCAGTTAAAGGTACAGTTCTCAGTGTAGTGGCAGACAACCTGGGAGCACACAGCGTTGCAGGATTTATGCAGAGTTTTTCGGTGGAATACTATTGCAGATTTTGCACAGGAAAGAGTACTGATATTCAGCTGCATTCTGTTGCATCTGGTGTTTTCAGTCTGAGAACAAAGGAGCTTCATCAGGCCCATGTCAAACAAGCCCAAGATACAGGTACAGGTTTTTGTGGAGTGA
>NC_060152.1:19433365-19438329 GCF_021292245.1 Micropterus dolomieu
ATACTGCACAAATCTGGCCTTTATGGAAGAGTGGCAAGAAGAAAGCCATTTTTTAAAGATATCCATAAAAAGTCTTGTTTAAAGTTTGCCACAAGCCACCTGGGAGACACACCAAACATGTGGAAGAAGGTGCTCTGGTCAGATGAAACCAAAATCGAACTTTTTGGCAACAATGCAAAACGTTATGTTTGGCGTAAAGGCAACACAGCTCATCACCCTGAACACACCATCCCCACTGTCAAACATGGTGGTGGCAGCATCATGGTTTGGGCCTGCTTTTCTTCAGCAGGGACAGGGAAGATGGTTAAAATTGATGGGAAGATGGATGGAGCCAAATACAGGACCATTCTGGAAGAAAACCTGATGGAGTCTGCAAAAGACCTGAGACTGGGACGGAGATTTGTCTTCCAACAAGACAATGATCCAAAACATAAAGCAAAATCTACACTGGAATGGTTCACAAATAAACATATCCAGGTGTTAGAATGGCCAAGTCAAAGTCCAGACCTGAATCCAATCGAGAATCTGTGGAAAGAACTGAAAACTGCTGTTCACAAACGCTCTCCATCCAACCTCACTGAGCTCGAGCTGTTTTGCAAGGAGGAATGGGCAAAAATTTCAGTCTCTCGATATGCAAAACTGATAGAGACGTACCCCAAGCGACTTACAGCTGTAATCGCAGCAAAAGGTGGCGCTACAAAGTATTAACTTAAGGGGGCTGAATAATTTTGCACGCCCAATTTTTCAGTTTTTTATTTGTTAAAAAAGTTTGAAATATCCAATAAATTTTGTTCCACTTCATGATTGTGTCCCACTTGTTGTTGTTTCTTCACAAAAAAATACAGTTTTATATCTTTATGTTTGAAGCCTGAAATGTGGCAAAAGGTCAAAGTTCAAGGGGGCCAAATACTTTCGCAAAGGCACTGTATTTTATTTGTTGCTTTGAGTCCTCTCACAACTCTGAATCCAAGGTTTAGATATGTTTATTCCTCAGGGAGAACTGATAATTTAGTTTTTTCATAAATGAGTACTGCAACCTGTTAGTACAGTTAAACTGGTGTATGCAGGGTTGGGAGTAAACTTTCTAATAAAGCACTGGCTCAAAAAAAAAACAGGCTATTCAGTGAAAGGGTCAGAGACTGCGCTGCCACAAGACATTTCTATTGTTGTCAAAGACAACTTTGGTATTGTTATACCATTTGGACTGCTTTTATATTTTCTCTTGATTACTGTTTAAAAATGGGTTGTTAACATTTTCATTTACTGGTCTGAGTCACCTTAAACCTCTGCAATATATTGTATTTGATGCTTTGAATACTCTCACAACTCCGTATACAAGGTTAAGATATCTATATGTTTATTCCTTAGTTTAAAAAAAATGTTTACGAAGTGTTGATGTTTACTTTTTTCATAAAGATATACTGTTAGCACAGTAAAAATGGTGTATGCAGGGTCGGATGTAAACTGTCTAATAAAGCACTGGCTCTAAAAAACAGGCACGTCAGAGACTACACTACCTGCAACATGAGGACACAAGACATTTCAATTGTTGTCAAAGGCATCTTATACCATTTGCACTGCTTTATCATTTTCTCTTGTTGACTGTTAAAATCGTTAATTCCATTTGCTGCTTGGAGTCACCTTAAAAACTTTAGCAAAATATTGTATGTGTTGTTTTGAATCCTCTGACAACTGTGAATACAAGGTTTAGATATGTTCTTCAGGAAGAACTGATTACTTTTTTACTTTTTGTAAATTAATACTGCTGCCTGTTGGCACAGTGAAAATGGAGTATGCAGGTGTGGGAGTAAACTTTCTAAGAAAGGCTCTAAAAAATAGGCCCTTCAGTGCCAGCAACATTTGAACACAAGACATTTGGTTTAGTTAAGGGAAAAGTTTTATTCATGTTTTGTATTTGCTGCTAGGAATGCACAACTTGTAACAGTTGAAATCAGCAAACACAACTGCAGTCCTCTTTTTGGATAAAGTTTGTATTGTTGTTGTAACGAACGTTTAGTGCAAAACTCTGACTCAGTTTTTTTTGTCAATGCAACTATCTGCGCACACGAACCGATGTCTGCAATACATTTGGAAAGAATAAACTTTACCAAATCAAGTAAGATTTATAGACCTATCTCAGATACCTAGGACATAATGAAATTACTTTGAAGGTACATAATTCCTTTGAGTAACATTAGCATTAAGAAATCAAGTTGGAGTTACAATTGATAATCAGGTACCCTGGACATCATGGATTTACATTAACATTACACAATATGATGGCATTATGGTAACTGACAAATAACATGTTGAGTCAACATGATTCTTTTAAACTGTCTAATATGAATTAATTATTTTGGTTTGACAAGCAATAATTCATTGAGGAAAAACAGGAAAATTATGTTAGTTAGCCACATTCTGATCATGTGGGACCGATGTACACATTAAAATCGAGTAAATCCAAAGGGTTTTTTTTTTTTTCAGTGTACCTCTACCACCCTCCCCCCCCTTCTCAGCTAGGCCTACAGTAGCGTCCTTCCTCACAGCACACTGGCAGCAGGGTGTGTCTCTGGCATTGCTGTCTCCCAACCTCAAGCGCACGTGACTCTGAGCTATGTACACTGGGTCCAACAACATTCTAGTTTTAAATAGATACACACACAATTCGGAGGAGAAAAAAAGTAAACCAAAGACTTATAATAGCCTACCTCATCTAACTATTGCATTTGAGTGCCTGTAATAGAAGCCTATGTTGGATTAATAACATAATGTACCCTATGCATTCATGTATTAAATGTTTTGCATAAGTATCGTGAATTGCGTGAAAATGACTAGAACTGTATTTCCTATGTTTTCTTCTTACCTTTATGGCACTACTGTCCTCTGCTGCAGCTTCAGCAGCCAAATTTAAACCTTTTGAGAAGAGTTCGGCTCATATTAAGCATTTGGCTACTTTCTCTAACTTTTTCAGCACAGATTTTCCCTTTTTTATGGTCCATTATCTAGCTATGGTTTTCTGTTCTGACTATAGTAACCTAGCTTTACTAACAAATCAGGTCATGTTGCATTCTCTCTCATGACATGTTTGATTTTTGACTGAACGTCCCAATTTGAGTAACCTCTGGATTGGGTTGGCCGGCCCATCTCAAGACTGGGTTAAATGCTTAACATTTACTATTTATATTATTTTCATTTCTATTACTACCATAGTGAAATTGCAAGGGCAATAACAAACTATCCTATGCGCCATTGGCCTGTAAAAACAATGTAGAGGAGACCGGGTGTGGAGAGTTGTAACAACACCAATTACCTCCTCCACGATCAGGCATGGTGGTTGTGATGGCTGGAATCAGATTTTTAGGTCAGAAAGTAAATTTTTTGACCAAGACTATATTTTGTGTAGTATCTATACTATTGCAGATATAAGGTGTAACATGTGATGCATTTTCCCCTGCTAATTTCAAACCACTATGCTAATGCAGCTAGAAAAACAGTGGCTGACAAGGTTGGGGTGGGTTGTAACAACCCACTGTAACACCAGTGTTACAGTTAACCCACTGGTGTGACACTGGTGTAACACTGGTGTTACAACCATTCCCTATCCATAAAACTAGGGACTTTCTCGATTTTAATATGTTTACAGAGTGCCCTTTGCAGTCTCTGGGCCCAACAAGCCTGCACACCAGGGTTTCCAGCATTCATTTGTCAGCAGTATGACCAAGATGCTGATTAAGACGCTGATTAAGAATATACAGACATTGACACACGCAGAGGTGTTTTTTTTTTTTTGTTAGACCCAAAGAGTGGTGGTGGTGGTGGTGATGATGCAGTGGATAAGACACATTCCTTTGGTATGGTACAATTTTATTGAAGTAAGTTGAATGCAGTATTAAGTAAACTGTGAAGTAAGTTTGTTCGTAATAAATAAATTCGTTAGTAGACAAATTTACACACACACACACACACGTGAGTCATCAGACATAGTCAGTGAGAGAGAAGTTTTGTTCTTTTATTTCACTACACCTGTTTTTGAAGCATATGATATTTTTATTTTCATAAATTTTTGCTTCTTTTGTCTAATTGTTACAACTTGCCCCAGCATGTGTTACAACCAACGGCTTTGCCAGGTCATTTTTCCGGGGCTTTAGCCCAGGATGTTTTGAGTGCCCCAAATGTAACTCAACAACAGCAACAAAATATTTTCCATGCTAATATGCTATAATCTTCTCTCTAAGGTCTTCAAAGAGCAGAGGCTACTCCTAATAACTGATACATTTTATTTGAAGTTCACGTATGTGACCACCCCACCACCGTTACTGAAACTGCATTTAGAGAGAGCGCGTATTGCTCACAGCATCAGGGCTTGTCCGCGACTTCTGAATTGCAAAATTGTAATCAAACATAAATGTTGTTGGTCAGTGTCTATTCAATGTGTTAACACACAAGGCAAATATAAGCCCTGGGCTTCAGCCTATTATTTTTTCCGTTTCAAATGTTGCCAGTAATTTTGTGTGAATGGATTGGTGTAAGCACAGGTGAAACTTGAAAAATTAGCATATCGTGCAAAAGTTAATTTATTTCAGTAATTCAACTTAAAAGGTGAAACTAATACATTATATAGACTCATTACATGCAAAGTGAGATATTTCAAGCCTTTATTTGATATCATTTTGATGATTATGGCTTACAGCTTATGAAAACCCCAAATTCAAAATCTCAGAAAATTAGAATATTGTGAAAAGGTTCAGTATTGTCTAATCAGCTAATTAATCCAAAACACCTGCAAAGGGTTCCTGAGCCTTTAATTGGTCTCTCAGTCTGGTTCAGTGGAATTCACAATCATGGGGAAGACTGCTGACCTGACAATTGTGCAGAAAACCATCATTGACACCCTCCACAAGGAGGGAAAGCCTCAAAAGGTATTTGCAAAAGAAGTTGGATGTTCTCAAAGTGCTGTATCAAGG
>NC_060152.1:19438349-19440112 GCF_021292245.1 Micropterus dolomieu
CATTTTAGAGCACTTTATGCTTCCTTCAGCAGACAAGCTTTATGGAGATGCTGACTTCATTTTCCAGCAGGACTTGGCACCTGCCCACACTGCCAAAATTACCAAAACCTGGTTCAATGACCATGGGATTACTGTGCTTGATTGGCCAGCAAACTCGCCTGACCTGAACCATTGCCAAGCATTGCCAAGAGAAACATGAAAGACATGAGACCGAACAATGCAGAACAGCTGAACGCTGCTATTGAAGCATCCTGGTCTTCCATAACACCTCAGCAGTGCCACAGGTTGATAGCATACATGCCACGCCGCATTGAGGCGGTAATTCATGCAAAGGGGGCCCAAACCTAGTACTGAGTACATATGCGTGATTATACTTTTCAGAAGGCTAACATTTCTGTATTTAAAATCCTTTTTTATTGATTTCATGTAATATTCAAATTTTCTGAGATTTTGAATTTGGAGTTTTCATAAGCTGTACACAATAATCATCGAAATTATATCAAATAAAGCCTTGAAATATCTCACTTTGCATGTAATGAGTCTATATAATATATTAGTTTCACCTTTTAAATTGAATTACTGAAATAAATGAACTCAACACAAGGCTGGAGTTACTGCATCAAGAGCTACCACACAAGACGGGTCCTGGACATGGGCTTCAAATGTCGTATTCCTCTTGTCAAGCCGCTCCTGAACAACAAACAACGTCAGAAGCGTCTTACCTGGGCTAAAGAAAAAAAGAACTGGTCTGATTCTCAGTGGTCCAAAGTCCTCTTTTCTGATGAGAGCAAATTTTGCATCTCATTTGGAAACCAAGGTCCCAGAGTCTGGAGGAAGAATGGAGAGGCACACAATCCAAGATGCTTGAAGTCCAGTGTGAAGTTTCCACAGTCTGTGTTGGTTTGGGGAGCCAATGTCATCTGCTGGTGTTGGTCCACTGTGCTTTATTGCCCACGTCTAAAGCTAGTAAGCAACCCTGGATAAATGACAGCATTCGCAGCCTAAAAAGGGAATGCAGGAAAGCAGAGCGTTGATGGAAAAAACCCAGTCTCCAAGTCTATTACCTCAGTCTGAAGGATTATTTTATATATACAATAACATGGTTAAGGATGCGAGAACACTATTTTTCTCAACTCATTACTACACATAAACACAATCCCAGGTTTCTGTTTAAGACTGTGGATCAGCTGGTAAACTCAACCCCTCCTTGTGCCTCAGCTGGAAGTAATGATGACTGTGAATTGTTTTTATCTTATTTTACCAATAAGGTGGTGTCAATCAGAGCCTCTATTACCCCCGCGGCCTCTTACTCAGAGGTCCCTCACCAGCAACAAGAGAGTTTTAACCAGTTTTATCCCATCGACTTGTCTGAGCTTTTAAAAACAGTATCACAAATGAGAGTGTCCTCCAGCCCACTTGATGTAATACCTACAAAATTTTTACTGAGAGTAATAGATTCTGTTGGGCCCCATTTGATCTCTGTTTTCAACAGCTCCCTATCTACTGGTTGTGTCCCTGATTATTTTAAAACGGCTTGCGTGAACCCACTTTTAAAGAAACCTGGTTTAGATCCCTCCCTCCCACATAATTTTAGACCAATTTCAAAACTACCTTTTATTGCTCTCGCCTTGTTATATTTCTGAACTTTTAGTCCCATACACACCAGCACGTACCTTGAGATCCTCGGGCAGAGGTCTGCTATCTGTTCCAGAGTCTCGACTGAAAACTAAAGGGGACAGAGCGTTTGCTGTCAGGGCCCCGAG
>NC_060152.1:19440212-19453265 GCF_021292245.1 Micropterus dolomieu
GTGAACTCTTTTAAGTCCCTTCTTAAAACATACTTTTATAGGAGAGCCTTTCTCGATCTTATTTGACTTTATTTTATCCCTTTTATTTTATTCTATTTTACTAATTTTATATTTATCTTAAACGTGTATTTTAGTCTTTTCAATGTTTTCTTGCTTTTATCTTGTATTGTTTTTGTATTATTGTCTTTTGGGTATTATTGTCTTTACACTTGTTAAAGCACTTTGTAACTTGTTTTTGAAAAGTGCTCTACAAATAAAGATTATTATTATTATTAAGTCCAGAGTCAGCGCAGCTGTCTACCAGGACATTTTAGAGCACTTTATGCTTCCTTCAGCAGACAAGCTTTATGGAGATGCTGACTTCATTTTCCAGCAGGACTTGGCACCTGCCCACACTGCCAAAATTACCAAAACCTGGTTCAATGACCATGGGATTACTGTGCTTGATTGGCCAGCAAACTCGCCTGACCTGAACCATTGCCAAGCATTGCCAAGAGAAACATGAAAGACATGAGACCGAACAATGCAGAACAGCTGAACGCTGCTATTGAAGCATCCTGGTCTTCCATAACACCTCAGCAGTGCCACAGGTTGATAGCATACATGCCACGCCGCATTGAGGCGGTAATTCATGCAAAGGGGGCCCAAACCTAGTACTGAGTACATATGCGTGATTATACTTTTCAGAAGGCTAACATTTCTGTATTTAAAATCCTTTTTTATTGATTTCATGTAATATTCAAATTTTCTGAGATTTTGAATTTGGAGTTTTCATAAGCTGTACACAATAATCATCGAAATTATATCAAATAAAGCCTTGAAATATCTCACTTTGCATGTAATGAGTCTATATAATATATTAGTTTCACCTTTTAAATTGAATTACTGAAATAAATGAACTCAACACAAACGGTTAACAGTCGCCGCACAGTAATGAGAGAATATCACACCTGACCGCGTCACTGACACCTGTCGCTCTGTGTCCTGCTGTCTCTGTCCCACTCGCTGTGAGACACTACTGTTTTACTGTCTCCAGGTTGCTTCATTCCCTCTAAAACGGCTGTGAGCTGCACTTTATCAGAGTTGCTGAAGTGAACATTTGTGTAGAATTATGGTGATATTTAGGTTTTCTTCCTCTGATGAAGATCAGTGCGCTCCTCTCATAGGCTTGACGGGCTCTGTGTCTGTCAGACGGTCTAAAGGGGGGGTAGCCTCAGGGGTGGACTGGTAATCTGGCATATATAGGGCTAACTGATTTTTAAAAATGGGCCAACGATCGGCCCACTCCCTCGCCCTTTGCTCGAGTTGTTTCTTGTAGGCCAAAAAAATCGCCAAATACGCGAAAATAACCGATATATTTGGCACTGGAGCTGCAGTAGCCTCATCATCAGCTGCATAGCCTACCCTGCATAGAGCAGGCACTTGAAGCAGTAAAGGAGAGCCGTGGCCACTGAAAAATAGCTTGCACCAAGAAATGTTAATTAACAAATAAAATGCTATGAGAAAGGTTTATTTGCACAATAAGAAAACCTGCAATGCAATATAAATATAATATAATATATAAATATATTTTTAAAAATTAACTTAAGGTAAAAAAAAAAGAATAAGCTACTGCATTACATTCAATTCTATTTTATATTCTGAATTGTCACCTGCCACCCAACTTATGTCCTTCCCTTTATAAAAATAAAGACATTTCCACCATAAATTGGTGCAGAAAATGTCTCATGCAGGAAAAGCAATGCAGGAAATTAAGTTTTTAATGCTCAAAATCTTCTGTGGGGGTTGATTGAACATTTGATCAATATTTCTTTTTAAACTAAATTCAAATTAATTCAGCTAATTTATCATTAAGGTGAAAAGGTGTCACATGCACAAAGACTTTAGGCTACTTCAAGCATGCCTGTATGTATGTAGACTCAGCTGGGATTAAATTAAAAGAGAAAAGTGTATCTACAGCAGCCTTACTGCATTATATTACACTAAATTATTTTATTTTGAATTGTCACCTCAGACATTTCCTAAATAAATTGGTGCAAAAAAATTCACCAGAATGCAGGAAATTAAGTGTTTAAAGCCCAAATTTTTCAGGGGGAGGTCCCCCAGACCACCCCTAGTTGATACTATCAGTGTTCATTATTATCAGAAAATGGGACAGATGTTTGGGTTATTGTGCAGAGGTCATTTACTGTTGCTTTACAGACTTACTTTGGGCGGCAACAGGGGGTGGGGATGAAAACAAGTGAAAACCATAGACTGTATATAAAAAGGTGAAAAGATGAACGATTTCTGGGCTGGGCTAAGCCCCCAGTGTTTCAAGAGCCTGGAAACGCCCCTGGTTACAACCTACCCCGGTAGTGGGGTAAGTTGTAACAGACCAGCAGAACACAATGCATTTGATATCAACTCTCGCTGATGTCTGGGATATTCTTGTAAAGGACTGAATTGGTGCCATCTGTAGTGAACAAATGTGGGTATACTGTTGTATAAAAGTTTGAGAACTATAACTAAACTAGTTATAGTTATAGTTGTTGAAACAAAAAAAGTGTTACAACAAAATGAGTTACAACGATACCAGGTTCCCCTATTTATAGCCTGTATATATTTTTAAAAAATCTGACCAACCTATCCCAAAACAAATGGTCCGGCCCCTCTGGCATTGGCCAGAATTGCCAGGTGGCCAATCCGCTGTTGCCAGGAGGAAAGAAACTAATGTCTTTTTTTAAGCTGATTAATCAATAAAATCTGTTTGGCCTTCCAGATAGTCAGCTGCCTGTGGATGTTAAAACGTTGCAAGAAATATAGCAAACATTTTCTGACACATATTTTATTCCTATCTTCATTTAACCAGGAGAATCCTTTGAGATAAAATCTAATTTTCAAAGAAGAATTGGCAGCAGCACTGCATTAAAGGACGCATATGACAAAATAAAACATTGAAATATCCAGATACACACATCTGACAATACAATACATTAAAACATGTATTGTAAGATGCCTATATATACACAAGAAATCAACTTATAAAAAGTATTTACACTTCCCCTCAATGGTTGGCAGCCCGGGACTTGAACTCCGAGAGAGGTACCGGCACCTCAAGTCTTTTGTACAGTGTTCCATGTTGAGGGTGCTCAATGTGAAAAGTTTTTACTACTTCCTAACTGGAAGACAACCACAGGAACTTTTAAAAGCAGTAGCCAGCTAGACCGTGTTTGGTAGCCCACGAAGTTGAGGAGGCTACACAGGTAAATTTGCCCAGGACCTGCCCTTGTAGATGAAAACACTCAAGTGGAACGGTCTCTCTGTGGCAAATGAAAAAGACCATTGCACCAATTTATATAACCAAAGATGAGTGGACAATCTGGCATTTAAGATAAAGCCAACACTGCATGGTAGGCATAATCTAGTTTACTTAGTAGAGATGATGCTGCAAGCATGTTTAGCAGATCTTAAAAGGAAAATAAAACTCTAGTTTTATCGATGATGTGTGTACAGTTCAGTATGTAGCTGTAGGGTGTGGTGATGGTGAGACAACAATGTGTCCCTGAGCAAGACACTTCACCCCTAATAAATATAAATTTAACAGTCTAAGTTTAATGTACTATTTATTTTAGGCCTATTGGATAGTACAGCATTACAATTTAAAAAGGGTTTAACATTTTCTGGTCACTAGAAGTACTGCAACATGTTTTTGAGTAAACACTATCCATGTTTTGTGACTGAAAACAAAGCTGTTGCAAGACCCAACTTCTGAAGTTCTCAAAAAACCCTGCTTTAATCCTTTTTGAAGCCCCACATACACCGATCAGCGATAACATTTTGATCACCAGTGTATATTTGCTGCCAAAACAGCCCTGACCTGTCAAGGCATGGACTCCACTAGACCTCTTAAGGTGTGCTGTGGTATCTGGCGCCAAGACATTAGCAACAGATCCTTTAAGTCCTGTAAGTTGCGAGGTGTGGCCTCCATGGATCTGACTTGTTTGTTCAGCACATCCCACAGATGCTTGATTGCACTGAGATCTGACGTCTGATTCTGATGCTCAAGTGCCTATTGGCACTTTCGGCAGTAGACAGGAGTCAGACCTGACTGGTTTGCAACTACGCAGCCCCACACGCAACAGACTGTGATGCACTGTGTGTTATGACACCTATCAGAACCAGGATTAACTTTTTCGGCTATTTGACCTGGATCGGACTACACCGGCCAGTCTTCCCTTCCAACGTGCATCAATGAGCATTGGTTAACGGCTGGTTAATGGCTTTTCCTTCCTTGGACCACTTTTGATAGGTACTGACCACTGCAGACTGGCATTTTTGGAGTTCCTCTGATCTAGTCATCTAGCCATCACGATTTGGCCCTTGTCAAAGTCACTCAAACCCTAATGCTTGACCATTTTTCATCTTATGGCTTATCTGCGACTTCTGAATTGTCCCCAGCAAAATTGTAATCAATACATTTAAATATAAATGTTGTCGGTCAGTGTATAGTCAGTGTATTTGCAACACAAACGGTAAACAGTCGCCACAAAGTAGTGAGAGAATATCATGACACACCGCCACGCAGACACCTGTCGCTCTGTGTCCTGCTGTCTCTCTCCCACTCACTCAGAGACACTTTGCTGCGCTTTATCAGAGGTGCTGAAGTGAACATTTGTGTGAAATCGTGGTGATATTTCTGTCTAATCACAAGTGTTTTCAGTTTCGGCTTTCTTCCTCTGATGAAGAGCAGTGCACTTGTCTTATCGAGTAGGCCACAAGTCAAATTATTTATTTATGTTGGCCAAACTGTTTTTTAAAAAATGGGCCAATGATCGGCCCATAACGCATCGGCCTATACTGACATTGTGCTGGCCCAATCACATCTCTTACAGCACCCACTCCCTCCCCCTCTGCTCGAGCTGTTTCTTGTGTTGTGGGCCAAAAAAAGATAATTCGCCAAATGCGCGGAAATAACCGATATATAGATATGAGCTAAAAATAATAATAAGCTACTGATTACTGCATTACATTCTATTATATTTTTATATTCTGAATTGTCACCTGCCACCTACATTTTGTCCTTCCATTTATAAGAATAAAGACATTTCCACCATAAATTGGTGCAGAAAATGTCTCCAGAATTCAGGAAATTAGCTGTTTAATGCTCAAAATCTTCCAGGGGAGGACCCCAAGACCCCCCCTATTGAATATTTCATCAATAAATAATTCTTAAATGAATTCAGATTAATTAAGCTAATTTATCATTGAAGTGAAAAGGTGCCATATGTACATTTGAAAAGATTTTAGGCTACTTCAGGCTCACCTGCATGTATGTAGACTCAGCTGGGATTAAATTAAATGAGAAAAGTTTATCTACAGGAGAAACATATCTGACAGCAATACAGAATGCCTGACAGGCTTACTGCAATATGTATATATATATATATATATATATATATATATTACTTAACCTGTTAATATGCCATTGATGCTTTATGAAGTGGAAATATATTTGACCTGCTATGCTAAATTTATTACGTAGTACACATGCACCTGAGTAAGATTTTGCTTCACTTAGCTATAAAAGTGAGATTACAAGGGCAAAAGGGTCAGTTAGCCCCCAAAAGAGGGAAGAGAACAGCATGTTGGTACACTTTAATACCCCAGTAAAAGGCAAACTGTGGCAACCAATCATGCTAATGATCAATACTCTGCTACAAAGTGTTTTACATCTTTCTTTATAGTTACATAGTTGCTAAAAAATCTCCTATTTTGTTTTAAAGCTGCGGGGTAACAGACTGTAACAGTGGTTGGTGGTTCCAGGTACAGGGAGGAGTTATCAGACAACTCAGGCACAGTCTGTCTCTCTAGGGCACAACCCCACAACGGTGCTGGAAACCACACCACCCATTCTAATTTAAAAAATGACTCATGTCTTATTTAGATAACACACAACATGAATGATTTCCACCAAGTCTTGTATAACATTTTCAAAAGGATTTATCCTTCACTTCTGACTCACAAGTCTTCTCTAATTGTTCTATAACTCACTAAATGTGTTTTCTTTTTTAGGAACCCTGCTACACACATTTTTCATATGCAAACTAGGTTAAGAGTATGACATTTTAATATTGTAAGAATCTGTTTATCTGTAAAATAGCTAAATAGCTGAAATAGCTATTCGAAACCAGCTTTGCTGACCTGTGATAATTCTCCTCATATTGTGTTTTCTCCACCAATAAGTCATAATGTCAAGCATTTATTATGTCTCATTGGTTGATTCAACTTTATAGTCATTATGCTGAGTATGGGTACAGAGATAATAAAATGCAGTCAACATTTAACCACATATAGGTTTTATGCAAATAATACAGCATATGTGAACATGCTTAAAACGTATAGATGAGGACAAAGAATGAAGAGTGTAAATGTAAGGTTGTATCCAGTATAAAGAGCATCTATAAGTTATATATGGTATAACTACTTATGCCCAGTAGGTTATATACTATACAATATACAGACACATTATTAAACAGTGTATGTTGAGTCTATGCAAAAAATATGAATAGTGCAAATAACAAGTATTTTCAAGTACTGTGAGCAGTGCAGAATGAGTGCAAAGGTGCTGTTAGACTGAAGGTGTGGAGTTCAGAGGGTCACAGCCTCAGGTTAAGAAGCTCTTCCCTACCCTGCTGGTGCGAGAGCATAACTCCTGCCAGATGGGAGGAGGCTGAAAAGTCCATTGTTAGGGTGGGAGGCATCCTTGACGTTTCTTGTTCTGCCCAGGCAGCGCTTGTGACAAATGTTCTCGAACGTGAATATGAGGACTGACAGGGATCTAAGACTGCGAGTCTTATAAAGCATTTGTAGAGTATCTAAATATAGCCAGACATGACTCATTGTCCAACTTGTCATTTAATGGGCAGATCGCTTGTATTTTTTGTTTGTTTTAGTCGTGTGGTAGCCAAGGCAACCAATGATGCATTCTGACAAGCCTCACAGCAGGAAAACTCTTTGGATGTGAAATTATTTCTGAAGGATTTTTTGGCCACTCTGGATTAAATTAGACCTTTAGGGCCAATACTGTATGGTGCTTCTAGACAGAGTCATTAATGTGTTCTCTCTTTTGGACCCAAACTCACTCTCCCTATCTAAATAGGTAATAAGCAACAGAGAGGAGTGCCCGTGAGGTTAAAACCATCATCATGATTTTACGTCAGAAAAGCTCCTTCAGCAGATCTCATTGTGGACAGAGCCATAAATCATTAATTTCTTTCAGCATTTTGTGTGTGTAAAAGGTGTAATTCCTTTTCTTAGCCTGCAACTTTGAACTGTTTGAGGCTTTCATTCATGTTTATAATACTGTAGCCTACACCCATCACAATCCCAGATAGCAATGATGGCAAACTTATTTGCTTGTTTAGTTTCAATTCATCGTAATTTGAAAACACTTTTCAACATTGAAAAGTCTCTTGTGTAGTCTCAAGTTTATTTTCACTGGAGTCAACTTTGGCAAATATGTGAGACAAGTTACATGTTACCCTGTTGTGTTCTGTTGTCCTTGGGTGCATCTCAGGCTGAAATAATCTAATTTTTACAAATTTTGATTACAAGTCAGGGAAATAACTGTTCCATTCTGGCATTTTCATAATTGCTGCTATACTGAGGACATTACAGTTCTCATCAGTGCAGTGAAGTAAAAAAAAATTTAAAATTCCCTATTCATGTCTTCCCTCATCTAAAATTCATAAAATATTGACTCAATAAGCTCATTGTCTCGACATTCCAGCATAAAAAAATGACTCTAATAAGCCCCAGGGGAAACTACAGTTTCAGCTTAAAAACAAAGTGACATGGTTGTCACGGATTGCTCCAGACAATAACTTCAAAACGTTTGGGAAGGGTTGTGGGTGCTGATTGGTGTCCGGTGGTATGCAGCTTCAAACATTGTGTTTTTGCGCAAGTTCCTGTAAATGATGTTAGTTCCACCACTATGAGTGTGCATGCTGCAGCTGAAGTCATCAGATAAAAGTCATCTCTGCAGACTGGGGTAACACCCTTGGCTTCTTTTTTCCAAATACTGTATGCCAAAAATAACTAAATGAGTACTCCATTCTTATTCTGCATATAGTTTCATTCTCTCATCTCTAGCCATCTTAGATGGAAACCCCACCAACCATAAGTGAAAAAAAACGTGATGTTGTTTCATTATGTTGTTATCGTAGGGCAAAAAAATTTAATTACTTTTAATATACTTTACAAGCATTATAATAGCCCTTACAGTACTAATTATGTCTGATGTACCACAGTGTTGACCATCTTGTTATTTCAATACACGTCATCTTGTAATAAGTATAATGTGTTAAGTCTTAATCGTAACCAACATGGCAGTTTTCATGTGTTCTGCAGGAGCTACTGCAGTTCACACCATCCTTTGGAAATTAGAGCTTCCTCCAAGACAAAGTTAACTGTTCAGATATAATTAGACCCAAAGAGGTGACACAAGACTTTGTGGTCTTCTTCTTCCCATTTGTAACAGATCAAACGTGCACCCCAACATGTGTGCCAGCTGAAACGGTTCCTCCCTCTTGACGACAGAGAAGGAGGCCCAGACAAGGTGGGGGAGGACAAGCTAATTGAAAACAGACATGAGGGGAAGTGATGCCTGGCTTCATCAGGCTTTTGTTGTTTTTTCCCTTTCTCTACTTCCCCTGACTCATTGAGGCTCTGTAACTGTACAGAAACTGATTTTTGTAGTAAACTCAGAGCTCTGAGAGCCACAGTGGCTGGTTTACGGCATGGGGGCAGAATATACAAGGCAGAGTTACTATTATAAACCAAACACAGGCTGGGCCAACATCTGTAAAACACACTTTTAGTGTTAAGACCTTGGTCACGTGGACACAACAACAGGGAGACACACCAGGGGAAACAATTAACAAAGAATATTTAATTAAATCAAATTAAAGCACTAAATTAAATAATCTCAACATGTGGTGTGAAAATCAGTCAGAGCAGGGTGATGTACATGAGTAAAGGAGGATGGTGCAAGTGTTCTAAGGTGCAAGACAAAGCATAAAGACAAATTGTGGCAACACAACCAAAGCGGAACAACTGTGCTGCAGCCAGGACTAAAATAACCTGGGAACACACAGGTGTTCAGTACATCCATGGTTAGGTGGCAGTCATGTACGTGAAACTCAGATTGTCTACTTAGCCAATAGTTTCATTGATAGCTTCATATTTTTCTGAAAAATATCAAAACAAGATATCATACACCTGTAGCTAAAATGGTTATGATAATCATGACACAGATCACAAACAGAAACTCCTCAATCAGAAACTGATGCAGCTAATTAAAAAGTGTCAACTTATTGCAATTATCTGCAGAAGACTCCTTCACCTTGGGCAATCGGTCCATGACAGGTTGGTTTGAAAGTGTACAATGCGTTCTATTTGTTTCTAATGACAAGACTGGAACAAAGCAGAACAGGCTCAACAACTTAACTTGGTTTATGAGATGGCATGGTAAGTGCAACTTCACATATTTTGAGACAATGAGAAAATATTGTTGGCTGCCAAGGCTGACTTTTTGGCAGTAAATCAGGCACACAATGTGTTCTGCCTTTCATGTATGTCGTGCAGTCATCTAGTCTACTTTCATAAAATCCTTCTGTATTATTGCGAAATAACAACTTAGTGGCAGTGGAGACAAGATATTCTGTTTATGGTAAGAAGCACAGATTGGGATGCCTTAAATGAGCTTAATATTCTGAACAAGTTGTCTTTTTGCTTTCATCAGCTGCACTGAACAGAAACAGCTCTTCTCAGAGCCTCATTTGGCATCTTGATAAACGATCTGCATTGGTGGAAGAATGTAACAAAACAAGAAGTATTCAGATTTTTTCACTTACTGTATGTACCAAAGACTCACAGCCCTGTGTAGACAGTAAGTGGGTATATGTGAGTCAGCACTGCTGTGGTTTCGCTTTCTACGTTTCTAGTTCCTGTTGGTATCATCCTTGTTCTATTCATTACCACGTTAAACTCCATACCGTGGTGTGCCTTGAGTTTCTGTCCTGGGTTTTATCCTGTTTGTGCTTTCAAAGTTGTTCTTATAAGTTCTTCTTTCTGGCTCTTAAACTTTGCAAGTTTCTCTGTGTACATCATTAAAAAGAACCTGGTCAGAGTTTCCTTTGTGTAATTTTTATTTATTTCTATTTGTGTTGCTCTTGCTTTACTTTTAATATCTCCTCTTTTTACTTTTACTCACTAATATTACTTACTACTTATTGTATTACTTTTGTGAAATTTCTGCTCTTGAAATTTGCTATCATAAAAAAGTTACTTATTTTATTTTACTTTCCTTCTCTTTTTAAATGTATTGATCATCTGTTTCCACTTTTTTCTTTTGTAAAGCACCTTGAGCTGCATTTTGTGTACTTGTACGCAAAATGATTGGGATGAAGGATTGAGTTGCAATCCAATACAGCTATTATGGAATTATTAACATACCATTCCCTCCTCATCCACACCTAGCATCAGAATGTGTGCATCCATTGTGCATAGCCCAAAAATATAAAGATGACTGACAAAGGTGCGCTTGATGTTTGAAAAAATGCTCTCCAGGTGTTGTCTTCATCTGTGTGCTGAAGAGCCACTTTGGTGTTTGTGTAATAGGTAGCACCTGATTTATGATGCTTCGTTTTGTTCTGCACATCAAGTTTTGCCTGTCTATTTAGTCCTGCATCCTACTATTGATGGTCAGTGGGATTGTTGCACTGCTGCTCCCTCTCAAACAACTAACTGATGGCCCCACAATAATTTGATAGTACAGTATTACAAAACAGGGCGTCACTGCTCTCTTTTACTGCTGACCTCCACCCTACATGTTATCTAAACATATTTCCATGTGAAACAAAGATCAGATTCACACAGAGATCTAGTTTCAGGTGGGGTTACTATTTTTACTGTTTTGTGTACTTCTGCAAAGGTTTGGGATAATAAAGTTGACAATATTGTATCATTAAATTGAAGGTGTTTAAAAAGCTCCAATCGTATAACTGTGAAGTTGGTGTCTTTTTCATAGACGTTTCTTATACTGAACTGGGATACCTCTGTGTGATACTGCGAAGGGAAGGTGAGAGAGGGAGAGGAAGAGTCTTATTAAGAGATAGAACTGGATGTTTTTTTGTACGCAAACATACATAGTATTTATCTGAATTCCACATGGATCATTTTGTCATCATATCATAATTGTAATTTTATTGTAACATTTGAACTCGGTAGCACTTTATAATAACTACACACTATAAAGCATTAGTTAAGTATTAGTAAATACGGAATTCATCATTTATAAAGCATTGTTCATACATTAATACACATTAGTAAGTCATTCATAAACACAGTTATAAAGGTTTTATTCTTTGTTATCTACACACTATGAAGCATTTGTTTAGTATTAGTTCCTATTTAATTCATCATTTATAAACCATTGTTCTTACGTTAATACACATTAGTAAGTCATTTATAAGCATAGTTATACATGTTGTATTCTTTATTAATAAGCTCATCTACAATGTGCTTAATAACTGTATTTTCATACTTTATAGATGATCGGTTCACTATTTATAAATGAGTATTATTTTAATGACAAACCATTTATATATGACTTCTTGACACCAATCTTACCTCCCCTCCCCCCCTAGTGCTTTGATCAACCGCTAACTTGACATGACATGTAGTTATTTAGAAATGGTCTAATAGTGCGTGTTCATAGATGTTTTATGACACTTAATAATACTGCAATTCATGATTAATTTTGGTAGTTACTAATGGTTAGTAAAGTATTTTGCGTGAGCTTATCTAAAGTGAGGACTGTCTATACCTCATTAACTATTTACAAATTAAATTTTAAGGCAACAGATCTTCTCTAAACATTTGTTATAAAGTATTTCATGATTAATTCAGGTAGTTACAAAGCATTTACTAGTTGTTAGTAAGTACTTTGTGTGAGCTCATCTGAAGTGCTGACTATCTATGCATTACAAAGCATTTACAAATGATATTGTAACACAAAAGAATCAGTTTTCTTCGGAACAGAAAAAGGAAACGGACACAACACAAAGTGATGCAGAACATATTATTTATTACAAAATGCCTTTCAGCCATTCGTTCACAAAATAACAGATCAACAACATGAGAGACTACTGCTGCATAAACTGTACAACTGTTGATATAAAATGAACCATCTAAAACCCAACTCATTCTCACTCCCAAGTCGTCACATATGGATGAATGGACAAGACCTTTTGTTGTCACTTTATAACGCACTTGAGAGCCCCTTTGCGTCAATGTACTGGGGAAAGCCCTGTAGCATAGTTTTTGAATGCTAAAGACAGGTGTAGAATATTTAACACTAGTGTAGCACTTTAGCTAACTTACCAACCTAGGTTCTGGAAGTAGTGTAGGGGTACGAAATATACACTCACCTAAAGGATTATTAGGAACACCTGTTCAATTTCTCATTAATGCAATTATCTAATCAACCAATCACATGGCAGTTGCTTCATAGCATTTAGGGGTGTGGTCCTGGTCAAGACAATCTCCTGAACTCCAAACTGAATGCCAGAATGGGAAAGAAAGGTGATTTAAGCAATTTTGAGCGTGGCATGGTTGTTGGTGCCAGACGGGCCGGTCTGAGTATTTCACAATCTGCTCAGTTACTGGGATTTTCACGCACAACCATTTCTAGGGTTTACAAAGAATGGTGTGAAGAGAAAAACATCCAGTATGCGGCAGTCCTGTGGGCAAAAATGCCTTGTTGATGCTAGAGGTCAGAGGAGAATGGGCCGACTGATTCAAGCTGATAGAAGAGCAACTTTGACTGAAATAACCACTCGTTACAACCGAGGTATGCAGCAAAGCATTTGTGAGCCACAACACGCATGACCTTGAGGCGGATGGGCTACAACAGCAGAAGACCCCACCGGGTACCACTCATCTCCACTACAAATAGGAAAAAGAGGCTACAATTTGCAAGAGCTCACCAAAATTGGACAGTTGAAGACT
>NC_060152.1:19453365-19454329 GCF_021292245.1 Micropterus dolomieu
CTTGTTACCACTGTGCAGGCTGGTGGTGGTGGTGTAATGGTGTGAGGGATGTTTTCTTGGCACAATTTAGGCCCCTTAGTGCCAATTGGGCATCGTGTAAATGCCACGGCCTACCTGAGCATTGTTTCTGACCATGTCCATCCCTTTATGGCCACCATGTACCCATCCTCTGATGGCTACTTCCAGCAGAATAATGCACCATGTCACAAAGCTCGAATGATTTCAAATTGGTTTCTTGAACATGACAAAGAGTTCACTGTACTAAAATGGCCCCCACAGTCACCAGATCTCAACCCAATAGAGCATCTTTGGGATGCGGTGGAACGGGAGCTTCGTGCCCTGGATGTGCATCCCACAAATCTCCATCAACTGCAAGATGCTATCCTATCAATATGGGCCAACATTTCTAAAGAATGCTTTCAGCACCTTGTTGAATCAATGCCACGTAGAATTAAGGCAGTTCTGAAGGCGAAAGGGGGTCAAACACAGTATTAGTATGGTGTTCCTAATAATCCTTTAGGTGAGTGTATTGTGTGTGTGATTAAAGAAGAGTGGGCAGGTTTATTACAGCACCTTTAACACTCTCATAGTACACCAACCATATTTGAAACAATCCCCAGAATAAGAAGAGCTCTTTCATAAAAAATACAATTTTAAAAAGTGTCCAGGGTCTTTCAGTTATTTGTATCTCTACCCGGGCAGCATAATGGACGTGTGTTGGATCTTTCTTATATGCCAGTGTCCTGTAATCTGATGTGTCAGTGCTGTTGAATGGGATCCGAAGCAGCTGACCAAGCTGACACAGCCAAAGTACCTCCAGAGATTAGTTTGAAACCACTAATGGCATTGCCTCCTGGGTGTGGGCCGACCTTCGGGGCTGGGCTGTTGGGCCGTTCTCTCCTTGGGTGGGGTCCTTGCTGCTCCGGACCTGCTCCCTTGTAGGGGGGGGGGGGGGGGGGGGGGG
>NC_060152.1:19454429-19461926 GCF_021292245.1 Micropterus dolomieu
GGAGGGGCACGATGGGAGGCTCCACTACCTGACAGTTGTGGGGTGCCTGTGTCACAACTACCCTCCAATTTTAACTGCACCTTAGTTACCACACACCTCATCTTTACTCCACCATACAACACTTCACAATCCATGACATGCATCCAACACAAACAATACATTTACAGAGGCAGGCAGAGGGGTTGAAGGAGTGGGGGAGATTCTCATTGGCCTCGTGTCCTACCCCTGGAGCCCCGGGCATCGGGGGTGCTGTGGGGTTGGTGACGGCCTTGCCTGATCTGGGTGTGCTGGGGGGGGGTCGGGGCTCCCCTGGCGTGGGGGCCCGCTCTTGACCGTTCTGGGGACTCGGGCTTGTGGCCTTTGCTCATATCTGGGCGGGTGGTGTGTCCCTGGGCCTGGGGGCCCGTTGTCTCCTCTCCTCGCCTGGGCCCTCTTCAGCAGAGGTGAGGTTCCCGCTGCTTCCCCCTGCCAGCTCTCTCACAGTGGGGGCATTCGGGAGTCTCTGGGGCGCATGGCCGGCGTTGTTGGGGTAGGTTTTGGTGCTCCTCCTTGGGGGTGCTTGACTGGGGGAGCTAGGCCCCCGTCAGGGCATGAGATCGTCCTCGGGGGCTGCTGGCACTGCCTGCACTGTAGGGCAGGATGCCTCTGGCTGGGCTAGGGGACCATTGGCCTGGTTCTCCCGCGTTATCGCTCCCTGGCAGCAGGGAGCTTCCCGGCCTTGGCTTTCTGCTGTTCTTCCTTGGGGCGGGGTACAGCTTCCCCCGGGACATGCGGTCTGGGGTCCTTTGCACTTTGGGGGGTCGCGGGGTGCCCTGGCTTCTGGGGCTGGGGGTCTCTGCGCGGGTCCGATTGCGGCTTGGTCGGCTGCGGTGGGATTGTGGGGCGATTGTCGATGCATCTTGATGCATTGAGCTTCAAGATGCATCGAGAAATAAATACCATGGGTGAAAATAAATAGGGCAGAAAATGCGACGCAAGAACAAAACAGACAAAAATATTAAAACACACACATAAATAAATACATTTAAAAAAGAAGTAATTAATAAATGAAGTTGAAGATTATAACGGACAATAAATAAATAAGGTAATTAAAATAGATATATACATTTATGTCTCCTTGTATAATTTAATTACTACCTACATTTATTTATTTACTTTATTTTTTTGTGTATTCAATCGGATTCTTATTTATTTATTGAGCATTTATTTATTTATTTCTGTATTTATTTCTGAATGTGTCAGGATCGGTCCTCCATATAGATAGTCCTTAGGGAGGGAAAATACTTATTAAATAATTTCCTTAAACTTTCTACATGATCGTATGAACCATAGGCGCATATATATAGTTTTTCATTGGAATAATACTTTTTATCAAATACAGTCATTAAGCACATCATTGATGAGCTGGTAGTGATAGATGATCTATCTCAGAGATACAGTACCAGGCCTGTAACGGTGAGGCTTTTCCACACAACCAGTAACGGCTGGGGCATCTTTCAGGTAGTCTTAGTAGCATCCTTTGGGCTTTGCCACTGCCAGATTTAGGTGTTATGCTGAGATTGTTTATATTCTTTCTCCGGAAAGTTTAAAAAAAACAAGATCTTATGAACCATTAACAACTCATATATAAATGGTTTGTCATTAAAATAATACTTCATTTATAAATAGTGAACCAATCATGTATAAAGTATGAAAATACAATTATTAAGCACATTATAAATGAGCTTATTAATAAAGAATACAACATATACAACTATGTTTATAAATGAGTTACTAATGTGTATTAATATAAGAACAATGGTTTATAAATGATGAATAAAAAATGTACTAATACTTATCTACACATTATGAAGCAGTTGTCAACAAAGAATAAAACATTTATAACTGTGTTTATGAATGACTTACTAATGTGTATTAATGTATGAACAATGCTTTATAAATGATGCATTCCGTATTATTAATACTTAACTAATGCTTTATAGTGTGTAGTTATTATAAAGTGCTACCTAACTCTTTATGGAAGGATTGGGAAATGTTCCAATATATAAATATTGATATTTTCATCACAGCATGACACAAATCACACCACACAACACCAAAACGTCTATGAACAGAAAATATACGTAACACACAAATACTCCGGCAAAATTGTTAACAAAAAATTGCAAAATAGTTTTTCTTAAGCCACGAGGCTGCCAAGTAAAATGAGAGTGGGATTGGGAAAGGTGACACCATAATATGAAATAATAGCTATCATATCAATAATTATCATCAGTACATTCCTCAACTAATACATTTGGGTTTTTAATTGGTGGGCTGGTGTTGAAGGCCAGCTTGGTGGTGGGGATGAATCTTAACAGTGTGGAGGCAGTGACTGAGAGGATCAGAGGGAAGCTGAAAGCCATCATGGATAACCCCTCTCATCCTCTCTTGAGGTAGCTCAGGAGCACTTTCACCCGCGGATTAATTCAGCCTGTGCCTCAAAGCGCTTCAATTCAATCAATTCAGTTGCTTTATTGGCATGAATGTTTAGGTTAAACAATATTGCCAAAGTGGTTTGCAGCAAAAAAAATCAAAGTTTACATTTTGAATATAACAAGAATAAATGCAATGACTATTTATGCACTTGGGAAGCTCATCTGTGCCATCAGCTATCAGACTCCACATCGCCACAGCACCTAGCATCTCCCATCTCCGCTGACAGAGACTCTCAACTGACAAGCACAACTCTCTCTCTATCCCACTGAGCACACGTACAATACCTCTGGAACTTTGCACATGTACAGATATGCACAAGGACACCATACATTATATTGTTTGAATATGGGGTGTACATTTTACATATTTGATTCTGATTATTGATCCTACTTTTATTGTCTATTGTGTTTTATTCTTTCTTCTTTGCACTAGATACCCCTGTGCTGCTGTGTCAATTCTTATCTTAATTGATCTTATCTTCTTTAACAAAATGATTTCCTCCAGAGGCACAGCTCAGCCAAAGAGGGCAAATGGACTATTGCTCATGTAACTTTGGACCCCCTTGTGCACCTATACCTTGCTTCCACTCTTATTACCACAGTCACACACATTTTTATGATGTCACTTCAACCATTTTAGATGTCTGTTGTTGTGTTTACATCAATCTTAAGAATAGTAATAATATGCAGATAGATGTGTCTCAATATTACTTGTGTGAAAAGATCAATAATCCATGTGTAAATGTGTAGTCTATAAATCTGGGGTCAGGCTAGATGACAAAGATCTCTAAGTATTATATAATGTCATACATTTGGGTGCAAAGGACATCCAGGCTGATAAATCAGAAGAAAAGAAAAATACGTTTTCCATTTACACCTAGAGAACTTAATTCTATTTCCACAGATTGGCAGGATCCTCTCTGTCACATTTACCTCAACATTATTTGTGTAAACAAATTAACAATCCATGTGTAAATATTTAATCTGTAGAACACCTTTTCACAAATACAATTTTTTTTAAACAAATATCTTTTGCCATATTGCAACATACACAAACAAATTCCACAAATAAAAAAACATCTGTGAATATACATTAAATTAATAAATACATATTAATTAATAAATGAATTAATACACTTAATAAAGAAATTAAAGCATTTGTGAATGTCATCCTAACATTTGCAACTTTTTAGGCATTTATGAATCCAGTTGTTGTGTTTTTGTGAATCTCAGTTCTTCGCTTGTTGATTTGCATTTTACATCAGCATTAGAGTGTGTTTATTTTTTCTATGCAGATTATCTAGTACACATTTTCGTATACATTTCTATTTGACTATGAAAGGCATGAGGATGCTTGTGGGCAACTTTTAGTTGGCATATTATAAAAGACCACTCACTTGGAAGACTACAGGGAGATCCTTGACACTTAGCCTAACCACTGCCACTGTCAGGCATTTTCATATTTTTTTATCAGTATAGTGAAGTCTTGTCAAAACTGTGACTGTGGTTCTGTACAACATGGACATTCACTGCCACACAGGTCAGGTGTCCCACTAATGTTAGCAACTACACTAATGCTAACACAGAAGAAGTGTAAGATGCTGGTGTGTAGCGTGAAGCCTAATTTGACGTCATGTTACATTTTGCTTTCAATCATTGTGTCACCTGTAAACTGTATCACGTAACTGAGTGTGATTTGACTTATTTACCCAGTCAAACTTTCTGTTGTTCTCTGTACTGTAAATAATGATTTTCAGTCAAACTGTAGAACTGTAGAAGTTAGAAAAATATTTGATTTTTATTTATATAAATGGTTTCCAAAACCATCATTTATTTCACATTTTCAGACAACATCCAGCCTTTCCAACAAACAATACCAAACGTATATACAGAAAACTTACATGTCAATCTGACAAACTGCCATTTTCTGTATTTTCAAGTAGGTCTGCAATGCTGCAGAAAGTGCCAACCAGGATCCAGTGCAATAACAACAACAACAAAGTGAAACATCCATAAGGGGTGGTCTTTGTGTTGCTAAAGCAATACACATACCCCAAGATCCACATCCATAAAAACAAAATGTTATTTGAATAGCACTTTCTCAATCTTTAGATGTCATGAATAAATATCTGATGGAAGGCCATCTCTGCCATCATAATCTGACAAAGAGAAACCTGAGTGTGTGGGCCAGAAAGCCTTCATTACAGTTTCATTTAAATGTGCAACAACATCTCCATATGAGTCAAACATTTGTCCTCATATATAACAGTAAAAAAAATTCAAAAATGTCTGGTACTATGGATGGTATTCATTTAATCAGTTTCACCAATACTTGTTAAATTGTTCATTTTTTAAAAGTTTGTTAGAAAATCAGTTGTGTAAGAATCCTTCCGTCCATCAGTTACTTCAATGCGCGACAAAATAAATAAATGAATAAAGGTATAACTATAAGGTAAATGGTTGAACTCAAATAAATTATATTCCTTCTGTTAGTTCTTCACAGGACACTTTGGACCTACACACCACTCAAAGTGTAACTTTGGGAGCGTTTTCTACATAACCTTCGGAACCACACCCAGTAGAGGATCAGCATAAGCAGCCAGTAGCACATGTAGGCCACACAGCCAAAGATAAGAAACTTGGTCTCCAGTTTCTTGGCTGGAGATGACCAGTCCAGTTGACTCTCCTTGTAGATTCTGTAACCGATCCCACTTAATAAAATTAATGTCCACACTGACAGTGGGAGGAGGGGCATGTAGTTTCCTACAATCTTACGTCTACCTGATGTCCCCCAGCTGCTTTTGGTCATGGTGAGAATGGCAAAGTACTTAGCAGGTAGGAGGCTGGTCATGTACAGAACCGAGTAGAGAGACATGAACAACATCACCATGTTTTGGCGCAAGGCACAGGCATAAGCCGCTTTCACCAGCGCGATCAGCTGGATGCAGACCAGGACCCAGAGGATATCCCACGCTGAGCCTGTCCAAAACAGCTGGATGATGGTGGCAGTGACAAAGAAGGGAAAAATACCTGAGACAATGGACTCATAGGTCATCCAGAGATGGTGCTTGTGCCACCACATTGCATTGTAGAGCCACTCACGGAAGTAAGATTTTGTCCAGCGAGTCTGCTGGTTGAGCCAGCGCAGAAACTGTGCAGGTGTTTCTGTGTAGCATTTGGAGCGGGCTGTGTATCTAAAGGAAATGGCAAAAATAAAATCCATGAAACTTCCTCATTTTACTAAGATTACACTATCAAGATGAATGTGTCATATCTGTGCACATTATTGATAAGCGTCTTACTTTGTGGCATAGCCCATGCTCAGCATTCGGTTGGTAAGATGCCTGTCATCACCAAATGTGCAGTGACTTCCCAAAAACTTCTGATTGTACCAGGACTCCAGAAACTGCTGGAGGAGATCATTCCTGTACAGACCTTCATTGAGCAATTCAAGAAACCACAGACACAAATTTTACTCACAGTGAATTACAACAGGGCATTAAAGCTATGACTACAAGCTTGACATGTAGAATCATTGCTTTGACAGAAAAACTAATTTTCTCTTACCCAAAGGACCACTTATGCAGGACACACAGTTGAAGAAGGACTGGCAAGACCTTTCGACGTTGAAAGCCATCCAGTACCGAAGACTGCTCATGAAGCTGATTAAAGAGTCTTTCATGTTGAGGATCATCACATCCCCTCCCACAGCACCGTACTTGAGGTTGCTCTCCAACACTTTACATAGTTCCACGGTGGCCAGGGAGTCCAGCATAGTGTCCGAGTCACACACCTGAGGAAGGAGAAAGAGTGATGTCATAAACAAATGTGCAACACTGCAATTTTTTTTCATAAAATCATCTTCACTGAAAAAAAATACATACCTGCACATAGTCTACTGATGACCCGAGTGCTTTAAACGCTGTGTACATCACCTCCCGCTTGCCGCCCCACTTCTGCATGATGCACACGCACCTCCTGCTCTGGATCAGCCGCTCTACCTCTTTTCTCTGTGGATCCTCTCCTGGTGAATGATCAGCATCCCCTCCTGGGACGTTTACTGTAGCCATTTCTACATCCTGCTGGGCCTGGGTGGGGTTCCATGTGTGGTAGTTGTTCCTCCACACATAACAGCCAGGGTCTTGGTCAGCAAATATCTCATTAAACATGTCCATCATGTATTGGTCCTCAGGTTTGTTTCCGTCTATCACCATGATGATGCGCAGCAGCTCAGGGGGATACTTGAGGGCCCTGACAGAGCTGAGGCACTCTCTGAGATATGCGGGGTCCTCCTGGTAAGCTGATATCGTGAGGCCAATAGTTTTGGTAAAGGTGCACGGGTTTGTGCAAGCTTTCATTCGCCTGTGCTCAATGAAGGCAAAGAAGCTCTGGACAAGCAAGTGGAGTGCAAGCAGAAGTCCATAAAAGCCAAAGGAGATGAGTCCATACAAGGAGGTCACCAGCTGGAAACCACAAACATAGGCCCACACCATCACGCCCAGGACCAGCAGTGCAAAGAGGAAAGTGAGGATGGTGCGGATAATTGAGCCCAGCTTCTTCAATAAAGGTTTTAGCTCCATTGTATATCTTTACCTAAGAGACACAAACACTTCACATGTTAGTTTGGCTATTACATGCATAAAGGATGATTTGCTACTGGTCCTGATCATGCTAAATATGGGCACAGACAATCATGGCACTGTGGTTTGGAAAAAAAGGGTGTATTAAATGGAATTAGTTTTTTTGTGGACTTTTGTAAGACATGTTAACAAGCTATACAAGCTGGAAAATAGTACGGCTACCAGGCATACAAAAAGATTTACATTTACATTTATTATTTGGCAGACGCTTTTATCCAAAGCGACTTACATTTGAGGAACAAGCTATAGTCTAGTATTTATCAAGATTGACCTGCCATGAAACTTCTTTCTGTTTCTCTTTCTGGTTTTGCACATTATCTTGCAACTAACCTTTGTAGGCTATATAATATGTATATATATATATATATATATATATATAT
>NC_060152.1:19462026-19476798 GCF_021292245.1 Micropterus dolomieu
TACTTCATTTATAAATAGTGAACCAATCATGTATAAAGTATGAAAATACAATTATTAAGCACATTATAAATGAGCTTATTAATAAAGAATACAACATATACAACTATGTTTATAAATGAGTTACTAATGTGTATTAATATAAGAACAATGGTTTATAAATGATGAATAAAAAATGTACTAATACTTATCTACACATTATGAAGCAGTTGTCAACAAAGAATAAAACATTTATAACTGTGTTTATGAATGACTTACTAATGTGTATTAATGTATGAACAATGCTTTATAAATGATGCATTCCGTATTATTAATACTTAACTAATGCTTTATAGTGTGTAGTTATTATAAAGTGCTACCTAACTCTTTATGGAAGGATTGGGAAATGTTCCAATATATAAATATTGATATTTTCATCACAGCATGACACAAATCACACCACACAACACCAAAACGTCTATGAACAGAAAATATACGTAACACACAAATACTCCGGCAAAATTGTTAACAAAAAATTGCAAAATAGTTTTTCTTAAGCCACGAGGCTGCCAAGTAAAATGAGAGTGGGATTGGGAAAGGTGACACCATAATATGAAATAATAGCTATCATATCAATAATTATCATCAGTACATTCCTCAACTAATACATTTGGGTTTTTAATTGGTGGGCTGGTGTTGAAGGCCAGCTTGGTGGTGGGGATGAATCTTAACAGTGTGGAGGCAGTGACTGAGAGGATCAGAGGGAAGCTGAAAGCCATCATGGATAACCCCTCTCATCCTCTCTTGAGGTAGCTCAGGAGCACTTTCACCCGCGGATTAATTCAGCCTGTGCCTCAAAGCGCTTCAATTCAATCAATTCAGTTGCTTTATTGGCATGAATGTTTAGGTTAAACAATATTGCCAAAGTGGTTTGCAGCAAAAAAAATCAAAGTTTACATTTTGAATATAACAAGAATAAATGCAATGACTATTTATGCACTTGGGAAGCTCATCTGTGCCATCAGCTATCAGACTCCACATCGCCACAGCACCTAGCATCTCCCATCTCCGCTGACAGAGACTCTCAACTGACAAGCACAACTCTCTCTCTATCCCACTGAGCACACGTACAATACCTCTGGAACTTTGCACATGTACAGATATGCACAAGGACACCATACATTATATTGTTTGAATATGGGGTGTACATTTTACATATTTGATTCTGATTATTGATCCTACTTTTATTGTCTATTGTGTTTTATTCTTTCTTCTTTGCACTAGATACCCCTGTGCTGCTGTGTCAATTCTTATCTTAATTGATCTTATCTTCTTTAACAAAATGATTTCCTCCAGAGGCACAGCTCAGCCAAAGAGGGCAAATGGACTATTGCTCATGTAACTTTGGACCCCCTTGTGCACCTATACCTTGCTTCCACTCTTATTACCACAGTCACACACATTTTTATGATGTCACTTCAACCATTTTAGATGTCTGTTGTTGTGTTTACATCAATCTTAAGAATAGTAATAATATGCAGATAGATGTGTCTCAATATTACTTGTGTGAAAAGATCAATAATCCATGTGTAAATGTGTAGTCTATAAATCTGGGGTCAGGCTAGATGACAAAGATCTCTAAGTATTATATAATGTCATACATTTGGGTGCAAAGGACATCCAGGCTGATAAATCAGAAGAAAAGAAAAATACGTTTTCCATTTACACCTAGAGAACTTAATTCTATTTCCACAGATTGGCAGGATCCTCTCTGTCACATTTACCTCAACATTATTTGTGTAAACAAATTAACAATCCATGTGTAAATATTTAATCTGTAGAACACCTTTTCACAAATACAATTTTTTTTAAACAAATATCTTTTGCCATATTGCAACATACACAAACAAATTCCACAAATAAAAAAACATCTGTGAATATACATTAAATTAATAAATACATATTAATTAATAAATGAATTAATACACTTAATAAAGAAATTAAAGCATTTGTGAATGTCATCCTAACATTTGCAACTTTTTAGGCATTTATGAATCCAGTTGTTGTGTTTTTGTGAATCTCAGTTCTTCGCTTGTTGATTTGCATTTTACATCAGCATTAGAGTGTGTTTATTTTTTCTATGCAGATTATCTAGTACACATTTTCGTATACATTTCTATTTGACTATGAAAGGCATGAGGATGCTTGTGGGCAACTTTTAGTTGGCATATTATAAAAGACCACTCACTTGGAAGACTACAGGGAGATCCTTGACACTTAGCCTAACCACTGCCACTGTCAGGCATTTTCATATTTTTTTATCAGTATAGTGAAGTCTTGTCAAAACTGTGACTGTGGTTCTGTACAACATGGACATTCACTGCCACACAGGTCAGGTGTCCCACTAATGTTAGCAACTACACTAATGCTAACACAGAAGAAGTGTAAGATGCTGGTGTGTAGCGTGAAGCCTAATTTGACGTCATGTTACATTTTGCTTTCAATCATTGTGTCACCTGTAAACTGTATCACGTAACTGAGTGTGATTTGACTTATTTACCCAGTCAAACTTTCTGTTGTTCTCTGTACTGTAAATAATGATTTTCAGTCAAACTGTAGAACTGTAGAAGTTAGAAAAATATTTGATTTTTATTTATATAAATGGTTTCCAAAACCATCATTTATTTCACATTTTCAGACAACATCCAGCCTTTCCAACAAACAATACCAAACGTATATACAGAAAACTTACATGTCAATCTGACAAACTGCCATTTTCTGTATTTTCAAGTAGGTCTGCAATGCTGCAGAAAGTGCCAACCAGGATCCAGTGCAATAACAACAACAACAAAGTGAAACATCCATAAGGGGTGGTCTTTGTGTTGCTAAAGCAATACACATACCCCAAGATCCACATCCATAAAAACAAAATGTTATTTGAATAGCACTTTCTCAATCTTTAGATGTCATGAATAAATATCTGATGGAAGGCCATCTCTGCCATCATAATCTGACAAAGAGAAACCTGAGTGTGTGGGCCAGAAAGCCTTCATTACAGTTTCATTTAAATGTGCAACAACATCTCCATATGAGTCAAACATTTGTCCTCATATATAACAGTAAAAAAAATTCAAAAATGTCTGGTACTATGGATGGTATTCATTTAATCAGTTTCACCAATACTTGTTAAATTGTTCATTTTTTAAAAGTTTGTTAGAAAATCAGTTGTGTAAGAATCCTTCCGTCCATCAGTTACTTCAATGCGCGACAAAATAAATAAATGAATAAAGGTATAACTATAAGGTAAATGGTTGAACTCAAATAAATTATATTCCTTCTGTTAGTTCTTCACAGGACACTTTGGACCTACACACCACTCAAAGTGTAACTTTGGGAGCGTTTTCTACATAACCTTCGGAACCACACCCAGTAGAGGATCAGCATAAGCAGCCAGTAGCACATGTAGGCCACACAGCCAAAGATAAGAAACTTGGTCTCCAGTTTCTTGGCTGGAGATGACCAGTCCAGTTGACTCTCCTTGTAGATTCTGTAACCGATCCCACTTAATAAAATTAATGTCCACACTGACAGTGGGAGGAGGGGCATGTAGTTTCCTACAATCTTACGTCTACCTGATGTCCCCCAGCTGCTTTTGGTCATGGTGAGAATGGCAAAGTACTTAGCAGGTAGGAGGCTGGTCATGTACAGAACCGAGTAGAGAGACATGAACAACATCACCATGTTTTGGCGCAAGGCACAGGCATAAGCCGCTTTCACCAGCGCGATCAGCTGGATGCAGACCAGGACCCAGAGGATATCCCACGCTGAGCCTGTCCAAAACAGCTGGATGATGGTGGCAGTGACAAAGAAGGGAAAAATACCTGAGACAATGGACTCATAGGTCATCCAGAGATGGTGCTTGTGCCACCACATTGCATTGTAGAGCCACTCACGGAAGTAAGATTTTGTCCAGCGAGTCTGCTGGTTGAGCCAGCGCAGAAACTGTGCAGGTGTTTCTGTGTAGCATTTGGAGCGGGCTGTGTATCTAAAGGAAATGGCAAAAATAAAATCCATGAAACTTCCTCATTTTACTAAGATTACACTATCAAGATGAATGTGTCATATCTGTGCACATTATTGATAAGCGTCTTACTTTGTGGCATAGCCCATGCTCAGCATTCGGTTGGTAAGATGCCTGTCATCACCAAATGTGCAGTGACTTCCCAAAAACTTCTGATTGTACCAGGACTCCAGAAACTGCTGGAGGAGATCATTCCTGTACAGACCTTCATTGAGCAATTCAAGAAACCACAGACACAAATTTTACTCACAGTGAATTACAACAGGGCATTAAAGCTATGACTACAAGCTTGACATGTAGAATCATTGCTTTGACAGAAAAACTAATTTTCTCTTACCCAAAGGACCACTTATGCAGGACACACAGTTGAAGAAGGACTGGCAAGACCTTTCGACGTTGAAAGCCATCCAGTACCGAAGACTGCTCATGAAGCTGATTAAAGAGTCTTTCATGTTGAGGATCATCACATCCCCTCCCACAGCACCGTACTTGAGGTTGCTCTCCAACACTTTACATAGTTCCACGGTGGCCAGGGAGTCCAGCATAGTGTCCGAGTCACACACCTGAGGAAGGAGAAAGAGTGATGTCATAAACAAATGTGCAACACTGCAATTTTTTTTCATAAAATCATCTTCACTGAAAAAAAATACATACCTGCACATAGTCTACTGATGACCCGAGTGCTTTAAACGCTGTGTACATCACCTCCCGCTTGCCGCCCCACTTCTGCATGATGCACACGCACCTCCTGCTCTGGATCAGCCGCTCTACCTCTTTTCTCTGTGGATCCTCTCCTGGTGAATGATCAGCATCCCCTCCTGGGACGTTTACTGTAGCCATTTCTACATCCTGCTGGGCCTGGGTGGGGTTCCATGTGTGGTAGTTGTTCCTCCACACATAACAGCCAGGGTCTTGGTCAGCAAATATCTCATTAAACATGTCCATCATGTATTGGTCCTCAGGTTTGTTTCCGTCTATCACCATGATGATGCGCAGCAGCTCAGGGGGATACTTGAGGGCCCTGACAGAGCTGAGGCACTCTCTGAGATATGCGGGGTCCTCCTGGTAAGCTGATATCGTGAGGCCAATAGTTTTGGTAAAGGTGCACGGGTTTGTGCAAGCTTTCATTCGCCTGTGCTCAATGAAGGCAAAGAAGCTCTGGACAAGCAAGTGGAGTGCAAGCAGAAGTCCATAAAAGCCAAAGGAGATGAGTCCATACAAGGAGGTCACCAGCTGGAAACCACAAACATAGGCCCACACCATCACGCCCAGGACCAGCAGTGCAAAGAGGAAAGTGAGGATGGTGCGGATAATTGAGCCCAGCTTCTTCAATAAAGGTTTTAGCTCCATTGTATATCTTTACCTAAGAGACACAAACACTTCACATGTTAGTTTGGCTATTACATGCATAAAGGATGATTTGCTACTGGTCCTGATCATGCTAAATATGGGCACAGACAATCATGGCACTGTGGTTTGGAAAAAAAGGGTGTATTAAATGGAATTAGTTTTTTTGTGGACTTTTGTAAGACATGTTAACAAGCTATACAAGCTGGAAAATAGTACGGCTACCAGGCATACAAAAAGATTTACATTTACATTTATTATTTGGCAGACGCTTTTATCCAAAGCGACTTACATTTGAGGAACAAGCTATAGTCTAGTATTTATCAAGATTGACCTGCCATGAAACTTCTTTCTGTTTCTCTTTCTGGTTTTGCACATTATCTTGCAACTAACCTTTGTAGGCTATATAATATGTATATATATATATATATATATATATATATTGGTAAATATTTCTATATTGTGTTCTGTGTTCTGTGTGTGTAATGTGAATAGGGCTACAACTTTCACTTCTTTGTACAGCACTGTGTTTTATGACACAACATTGATGACTGTGTGTAAAAACACATGCAACAAGTTACAGGCTAAAATGGAAAATACTACAATAATAAGTTCTGGATCATTCGTTATAAGAATATATTTATTTCTTTATAATACTGTATAACATTATTTCATAAATATATAGTAATAGCCTACTGCAGATTAGCTACAATCTACAATGTTACTCAATCATCCCACACTGGCACAGAAACAAGCACAATTTCTTGTAAATTATAACTGCTAAATTGAATGGTCATGATTGCATTAATTCGTATTATGTTATATTCAAATGAAAACTTTGTGATTTTGTTGTTAATGGCTTTGGCAACATTGTTTAACTTAATCATTCATGCCAATAAAGCACATTGAACTGAAATGCACGTTATTCTGAAACCAAAAAGCTAACAGCTATAGTAAAAAGCAAGACGTTAAAATATGTGGTTATCAATTGACTAAATAAAACTATCAACTAATAAATAACTAAAGGAAATAATACAAAAGTAAAAGCATCAGATACCTTACCATTTGCAGAAATCTGTTATTATTTAAGTAGGCTGTTTTTTTAATCCTATTCTTCAATGACTTACCATGATTCTACAGAAATTATTCTGTTTTTATTTAAATTACAAACTATCTTTATTCAATTAAATTTAAATCAGTGTATTCCAGTTTACAAGTAAGATAAGAAAGATTTTAAAAAACGCATGAAATGCCTTACAATTCAATTCAATTCAAGCTTTCTTGGCCTGAATGTAAAACCACAATATTGCCAAAGCTACAAATAAATTACAAAAGAACAATTCATTTGCCTTACATGAGAAAGTTATATTTCTAACCTGATGTCAAGTTCCCCTGGTTTTAAATGTCCACCACATCCGCGCGGTGTTCTCTGTATCTGGTTACTTGGCGCAATGTTAGTTGGCTTTATAGGATACCAAGTTGAACATGGGATGGAGTCTTATGAGCACGTTTCGTGTCTGGGAATGGTCAATTACGCGCGCTCCCGCTGACTCAGCCATGCGTCAAGAGCAAGGCGGTGGTCCCAGACGTGAGCAGACGTGCACTGGCTACGGCTGCTTTGTTTTTTCTTTTGCCATGGAGATCCTCCTGTGACCGTAACCTCCGACAAGACTGTTCCCTATAGAAAGGAGTTCCCAAACTTTAGGGAGATTAAAATGGACATAGTGGAGACCGGATTACTGAACTGACTTGAAATAATTTTTATCACAAATGTAAAGATGAGCACTGTTTTCCGTCAACGTATTTGGGACACAAACGGTTAACAGTCAGTCGCAAATTAGTAAGAAGAGACTTAAATCATTATATTATAAGAAAAAAGTTTGTCACATGTGAATCTTTTAGGATTCCCTGGCTGTCTACAGTTATTTAGACATGTAAAAATGTTGGACTGCAGTGTGGCGTCTTTCCTCTGTCGCTCTGTAGCGCTGCTGTCTCTGCGTCCCGCTCGCTTGGAGACACCTTTGTATGTTTACCGCGGTTGTATGTTTGGCAGTGTCTGCTCAAGGATGCTTCCCGCTGAAGCAGCTGTCAGCTGCACTTTATCAGAAGTGGCGATGTTAACATTTGTGTGGATTTGTGGTGAGATTCATGCCTGATCAGAACTGTTCCCAGTTTTCAAACTCCAAGGAAGAGCAGTGCACATGTTTCGTCCTGTAGCCTACATTACAAAACGTGTTTCTGGGTCTGACAGACGCTCTGAAGAGGATACTGCCAGATCAGAAGAGCAATAACGTAGGTGAATGACCCGCAGAGTAGGTCTACAGGGCAGGTAGATTCTTTTTATAGTATAGTATAGTATAGTATAGTATATAGTATAGTATTATCTCACTAAATTACCACTTTATTAGTAATAGCCTACTGCGACTATTCTCTTTGTCAGAGAACACGGATATGCGGGAAAGATTTTGAATGTGCAGAAAGTTTTGAACATGAGTAGAAAACTGAAACACAGCAGTCCAGGGGTTTATAAATTAATCAAAATGAAGAATTTATCATTGAGTTAAAAGGGATTTCATGCACATTTAAAGAGGTACATTTCCCAAAACAAAAGACACAAAGGAGGAGGAAAAACTTAATCATGCCTGCATGTGTGTTGACTCAGCAAGGAGCTACATAAGTTGTTGTACAGGAGAATTCCTTGAAAGAAAAACAGAAGGCCCGAGAGCCTTACTGCATTATTGTCCATTATCTTTTTATATTTTGAATTGTCACCTGCCACCGGAATTTTATGTTTTCCTTTATATAAATTACCATAATGCAGGAAATTAAGTCTGTAAAAACCCAAACCCACCACTTGATATGTGCTCCCTCTAATGCTGGAAGGAAACCTAAGCCCTTGCAATCAGCCTGTTTAGTGACAGGCTTGTCTCAGAGGTTCCCCTGTATTTACTTGCATTTTCTCATTGTTTTAACTTCTAAAACATTTAACCAATCCTCATTTGTCTTTGGAACTTTAAGGAGGACTTAGGAGCTTAGAGATATGTCAGTGTACGAACGTTGTAAAGATTGGAGGCCGTAGTTCAAGACCGTATTATGGAAGTTAAAAGTCTGTTCTGCCAGAAACTGTGCAGCCATTAAACACTGTGGAGGTATTCAATGACACCGAGAAATAAAAGATAAGTAACCCCAGCAACTGCAAAATGATGAGGATGTTGCCCTCTGCTGACTTCTATCTGAAACTGCAACACTACAAAACACCAAAGCGGGAGAAAAGTTGAAGCGGGGGGTAAAGTAGGTCTTTCTAGTTGTGAAGTGTAGGCTGCTATGGGAGAGGAGTCAAAGAGTAAAATTAAGTCTGGCTTCTGTTCTATAATACTAATCTCTGACTTCATAGGATTAAAGCAGCCTCTTCTGGTTCACTGAGTTGCTGCCACTGTCCTAACTTAACCATGATTACATCCCTGGAGAGTTTCTTTACAGGGAAATCTGTGGACCGCTCACATGAGGGTCCACACCCTTAGCCACAGGAGCTGGCCTGAGCCGTCAACACGCTTCACGTCAGACCTAAATAGAAGCCACCAGGCAGCTGATGTCATGCATGGAGGCTGTGCCAGTCAATGTGTGCATGGATGGTGAACTGGCTTAAAGTTACTGGATACATTATTATATGTAGGGTTTCTCCACGAGATCTATATACTTTTATGTACTTTACAGCACTGCGAAGTAGTTTTGTGGACGCAGCCTCGCGTTTTACTTGCTGGTTCATGAGAATCGTAGACTGTTCATGTCTGTTGATGTTTGCTGTTATTGCAGTAATGTACTGTAAGACATCAGCTGTATGCCAGCTTGTCATATGAGACTGCATATATTAAAATAATTCAATGGATCCAAACGATGTGCTTTATTGCTATTGTTGTATCACTTTAAATTCATCATCTCCAATATGTTATCTTTTTCTATTAAATATATCATATAGGTTATTTCATTGAATCTTTTTCACATACAGTTATTTATAGATAATTACTTCAATCAGTCAATCAGCTATTTTCTTTTGCTGCTGTTTCCTTTTTATAGCTCCACGTATATGAAAAGGTCATGGCTAAACTGTGGGTTTCTTCTGACATGTCCCTGGCTAATCATTGCAGTCAATGCATTTGCATTGGCCACATCAAGAACATGTACAGTAAAGGACACCATAGAGGGAGAAGGACTCTACCGAGCTACCATAACTTCTAAGTAGCTCATGAACATGGTTTGTGGAATCCTGTAGCATTCAAAACACATTGTCTGCCAGCATCAACATTCTGTCCAATTCCATGTTTTCAAAAGCATAAAAAAGCAATCCAGTATGCGTCATGGAGACGAGAGCTATTTGTTGCACATAGGCTGCGTCCCCAGAAACCTCGTTAGGTCTTTATTCATCATCAAGCAAATGCCTGGTGAATCACTCATCTGCCCTGTTCCACACCCAAGCAACCAAAATCCACTTAAATCATTTAGGGATTTTGTGATTGATGTGCACCTGATGCTGTTTTATGGCCAGTCTGTGCCCTTCCACACAGAGGTAACAGAACGCTGTTACTAACAGGGAATTACTCACTCCTTTAGGGGCTCAAAGCTCTGCTCGGAAAAGTTCACCTACTTTTCTATTTTTGTCAGAACCAGTACATCATGGAACTCCAATTGTAATTTATAAAATGTTTCATATAATTTGGATGAACTACAGCTAAAACGTTACTGGATAGTCAACTGCCTAAGTGCCACATTTGCACCAGTGCTGACCAGAGTGGGGCTACAGTGTGCTCCATGTTTTATAGTTTCAACCCACAGAGAGCAGTGTAGCAGCATTTTTTGTCCCTAGGTGATTTACTGTTGGCTGACTGTAAATGTCAGGTTTGTTCCTCAACTGTTCCGTGTTCTACAGAAGCATCCTTGAGGAAGAACCATGTCTGCCTATTCATTGTTAAGTCAGAACTCGTAGATCCAATACCGTGACTGCATGGGAGGCAGCTAGATCTGCTGCACAGTATAATATATACTTTCCATTTTGATTTACAGTCACACTCACCAAAGCTATGAATTATAGTACTGAGCTAAAGTGGCTTTTCACCCACACTAATGACACACTTGTTTTAGACACCTGCAGAGAAAAACACCTGTGTCAATTTACTGTAATGCAACAACTGGGTGAGAGCTGTAACTTCTTGCAGAAGCAGTCACTGTTCCATCTGTGAGATGACATGATCGGTAAGGCAGACATGTTTCTCTTCACATAAGATGTTATATTCACAGAAAAACTGATGTAACTGTTGCATTATTCACATCTCCACGCTGGTGAAGAAAGCTCAGAAATGTCTGTATTTCTTGAGGAAGCTTAAGAAGGCCAAATTCCCACGCCCTGTTCCCAGTTCTTGTCAGCTTTTACAGAGGAGCAGTAGAAAGCATCCTGACTGGAAACATTACAAACTGGCATGGGATGTGCACGGTCCAAGACCGGAGGGCTCTGCAGCGGGTGATTAAAACTGCTCAGAAGAACATTGGTACCCATCTCCCGAGCATCAGTGATATCGGTGAGGTGAGGTGGCTACGCAGAGCCCAAAGGATACTAAAGGAAAGTACCCACCCCAGCCACAGCCTGTTCACCCTGCTGCCTTCTGGGAAGAGATATAGAAGTTTCGACTGCCGCACCACCAGACTGCAGAGCACTTCCCCCCCCCAACTTATCAGACTCTTAATCTCTAATTCACCCTCAGCACTGCTCCATTGATGATAGTTTATTTCTATTTACCATTTTCACAATTGATTCTGTTTTAATGTATATTGTCTGCTATGTAGCAGAACGGAGTCACGAAACTCAATTTATAACTTGTTATATTGTGCCAATAAACCTACCTACCTACCTACCTATTAATAGATCCGTATAAACCAAACTGCACCCATAGCACGACATGTAGTTGACTTTATGTTTGATCTTGTCAGTTTACAAGTCTATCTTTGCCGCTCAGCAAGACGCCATTGTGTTCTTGATCCAGGAGATGTAATTGCAAACTTTTGTGTACACCCCTGGCTTCTTTCTCAGAGCGCAGCCATGCCCCCAAGAGACAACTCCCTGGAGTTTTCCATCACACATCATGGGACCCCCGGAGTCACCCTGAGGATAAAAAAGATGAGTTTATCTTTACTGGCAGAAACACTCGCTGTTCTGGGTTACAGCAGCTCTGATCTCTAGATTACCTGACAGGAGTCCTTCCCTCCCTCCAGATAGCCAGCACAGATCATGTTTTCAGTTATCTGGAAAGGATATGCATTAAAGCATGTGTCATCACTCAGGAGAGGGGCATCCAGGCACTGTAACATGTTCGGGTACCTCGCTGGAAAAGACAGAAAAAGAGCATGCATCAATGGTTTCATGTACAATAATGGCATGAAAAAAAGCAGAAAAATGAGATGAGTGAGATATTTTCTCTGTAACTCACAGCCCTCATTGCTGGGACGAAGACTCCCCCATCCAGAGATATGACACATTGTCCCGTCACTGGCACACTTGGAAGGAAGCATAGCAGGGCGTACATAGCTGTTCAGAGTGGCAGGTCGACTCAGTTTGATCAGCATAATGTCACTGTCCTGTGTGCGGGAGTTGTAGTCCGGGTGGGGAACAAACTTGGCAGACAAAATGTGCTGTTCCGTGCCCTCAGGTTCCCATATGTCGTGCTCTCCCAACCGGACTTCTACATTTGATCTGACAAAAATAAACTTATTTTTAAGGTTGTCTTGTATTCTTGCTGCTTCCCAATCCTTAAGAAATATCTTAAGGGAATATTGCATCGAAAAAAACTTCTTCAGGCACAACATAAGGCCAACATTCTTAATCAGCTGTTAGAGTTTTGGTTTGCATGCTATAAACTGAAGTTAGCAATCTATCTTACTTTGGTTTGCAGTGCGCAGCAGAGAGCACCCACTCATCAGACAGAAGAGCCCCGCCACAAAAGTTGTACCCGGTGAAGAGAGACACTTGGTAGGGCACAGAATTTTTTCGACACTCATACCCGCCAACAATCCTGTCATCCTCCTTCTGGGCAACTGCAGATGATGAAAAGAAAAAAGAGAAACAATTGTGTTATTAGTGCAATGGCATTAAATGGCATTAATCATATTAACATTTGTGTCTGTGGCACTATTCAATGCCACTTTTTACAATATCTATCAATTCTTTACTATACCTGCCCTTCCAAAGAGAGTCAAAAGAAGGAATATTTTCATGCCGTCTGTCTGGCCGGCAGATTAATGTGCCCTAACCCTTTTAGTTTCAGGTATTTTAATCCCCTTATCTCATTTCTCTCAAGGTCTTCTATCGTCAGAGGAACACTTCAAACACTAAACATGTGTTGTATTTCCCCAGAACACTAGGTTCAATGTACAGTTTACAGTAAAAGACAGAAAAAAACATTTAAATTCAATACTGTGAAAAGAACTTTGCAAAAAAGCTTGGATGAGAAAACAATTTGAATGCCAAATACTAACGTGTGGAATTCCCTTTTGTCCGTGAGCTCTCAGTCTGCACATGTTGCATGTGTTTGTTTCTTTTATATTGTTATGTACTATATTTGTTCTTCTGGTACAGTGGTTTCCTGATAATTTCTCTTCCCTTCACAGGATCAAAACCCAACAGGTCTCTAAATCTCTCTAAAAAATTTTTTATTCTCTTAATTTTTTGCTTACTCATATAAGATCGGCTGTCTGCTTATCAGCAAGCTGTTGCCTGGAAAAATGCAACACATCGCTATGTTGCAGATATGAAAGTGTTGAAACATTGACCAATCCTCAAAAATGTGGTACAGTATCAGCATTTTTCTGTTGACACAAAAAGCATTTTTGTCTTCAATTGTTTTAGTTCATTGTAACCAACAGAATGTTTCTAACATTATCATTATCTTCAGTGCAGCTGTGCAAGGCTGGTGGGAGCAATTTAAACAATTTGATAAAGGTACAAGAAATATATAAAGGAAATCAGCACCCTTACTGATTCAACATTGAGAAACTGCATATCATCGCTGAGTCAGTGTTTCAGAGTGGAGACGTACCAAGAGGTACACGGCTCCGTTACTCATGTATGAGCATAGGTGTTTATCAGGACCAGACAGAAAAACATTTAAATGTGAAGGTACATTTAACCGAACCCTATGATTATGCACTTAAAGCTAAAATATAACACATTCCCATCCAGCACAGACAAGCCCCCCACCAACCTCCTCCTTACTGTGTGGCACATACACCGTCTGCCTCATTCCTTCTGCGACCTGCATATCATTGCTTGTGTTCTTTGATTGCAAACAAGTGCAACAACTTGGCACATTCTGCTGAGACATTAACTCTGTAAAGATAAAAAGATCTACACTGTAGTGATACATTGTCATTAAGCCAATAGTGAGCAGGAGGCTACACTGTAACAATGAAAAGGCGGTGAAGACTCAAAATTTCAAGGCAACTTATTGCACTCAATTTTTTAGTTTTGAGGCTAACTCAAATTCCTAAGTTTTGAAAAAAAACACCACTTTCCACAAACAAAGCCACTTCAATTTGTGTACATGTACATCTGTTGACCAATTTCAACATTCATCACCATCAAGAGATGCAATTTTATGTTCCAGAGTCTCAGCTTCTACATACTCTTCCCCATCATTGTTTATTGAACCACTTTTTGCCTCTACCTCATTAAAGTAATTTGATGGCTGGTCATTGATATAAGTGTCAAAGGCTAAGGTTTCATTTTCAGCAATTTCAGGACAATGCACAGTCTGTTGATTTTTTAAATGATGTCCCAGGTGAGTGAAAAAACTGTGAGCAGTGAGCTCCTCTTCCGTGTCGTAGTCTACGGCTCAATAGATCTTGTTGACTTGAGCTGAGAAAACCGCCGAACCCACACACACAGGATAACTGCAAGGACAGTGAGAAATAAAAGGCAACTTAGTTAATTTACTTTTAATGGATCTATACAACAAAATATTCTCACACACTTTAGCAGTGTACTGTGCACAACCCAGAGATTCTCACAAGTCTCTGAGCTAGAGTCCAAGTCAAGTCTCTCGTGGTTATAACAAATGTTGTATCACCCGCTGCGTTCAATCCAGGCTGCTTATAAAACTGCGTAGCTATAAGGAATTCTGTAACTGTAACCTGTTTTTCACTTACAGAGCACAACCATGTGATGTAAAGTGCAATACAATTAATTACATTTTATTAACTATTGTAAGTCAACACCAACCGTAGACTCTCAAACCCAGTGTAACGTTAACTAAATAAAACAGTAACATTACATGATCAACAATAAACCTAGTGACCTGTTTTTCACTTACAGAGAGCCCAATGTA
>NC_060152.1:19476898-19522429 GCF_021292245.1 Micropterus dolomieu
GCAACACATCGCTATGTTGCAGATATGAAAGTGTTGAAACATTGACCAATCCTCAAAAATGTGGTACAGTATCAGCATTTTTCTGTTGACACAAAAAGCATTTTTGTCTTCAATTGTTTTAGTTCATTGTAACCAACAGAATGTTTCTAACATTATCATTATCTTCAGTGCAGCTGTGCAAGGCTGGTGGGAGCAATTTAAACAATTTGATAAAGGTACAAGAAATATATAAAGGAAATCAGCACCCTTACTGATTCAACATTGAGAAACTGCATATCATCGCTGAGTCAGTGTTTCAGAGTGGAGACGTACCAAGAGGTACACGGCTCCGTTACTCATGTATGAGCATAGGTGTTTATCAGGACCAGACAGAAAAACATTTAAATGTGAAGGTACATTTAACCGAACCCTATGATTATGCACTTAAAGCTAAAATATAACACATTCCCATCCAGCACAGACAAGCCCCCCACCAACCTCCTCCTTACTGTGTGGCACATACACCGTCTGCCTCATTCCTTCTGCGACCTGCATATCATTGCTTGTGTTCTTTGATTGCAAACAAGTGCAACAACTTGGCACATTCTGCTGAGACATTAACTCTGTAAAGATAAAAAGATCTACACTGTAGTGATACATTGTCATTAAGCCAATAGTGAGCAGGAGGCTACACTGTAACAATGAAAAGGCGGTGAAGACTCAAAATTTCAAGGCAACTTATTGCACTCAATTTTTTAGTTTTGAGGCTAACTCAAATTCCTAAGTTTTGAAAAAAAACACCACTTTCCACAAACAAAGCCACTTCAATTTGTGTACATGTACATCTGTTGACCAATTTCAACATTCATCACCATCAAGAGATGCAATTTTATGTTCCAGAGTCTCAGCTTCTACATACTCTTCCCCATCATTGTTTATTGAACCACTTTTTGCCTCTACCTCATTAAAGTAATTTGATGGCTGGTCATTGATATAAGTGTCAAAGGCTAAGGTTTCATTTTCAGCAATTTCAGGACAATGCACAGTCTGTTGATTTTTTAAATGATGTCCCAGGTGAGTGAAAAAACTGTGAGCAGTGAGCTCCTCTTCCGTGTCGTAGTCTACGGCTCAATAGATCTTGTTGACTTGAGCTGAGAAAACCGCCGAACCCACACACACAGGATAACTGCAAGGACAGTGAGAAATAAAAGGCAACTTAGTTAATTTACTTTTAATGGATCTATACAACAAAATATTCTCACACACTTTAGCAGTGTACTGTGCACAACCCAGAGATTCTCACAAGTCTCTGAGCTAGAGTCCAAGTCAAGTCTCTCGTGGTTATAACAAATGTTGTATCACCCGCTGCGTTCAATCCAGGCTGCTTATAAAACTGCGTAGCTATAAGGAATTCTGTAACTGTAACCTGTTTTTCACTTACAGAGCACAACCATGTGATGTAAAGTGCAATACAATTAATTACATTTTATTAACTATTGTAAGTCAACACCAACCGTAGACTCTCAAACCCAGTGTAACGTTAACTAAATAAAACAGTAACATTACATGATCAACAATAAACCTAGTGACCTGTTTTTCACTTACAGAGAGCCCAATGTAGCCTAATAAATCTACAATTAATGGCAGCTATATTCCTGTAAGTTCACACACCACAGACTCTCAAACCAGTGTAATGTTAACTAAATAAAACTGTAACATTACCAACAATAAGCCTGTAACCTGTTTGCAGCCAGCAGGACGAAAATAATTACGTTAATCGACTGACACAAGTTTGGCAAGTAAACAAATGCTCATTAATCTTTTCATAACGAACGACAGTCGGAGTATGTTAAACGTCCGGTAAGTCTTAGCTAAAGCAAGAAGCAAGCTAACGTTAGATGGCCAATGCTGAGCTAAACATGTTTACTAACTTCAGGTTACTAACCTATTTTGCGTTCAGCACTTCTTTGTTTGGGCCTTCTTGTATGAAGTTTTAAAGCCAAAGTTTATGATGAATGGCACAGCAGCCGTGTGGCCGCGCGTAGCCGATACTAAGCGTTTCATAGGCAGGTAATATATAATGGAGGCAGAGGAGCAAGATCAGACGTTTCCTAAAAATAAACATTGTTCACGAGCCCTGCACCTCGAGTCCGAGTTGAATCTGAAGTACTTTGAGGACGAGTCTCAAATCGAGTCTGAAGTCAATGTGTGTGTAAGTCGGACTCGAGTCCGAGTCTCAAACTCGATTCCCTGTCTCTGGCACGATCACAATGCCTTCTATTTAGGCTGTGTATATACTGTATTTCATTAAACTGTGATTTGAAAATTAAACTCTGCAGCAAAACAAACACACACACCTTACCTTTTCTAGTGTGTTGCACGTTCCCATGCACTGTATTTACTATCTCTCTCGCACTCACTGGCTACTGGCTTGCGGACTTCAAGACTTCTTATTTCTCATTTGCAATTTTTAATTCAATACACTTTTTGTGTACATCAACTTACAGTCTGCTAGCTGTCTGTTCTGTGTTTTTCCTGAAAAAAACAAAACAGCTTTGCCTCTGAAAATTGGAAATAAACATAGCGACTCTGCATGTGAACATACCTATCTAGCACACGAGAGGGGGTTGTGGTTGGTGGAAACTCAGTACACCTTTCCCAATGAGACTGACCACAGAGCAGCACCAGCTTCACAGGACAACAGCTGTAAGAATTTAGCATTTGGAGATAAACAAATTAGTTGTTATACATTTTGTGAGGAATATGCAGGGTCAACGTTGAATGTAAAAATGCACAAATGCACTGTGTAGGGGCATATGCGGGTATATACACACCATAGACTGTGTAAAAAAAAAGGTATACACTCGCACAGTTGTCAGTTTATTAAGTTCACCAAGAACTAATTCAGTGTAATACAGCTCTGAAATAAATCCTTCCTTCATGAGGATTATAATGAGTTTTTAACGGAGTCTTTTTGAGTCATGGTATAATTTACACTGAGAAGTGTTCCAAATATTTAGTCCATCCTATACGTGTATAAAAAAAGTACATTTGACAAAATGTTAAGAACACCTCTCAGTATAACCCCATGGTTAACTAGCACCATAAACAGCCTTCAAATTGACCATTAAAATAATTTAATACCTCTGTCAAACAGATTTAATAAACTTACCACCACAATACCTATCAAAGAAAGGTTTTAATGCAGAGCCATTGTATTGCATTAGTTTTGTCTATGTGTACTTAATCAATTCCAAAGAGTGTGTAATATAACTAGCAAATGCCTTGACAAAATGGTGGGTGGGGCACACTTAAATACATTTATGGGAAATCCTGTAGGGTAATGTTATATGGCCATAAAAAATAAATTATCAGTATTTATTTTGATGTAATACATAAACGAATGGTGGAAAACGTGGTTCAAAGTTCTCTGACAATCAGCTGTTTCGTTGTTTACATGCCCAATGCACTTCTGAACCATGCATAGCGATGCAGTCCATATAGGCATGGAATTTATCAAACCATTGTTTACCATGCTAACATTAGCTGACTACTTAGTTAGTTACAGTGTAACATTAAGCACATGATTTAACAAAAAAACATGTGACTGCAAAACCAGACTTTCAATACTATATTCATATTCAAACAAAACTCACCTTTTTGACTTCAGGTTCACTTGAAGAAAACAGGAGAGCTGTCCTGGTATGTCCAACACTGACCTGTGGTTGAAAACCCCTGCAGGACTGCTTATGAAACCCCATTCTTAGCACCACTTGAGTTGGCTCAGCTCCAACTACAATTTCAAAGTTGTGCCACCATAAATTTTGCATTGAGACCAACTTTATACAAGAAATGTAATAAAGTTAGTTGAAGAAACTATTTTAACAAAGTTTACAATGCCATTAAGTATTTTTTGTTCAGTTTAATCAAAAATCTAATTAAGATGAGCAATTTCAAGTTTTCATTTTTACAGTGTACAGGACATTTCAGTGGCATTTATTAGAGTAAACTAAATTGCCAAAATCATTAAAATGCAACCAGTCCCTGAGCTAATTGCTCAGAAATGTCTTTGATAGTTTCACATATGACACCCAGATGCCTGTTTAGTTGCACATCTGCAAAACAGAATTCAGGAAGTGATCAGTTCGATGAATTAAGAAACAGTGAGATCGCAGAGATGGCCATAATGTAAATCAAAAACTGTCATTGACCTTTAATATTAACCAGTACCACAGCCATTATTTTCAGCATTTGCCTTGGTTACAGTATATGGAAATGATCAAAACTTCCATGGATTTAGCAGTCTGGTGCTCCCTGTTTAACCACTTCTGGTTTCCCTAATCCTATTCCGCTGTACCTCAAAATACCCTCAGACAGACAGAGAGAGCACTGTGTCGAAGATCTGCATGACTTCTACTTTGCCAGGCTTGTTTGCTGTCAGAAAGAGCCCAGGCTGATTATTCACATCCTTTAGGTCTGCTGAGAGGGACCAGGCGTTGTGGTTGAAAGTAGGGACGAATGTAAGGAAGTGGTTTAGGTTATTGAGGGTACCGCTTTTTTTCCTGTGTGTGGCGTATTTCATGAAAATACTGTCAGTGAGCCATAGGAACGAAAACCGTTGGCACAGCTTTTGACTTGAAAAACAAAATTCCTGACCTCTCCATGAGACAAGGGTTTGATTTCCAGTCATCACCGCAACAAGATCAACAAACCTTTGAGGTTTCAGGACCCAGCAGATTCCCCCTACTTGTGTCCTGGGGTATAGAGGTTTCAACACAACAGTCAGCATACCACTGTTCACAAAAGGAGTTGAGGATTGAGAAATGCTGTGAGCTGACAGTGTTTTGAACTCAACACCGAAGAAAAATACTGGGTGTACTACAGTGACGGATGGGAGCTGGACTATGTCATTAGTACTTCGCTGTCCCACACACAGACACACAAAGACATACATACATTTTAGTTGTCCCTTTCAGGTTGCTCCCCCACCCTCCCAGCTGTTTTACTGAATAATAAACCCCCAAACTCCAACTGCATAACCCGCTGCTAAAACTAAATTCCCTTTAAACCTCCACTAGCTGTTTTACACACCCAAATTGGTATTTGTGCAGCACACACATAATTGCACGTTTGGTTGGTAAATCAAGAACTCTGGCAAGCCCTGGGCTCTGAAGGCGTCCCTCAAACTATAGCCTTGGGATAGTTATTAATATCCCCTACAGACACCAGCGAAATGCTCTGCCTTTAAGTTCTGTTACAAAAGTATAAAGCAAAAAAAAAAAAATTAAATCCAAAAACACATTTTAGCACAGAATGAAAAGTGAAGGATGTATTGCTCAAGAGGATCATAACCAAATTAAAGAATGTAGTCATACTGTCTAGACTTCAGCTAAAACAGTACAGTCATTTGGTGCAACAAATGGAGCTGAACAGTTCACTGTAATTTTCAAGAGAGTGATGAAGAAGTTAACTGGGTCAGCTTATTTAAGGCTGTTTCCTGTAGTTAGAATGAATTGGTTTTGGATCTGGTGTAAAATATTTCTCAGTGGGGAAGAATATTCAGATGCTGAATATTTATGTATCCCCCAGAAAAAAGGGGGGGGCAATGATAACAGAGACAAGAGTCCTCCTACACACTCAAATGAGAGTGTTGCTCTGGACTCGTGCAGGGACTGAGAGCGTGTACACAGATACATACACAGGCATGTAGTGTCTCTTACTTTTTCACTCTCTCTCTCTTTCCCCCTCTCTCTTTCCTTCCTTCCTCCCCCTCACATCTGGACTATTGGCAGGGCCCAGTTCCTGTGTGGTGTGTGTATGTGCATTAGCAGGGGACTCAGTTGTGGGGTTGGGCAGGTTCTTGCAGCTCACACTGTGCAAATCTGATCAGTTCAAGATTTTGAGCCTCATTGTGTTTCACTGTGTGAACAGCCGATGTGGTTAGGTGATCAAAGCCATCACCATCACTAATGCATGCATCTTTGTCTGACTGTTTGAACTGTTCAGATCATAACCTCAGATGTAGATATTCAGAGTGATTTACCATTGTTTTTCAAGAGTTTCAAATATTTAGGCCATCATTTAAAGGAAAAATACAAAGATCTTGACTTGATTCCTGTTGGTAAAGTTTGCTAGTCCTGATTCTGTTCACGGATGTTAAACTGAGCTGTGTAAACTTAAAAAGAATTCATCTTGGACACATTTTCAGTGTAAAGAAATGCAGATTACCAGGGTTGGGGAAACAGTCTATGCATCCTGTTTTACAATTTTCAAAAATTTGACTGAATGAACTCACAACTATGTTGTGCAGATGTACAAATGTGTGGGTAGTGGATCAGCAACACCATGTGTAAAGAGGAACCATGTGGGAGGAAATATGACCATGAAGTAAAACTCTGATGAAACATTGTTTCCCCACTAAAAGGTAGGGCTATACTCTGGGGGACACAAGACTGATTTTCAGTCTCTCCAGCCAAGACTCCGCCATGTCCATGCCTCCATCTCGCTCTTGTTGTTGTATTTTAAATGTGTTTGTATTTTTCTTTTTAAATTTCTTCAGATTTCATGAACTTCCAGCATGTCAGAACAATTTTTTTATTTCCGTTAAATCATCTGCCCTGTTATTTGTTCAAAATATAGGTTTTAACTGTTATTTAGGTAGTCTATAGGTACATGTTCTTGCAAGGTCTTGGAATAGATTTCAGCTCCAATTGTCATGACTAGGAGTAGAAAAGCAGCAGGAATGTGCCTGGTAAAAGATGAAATTGCTGGGAATTACAACTTTGATTTGATTCAAGGTGTGTATATGAATTCCCTTTCTGTGGTTGTTTGCCAGTCCCGTTCTGTAGTGACTCCTACACATATGCACCTTTTGGCATAGACTGTAAATGTCAGATGTTTGAGGAATGCATGGTTCAGTGTGATGAGTGACAAGTATTCCCCAGTGACCAAAAACATACAAGAAGTTCCTTTTTTCACCTTGAAGTTCTTGCAAAAAATCTTAATGTCAAGTAACCATACTGTATGATCATACAGTACTACTACTACTACATACTTGCTAAAATTTCTAACTTGTTTCATAATGTACAAGTATACTTCTCTAACATATCAAATGTAGTAATTGCACTTCATACACGTTTCCAATTTTTAAACATAGTTGATATATTGAAGAGTGCAAAAGAAGATGCTGACAAAAAGGAACATACTGTAGAGAACTTAGATACAATACAAACCCAAATTCCAATTATGTGATTCAAAAAGATTAATTCTTACTCCAGATCTATTTTGTTCGCAGGTTTGAATCTACATAGGCACCACTGTTATGAGTCCAGCTTCAAGTGGACAGTGACACAGAGGGAGTAGTCTGCTATGTTAAAAAAAAACTTCACGGCAACCCTAAATTATCGACAGATGCTGCTGTGACTTTCTTGCATTAAAAATATGTAACCTGCATGTCCAGATGTTGTTTCACACAGTCAACACAGAGCTATTACCCTCAACCTCAAGCACACATGAGCTCAACCAACACTGAGAAAAACATATTACGCAGCAGGATCAGTGGTGCACATGAGAAGTCACAGCTCCACTCTTTCTCAGGTAGTCATCTTGACAACCCACAATTTATGCATTTAGTTGTTTGGTTACTTGTCTTTTTTCACGTTTGGACTTTCCCTAAGGCCAAATATACTGTCATATGGCTTCTGAAGAAGACTTGTCTTGGCAAGACTTCGTGTCAGACTTCAGACTGGGGGCAGAGCAGCACACTTATTAATAAGAGATGCTATTGAGACAGCAGGATGGTTCACTTTGTCAGTCCACACATTCAGGGGCAAACTGAATGTCTGTAGGCTACTAATATCCAGCATCTTCGGACTGTATGCATGATCATAACCCATCTATCCATGAAGCCAAAACGGTTTTAGAAAACGTAAGGAGAAAATTTAAATTGCAATGCATAAAGAGTACATAGAAGTTTTACGGTCTTCAAGGAGGGCAGTGCGTGCCGCCTGAGGTCCCGCCTCAATCTCTGCGATGACGTCACATATTTAAGGAGTCAAGCATCAGAACTCCACAAATCCCACAGACTCGTCAGACTTGTCAAGAGTTGCCTTTGCAGTGGACGCACCCTCATCGGACTAGCGCCTTGAGAAAGGTACTGTTGCCTACCTTTGTTACCCTCAGAAACCGTAGCTCAGAGTACCCCTCCAAACTGTGTAGAAGGAACAATGAAAGCATCTTATGTTGGCTAAGTTACGTGCTCTGGCGAGCATCTCTAGTCTGGAATTTCAACCGCTTCATTTCACAGGGTTTGCTGCCTTTTGATGTGGATAAAGGTCTTCATGAGCAATTAACGGCGCAAACACTGTCAAACTATATACCCACAGTACGTGTGAAAAATTTCATTTATGCAAAAGAGTGGTGTAATTTACTGTGGGTAGACTGATCAAATCTTATGTTTATCAGTTTCATTTCCTGTTTCATACATGCACGTGGATTTCATTGTGGGAAAATCGGGAAATTTGCATGTATTCTGTCTCAAAGCATAGGTGTCATTTACACTGGGGACGCTGGGGACTTGTCCCCACCACATTTTGAAATGGCTGATTTTGTCCCCATCACTTTTTGAAAGCATTTGTTAAAAATGTTCTGAAAATAGCTTGCAACAAAAAATGTCAACTAGCAAATGAAAATGCTTTGAGAAAGATTTATTTGCACAATAAGAAAACATGCAATGCAATTCAAATATAGAACAAACAATTGTGTATTGTCCACAAAAAGTAACTTATTAACCAGACCCCCGCTCATATATTTCAGAATTTCCTATTTCTTCAAAATAGGTTCAAAAATCTTCTCGTGGATCGTCGCATCTCTTGAACAAAGTGAATCAACGCACCCCTAATCTCAGCCCTTACGTCACCAACACTTTTCAACACGAAGACAAACCCTTGAGGGCAAGACTTAAAGAGTTTCAAATTTGTTTGTTTTTTAAAGTCTTACTATTAAGCCTGTAATTAGCATAGATAGGCTAGTTGTGACACTTTTGTCAAAATTTCTTTAAGATATGTCTTTGGTTCTAGGTTGTTTAGTAAAGCAGTGCAGTTGGGACTGTTGGTGCACAATTTGTGCCATTTCTATGTGCACAGCACCTTATGTAGGGCTTTTTGCAGAGCTGCATAACTGAATATCCTAACTTTTGATTAATTTCTTAATGAAAATCATTCAGGAAACCATTTCTCTCACGCACTATTAGGGACTGTTATTGACCTCAAGGTAAAATATATAAAGGTTAACATTTATTTTTTGTTTTCATTACAGGTCCAAGACAATGATGGAGCTAATGACCACTACTCCTTTCTATCACATCAATACTACAGATGCCGCTGAAAACAACAGCTCTTTCTATGAAGATGATGACGAGTATGACTATAAGGATGAGCATGTTGAGCTGAGACAGTCTCTCAACATCATGTCCTTGATCGTTTACTGCCTGGCCTTTGTTCTCGGTGTGCTCGGGAATGGAGTGGTTATCTGGGTGACCGGGTTCAAGATGAAGAAAACAGTTAACACTGTTTGGTTCCTCAACCTTGCTGTGGCCGACTTCCTCTTCACAGCGTTCCTGCCCCTGAGTGTGACCTACACAGCTCTGGATTTCCACTGGCCTTTCGGCAAGTTCATGTGTAAGCTGAACAGCACTGTAAGCTTTCTGAACATGTTTGCCAGTGTCTACATTCTGATGGTGATCAGCGTGGACAGATGTGTGTCTGTGGTGTGGCCCGTCTGGGCCCAGAACCACCGAAGTGTACAGAAGGCATCTGGTGTGAGTCTGGGTGTTTGGGTGCTGGCTCTGATTCTTAGCGCTCCATACTTCATCTTTAGGGACACTGGGCCATCATATAACAATGATGACATCATCAACTGCTTCAACAACTTTGCTTTTTCTGATGATTATGAAACACCGTCTGTGAATCAGCTACGTCAGTTTCGACATCAGGCCATGACCATCACCCGCTTTCTCCTGGGATTTGTTGTCCCCTTCACTGTCATTGTCTCCTGTTATGCTGTAATTATCCATCGTCTCAGAAGAAACCGCACCCTGGCCAGCCAGTCAAGTCGCCCCTTTAAGATCATCGCTGCTGTTATCACCACCTTTTTCCTGTGCTGGGCTCCTTATCACATCATGGCTCTAATTGAGTTGGTAAATCACATGGCTTCTAATGCAAGTGAAACATTAAACCATGTCACCACTATAGGGATCCCTATAGCCACCAGCCTGGCCTTTCTCAACAGTTGCCTGAACCCTCTGCTGTATGTGTTCATGGGCCAAGATTTCAAGGATAAAGTCCGCAAATCCATCCTGAATGTGTTGGAGACTGCCTTCCAGGAGGAGGTCTCTCGCTCTTATACTTACACAAACTCAATGGTCACAAGTCGGAGCAAAGAAAAGTCCGTTTCTGATGCCGAGGTATAAGGTTGTCCATGACAGGAAGAAACAAATACTGAAGCTGTACATAAAAAACGTAACTGTATATAACAATTAACTTAGCTTTTGTTGTTTTTTTATTCAAGAACCCTCAGGGTGATCTGTAAACATGATCTCAGATTGAAGCATTTAACCTGTTACACTTTGATATGAGTTTTATGATCGGCTAATTGATCAGGTCTAGAAATAAGTTCTGCCTTTTAACTTCACCTACCTGCAATGTGGTAGAGCAGACAGATGGTAATATTGTACAGTAAGCTGTAGGTTCATTTGTGATGCATTTGTGGGGTTAATAATTTTGAAATGATGGAAAGGTGAAATGTTTTTTGTTGAAAAGTTCATTTATATCGCCCGTCAATTCAAACCAGAGAACAAAGTGCTTTCCAAGGGGAAAAAAGAAAAACATGTATGTGAAAGCAAAGAAAACAATAAACAAAACAAATTCCAGTTGTGTAAAGGCCATACTTGTAGACTATATTAATATTAATAATTATAATAGGCAGACACATCACCTAAATAACATAGTAATAAGGGTATTATGACAAAGAATGTTGTGCCTTTCTTGCCATTGAATATAGTAGGCTGTAAACTAACATGCAGAAGAGATATAAGTGAATAAAGAATGTAATGTGTAAAATAGTGATGCTGAACTGCTCCACAAACAGCCTCAAAGCAAGGTAATTTCCCAGCTTCCCCCTCACACTCATGTCCACCTAGCCAGTGATCATGTTATTTGTGTATATGACAAAATTAGGCACATGACAGGAACCATAGATGGGTACATACAAAGTTAAAGTGAAGTTATACTAGTTATACTAGGTTTAATATGAATAATGTCATATTTCTTATGCCGCTTGCCATGTGACTTTTGACTGCTACATCTCTACTGCATGCATTGATAAACAACTTATTTACATTTGTTATTAAGCACAAGGATATGCTAATGTAATCCTAATCAATACATATGATAGTCGCTTTGAAACAGTTATTATCAAAGTTGCAGATGCATTGGACACTTAGCTTAGTTCGACTTTTCATCATTGTTAGTTGCTTTTTTGGAGGGGGTGTATGTCTGTGACCCCCGCCCTCAGTAAATGCATGCTGTGCCATAAAATTTCATTTCCTAAGCCCATTTTCATGTGCAGTGCACTGGTAGAGTGTGCACAGGTCAGTAGGTAGACAGGGAGGTAGGCCAGCCAATCATTTCATGTCCATTTTTGTGTCAGATCATTTGATTTATTGATTGCTGTTGGGAAATAAAGTGCTTGAAATATATTATTTACCCCAGCTCTAATCATATGGGCTATAAAAATGTGACATATAGTCCTTCTTAATTTCCCAGAGACTAAGGTGACATTTTTAAGTCTTTGAGTCTTGTTTTGTCTTACACAGCATAAAAAAGCCACACAAAAAAGATATCCAGTTTACTATTAAAAAAGACAAGAAAAACACCAAATATTCACATTTTAGAAGCTAGAAGCTAATGGAAAGGGGGGGGGGGGGGGCAAAGTACATAAGAAAGGACAATCAGTTAACTATTTTTTCCAATTAATTTCCTGTCAATCGACTATTGGAATAAAAAAAAGTGAAACTTGTTTAACTTGTTGTATGCACTGTATGACTTTGATATATGTTGTATATTGTGAGGTAACATAAACCTCTATATTAAAGCTTTATTCTAATGTAAACAATGTCAATGATAATTAGATTTAGTTGTTGTTGTTGTTGTTGTCTTTTAGGCCTAGTGGCCAACTCTACTAAGTGTTTATAAATAAAGATAACTGTTATTGTGGTTCTTTTTGTTGCCATTATTTACATTAATAAAATATTATTCAGACTTGACTTTTTCCACTCATAATGTGCATTTAATAATCACCTCATGACTTCATAAAACAGTGAGTAGTCACTATTTCTCCGGTATTTAAACAGAAAGAGAGATATGTGTAGGTTGATGGAACAGCTGATAATAATCTATAAGCTACTTGTAATGATTAACAAATAGCCAATACCAGGATGTACTTTTTACAGTTACTGTGTATTGTTATTATTATAGACTTTGCCAGTAGAGAGAGCTTTTTTACATATCCGGTGGTTTTAAGATGAAAGAGTTTTATCAGAATCAGAAGGAGCTTTATTGCAAAGTAGTGTTATACACATACAAGGAATTTGCTTTGGTGATAAGGTGCTACACATAGACAAACATACAGTTGACATTAATAAATGTAGAAATATTTAAATACAGTTATATAAGAATAATAAAAAGAAGAGAGTAGGAACAACATCGCAGATATTTACATGTGCATTATTCTGGGTTTGTGTTTTGCAGACATATTGCAACAGAAGAGAATATTGTGAACATAAATATATAAATTGACAATATAAAAATATACAACAGCAAAGATTAACAATTAACAACAAATATGTGCAATGTGCCAGGTTTGTGCATGATATGAAATGAAATAGTATTTACATGTGCAGAGACATTTGTATTATTTGAGTGTCAGTGAGGGACCCGTGGCTTGTTGATGAGGCTAGCTGCAGATGGGAAGAAGCTGTTTTTGTGGTGAGAGGTTTTGGTCCTGATGGACCGCAGCCTCTTGCCAGTCGGGAGAATCTGAAACAGTTTGTGATCAAGATGGGAGGGGTCAGCTGCAACCTTTCCTGCTAGCCTCAGAGTCCTGGAGGTGTACAGTTCCTAAAGTGATGGAAGATTGCAGCCAATCACCTTCTCTGCAGAGCGATTGATACACAGCTTGCCTTTGTTCCTGGCAGTGGCAGCAGCGTACCAGATGGTGATGGAGGAGGTGAGGAATGTAATTATAATAACCTTTGTTATGTGTTTTATGATGATTGTGAGTAAGGCCACGAGGGTGTCGGAGTTTCCTCAGGCTTTTTCTCTTCTCCATACACCATAAAAGTTAGTAAAGGTGTGCCAAAAATCCCTACTCTACTTCTCAGATCGAGGACAACCCACTTCAAAGGAAAAAACACTGTAGCACACTGACTGATTTGCAGCCTTTAATAGTGCAAACAGTGCTACAAATCTGTTTGCACTAAAAATCAATAATGTGTACCAGGCCTTTTAAGTGCCTTCCAGTCAGTCACTCAGGAAGTTTTAATCATCAGTCTTTTGTGATTAAGTATAAATTTATTGAGCGCCAGTTTCAGTTATTATCAGTTGTTACATAATATGGTATTAATGGTATTTTCAGCTCAGGTGGGTAAAATCCATGATGCATTTGTTAATTTTGTTAGTGAAATAGTTTGGATACAAATGTAAAATTATTTTTAAATTGATTTCAAATCATACACTCTTTACATGAAGATAAAAATACAACAAAACATTTAGATCCCTTTGTACCTTTTCACAAAGTGTTTTTTAATCCTCTGTCATTATCAGTTTTAAAGTTGATATGAAGCTTGATATGATCTTAAAGAAATAAATTTGTGGATCAATACTATGCTGCTAAAAGCACAGAGAGTGCTCAACTAGCCATGCGAGTGAATTGTGGGAATGTTTCAGTCAAGGTCGACCTGCAGAAGTGGATTCGGTTAATTTAAAGGTCCAAAAGTTAATTTTTCTATAATAAAATAATGCTATGCTTGTATTTGCTAAAATGTTTTGTTAAAAGTCTGATGTGGTGCTTTTCTTCCAATGTGGTCAGAAAACCTAATAGACTTAGTCAAGTGCAGATCTCCACCAGGTGTGTCTGGGGTCATGTAGGTGGGGAAAAGGGAATGCAAGACTGTGTGTCAGCGTGTATGCATAAGAGAAATGGGATGAAGGGGGAGTTTTTTTGTATAGTAGTCTCAGTTTTCTTTAAGATGCATGGAATAGTGTAATGGGGCAGTACGGAGGAACAGTGAATAGCACAATGGCCTCACAGCGAGAAGGTACAGGGTTCAATCCTTGGTGGTCCCAGACTTTTCTGTGTGGAGTTGGCATGTTCGTGTCTGCGTGGGTTCTCTCCGGGTGCCCTGGCTTTCTCCCACCCTCCAAAGACATGCAGGCTTGGTTGATTGGTGACCCTAAATTGTCCTTAGGTGTGGATGTGAGTGTGAGTGGTTGTCTGTCTATGTGTGGCCCTGCAATGGACTGGCGATCTGTCCAGGGTGTACCCCGCCTCTCGCCCAATGCCAACTGAGATCGGAATACTTTAATGGTATTGTAACAGAGCATCCTGTGTAAACTAAGGAAACAACAAACAGGACAATGAGTCCAAACGTCCGAATTTAAACATCATGTATTTAGAACATTTTGTTGTAACACACCACACAAAACAAAAGCCCTCCCTAATTCCCTCTCCTCTCCAAAGTAAAGAAGAGTTGAACTTCACTCACAGTCAAGATGGCGGCGAAAATAACAGAAACAAGGATTTGTTCATCACCGATGTCTAACGTTAGTGAAACATAACATGTGTGTGTTTCACCAGAGGCTCAGCAATGTGAGCACAGCTAAATATATTGGGTAATAACGAAATATTTAGTGGGCTAGAATGAATTATTATTATTAATAATTATAAATAAGACTGTTGTCACACTTTATAATGGTTAGACTGTAGTAAGTAACTTTACTGTAACGTTAGTAGATGGGTCTTCCTCTGTGTTGTTGTCGCCGTTTTGTTGCAGTATTGTGTATTATGTGGGTCATTTTAGTTACTGAGAGGTGGAGAAGCTATGTACCTGAGTATCGGTAAAACCACAATAAATCTAAATTGAATGTGACAAAGCAAACAGCGTCAGATCTGAGCTAATGTAGCTTCAAATCACTCCACATTTGCTTTTTACCGTTACATCCTTTCTTGCAGGCTAAATCAACATTTGACATAACATCGGTGGAACACAGGATAATAATATGGGTCGCGTTAACTGATGAAGTAAATGCGGAAAGCAATAAAACTTTCCACTGGATAATATTAGCAACTGCTTGGCAAGCCAGGCAAGCTAACGTGACTCTTTCTGTAACACAGCCCTTCTGATGTTGACTGTTCACCCACATCATCTGAATCTCATTTGGTCTGATGGGCTTCAGCACATAAAAAGTTGTTGTATTTGTTTTGTATCCTTAGGTGGAGTTTGTGTTGCCGTCTGTGTTTTGCTGGGAGACGGTGTTTTGTGGTGTTAGTGGACTGCATTTCGTTAGCCGGTGTTGTCGCTGTAGTCTGAAAGATACTCAGGAGTACACACAGGGCTACATCCTGACCTGGTGTCCTCACATAAGAAGCAGAATAGTAAGCAAGCAACAGAGAAAACAGGCGTGTGCTACATTTCTAAGTGAGGTTATGCACATTGACAAAAAGGAAGTAAAAATCTTATATATTAATAAGTCATTTAATTAATTGCCGGTGCTTGTTTTGTCTTGCACCATCACAGTGGTGACAAACATTTGGTGCAGGCCTCACTGGCCCAGAGAAACCTACAGGTCTGTCACTAACATTTGAACATAATAATCAAACAATTCAACATTACTGTGTGTGTCAGACATACTGAAATTCAAAGAAAACACAAATACAACTAAACCTTTTTTTGGAGTAGCTTACCTTACAGCTTGCAGCTAAACATTAGCACTAACAATGTGCATTAAAGATATAGACAGAATATGTTTTATGTTAGATGAGTTTAACTACAAGCAGGCAATGCTATAACAAAAATCAATTAAAAAATACTTTCTTACCTCGAGATAAGTACAAAATTGGGCATATACAAGAATTGTTTATGAATTTAATAGCACAGTAGTCACATATTTGCACACTATGTTGTGGTGGCAGCCCGGCTGACGGTGAGTGTCCTTGTTTTTTCTCCCTTTTTGTCTGTGGTTCTGTTTTTTCCCTGGTTTTCTCTGTTCTCTGCCTGCCTCCCTGTGTCTCCTCCCCTGTGTGTGCTTTCTCTCTCTCTCCCTCTGCTCCTGAGCCCAGCCAACGACCCGCACCTGCACCTTGTCAGCAACCTCCCCAGCCACACCTGCCAGTAATCAACCTCATCTCTGCAAGTATTTCAACCCCGGTTCTCCACACCAGTTTTGCTTGATTGTCGTTGCTCCCAACCTGGTGCCAACCTCTCAAGCTCAGGTTTAAATAATCTTTGGTTTCCAGCCCCTGGTTATTCCTCGCACTAACCCTGTCTTTCTGTCTGTTTCCCTCCCAGCTTCACTCACCCTCGTCCTCCGTTCTGTCGGCTGGGCTCATCCTCCGGTCCTCAGTCTTCCCCCGCGGCGTCCTCCCAGTTCTCCCTTGCCTCCTCCCTTCCTCGGCCCCAGTGTCCCCCGGCTCTCTGGTCTCAGGCAACTCAGTTCCCCGTGCCTGTGTTTCCCCGGCTTCCACCTCTCCCTCCACTCCGGTCACTCAACCTCTTTTTTCCCTCAATAAACCTCCTTTCCTCTGAGCGTTGCATTTGGGTCCTCTCTGTCCCCACACCACACCACCCATAACACACTACAAATTACACTACACTAGTTGGCACTACAATTTCTTCTGCTTCTTCTTCTTGTGATGAAACAAGCTCTTTAAAGCAGTTTCTCTGTTTGGGCTACTTTAGAAACGTGGCGGCGCAACATTGCGTCTTCCATGTAAGGGGACCAGTGGTGTATGTAGACAGAACTGGCTCATTCTAAGGCTACATCCACACTACTGTGCTTTTGTTTAAAAACAGAGACCTTTTGCTACTAAAACGGTGAATACAAAGACCTAAAACGGAGAAGTTTGAAAACGCTGCTGACCCCATTTTTGTTTCGTTTTGTTTTGCTTTGTACTGTGCAAACAACACTCTTGTAATACTTTTGTAGACACAGTACTCTTGTACTGTGCATGTCACCGTATTTGATTGGCAACAACTCCCGGTCTGTTTCCCGCCACCACAGTCGCTTTGTATTCTCATGTTACTTTCAGTAAGTAACAGTTCCACCTCGTTATCGGTCCATGCATAAAAATCTCTGGTGTGGTTCTTCGTCTGTAGTAGTAGGCTACTTTCTTCTTTTGCTAAATCTTCTGCAACTGCAGAGTAGACAATCTGCTTCCTGTTTACACTGGTATGTGCATGCCCAGTATACATGAATGGCCGCTACATGTACGTTTTCAGTCATTTTAATATAGACGGAGATCAATTATGAAACGCAGCTAACACACTGGTGTGGACGAAGATCGTTTTTGTTTTTAAACTTTGTTTTTAAACAAAACGTAGTGGTGTGGGTGTAAGGTAATAAAAACATAACGGTTAATTATGTAAGGTCTTTAAACACCATTAAAATGTAGTCATGTATATTATATTGCATTTCTGTCAATAGATCCTCCTAAATATTACACACTGAACGTTTCACCGGGAAGTTATTACCTCTGAACTGAAAATATTGGTCTCAGTAAGGTGCTCCAGTGCTAAATGCTGCTGATTCGGACAGTGACAATTGTGATTCAGTACAGTTTGAAAATAATGTGTTTAAGATTATATATAAATCTTCTGAAAAAAAAATAAAGTAATAACTGAAGATTTATAAGTGCATCCTGCAGTGCATTAAATGAGAGACAGAATGAGCAATACAGTATAAAACAGTATTATTATAAAAAAGAATATCACATTAGACACAGAAGAGACAATCTCATTAACATGAATGATGAACAAGACAGAACCCAAAATTACTGTGGCAGATGTAATTCCTGTGGCACACCCTTGATGAAAGGCAGAAATCCGAGCCTACTTTCACATAAGGTTTGAATAATGAAGTCATCAAAGTAGCCATTTGAACCATCAACAGTGGAACTTAGGTAAAATTGAAAAAAACGGAAACAGAAAAATGTTCATATTGTTTCTTCTTCTGTTGCAGAACTCAAGACAATGACGGAGATGAACGCTACCCCTTCCTATGACATCAATGCAACAGATGCCACTGGAAAAAATGTCTCTTTGTATGAAGATGATGACGAGTATGATGAGCATGTTGAGCTGAGACAGTCTCTCAACATCATGTCCTTGATTGTTTACTGCCTGGCCTTTGTTCTCGGTGTGCTCGGGAATGGAGTGGTTATCTGGGTGACCGGGTTCAAGATGAAGAAAACAGTTAACACTGTTTGGTTCCTCAACCTTGCTGTGGCCGACTTCCTTTTCACAGCGTTCCTGCCCCTGAGTGTGACCTACACAGCTCTGGATTTCCACTGGCCTTTCGGCAAGTTCATGTGTAAGCTGAACAGCACTGTAAGCTTACTGAACATGTTTGCCAGTGTCTACATTCTGATGGTGATCAGCGTGGACAGATGTGTGTCTGTGGTGTGGCCCGTCTGGGCCCAGAACCACCGAAGTGTACAGAAGGCGTCTTGCATGAGTCTGGGTGTTTGGGTACTGGCTCTGATTCTTAGCGCTCCATACTTAATCTTCAGGGACACTGGGCCATCACGTAACAATGATGACATCATCAACTGCTTCAACAACTTTGCCTTTTCCAATGATTATGAAACACCGTCTGTGAATCAGCTACGTCAGTTTCGACATCAGGCCATGACCATCACCCGCTTTCTCCTGGGATTTGTTGTCCCCTTCACTGTCATTGTCTCCTGTTATGCTGTAATTATCCATCGTCTCAGAAGAAACCGCACCCTGGCCAGCCAGTCAAGTCGCCCCTTTAAGATCATCGCTGCTGTTATCACCACCTTTTTCCTGTGCTGGGCTCCTTATCACATCATGGCTCTAATTGAGTTGGTAAATCACATGGCTTCTAATGCAAGTGAAACATTAAACCATGTCACCACTATAGGGATCCCTATAGCCACCAGCCTGGCCTTTCTCAACAGTTGCCTGAACCCTCTGCTGTATGTGTTCATGGGCCAAGATTTCATGGATAAAGTCCGCAAATCCATCCTGAATATGTTGGAGACTGCCTTCCAGGAGGTGGTCTCTCGCTCTTATACTTACACAAACTCAATGGTCACAAGTCAGAGCAAAGAAAAATCCGTTTCTGATGCCGAGGTATAAGGCTGTCCATGACAGGAAGAAACAAATACTGAAGCTGTACATAGAAAACGTAACTGTATATAACACATTTATATATTTAGTTTTTTTTATTCAAGTACCCTTAAGGCGATCTGTAAACATTACATTTATCTGACACTTTTATCCAAAGCAACTTACAATTGCTATATATGTCAGAGGTCGCATGCCTCTAGAGCAACTAGGGGTTAAGTGTCTTGCTCAGGGACACAACAGTGGATGGGTTATCCATTGCACCATCACCACCCTATTATCTCTGATTGAAAAATTTCACATGTTACAATTTGATCAGGTCTAGAAATAAGCCTCTGCCTTTTAACTTCACCTACCTTCAATATGGTAGAGTGGACAGATGGTAAAATTGTACAGTAAGTTGTAGATCCATTTGTGATGCTTTTGTGGGGTTAATCATGTTGAAATGATGGAAAGGTGAAATGTTTTTTGTTGAAAAGTTCATTTATATAGCACATATTCAAACCAGAGTACAAAGTGCTTTCCAAAAGAAAAAAAGAAAGACAGCAGAAAAAGAAAAACATCCACACATGCAGCCAATTTACCCAAACTAACTAAACTGAATAACCTATATCAAGTGGCTACATTTATCTTGTGAGTGTCTTGATCTTGTTGTCATTCTTCTCTATGTTCTTTGACTCACACCAGTGCCTTCCTTCTGTACTATAATAGAGCTACGAAGATGATAAATGGTAAAATGAAATTTCCTGGACAAAATAACCCAGCAGTCATTTCCAAATTGGTATTAGTGTACATTAATTTCCATTGGTTATATACACAGCTGATTTTGATTACCTTTCCCTCGCCTGTATAGTAGCAAAGAAAACAATCAACAAAATAAATCCCAGCTGTTTAAAGACCATACTTGTAGACTATACTAATATTAATAATTACTATTGGCAGAATAACATAGTAATAAGGGTAATTTGACGAAGAATGTTATGCCTTTCTTGCTATTGAATATAGTAGGCTGTAAACTAACGTATAGAAGAGATATAACTGAATAAAAAATCTAATGTGTAAAATAGTGTTGCTGAACTGCTGCACAAACAGCCTCATAGCAAGTTAATTTCCCAGCTTCCCCCTCACACTCACATCCACCCAGCCACTGATCATGTTATTTGTGTATATGACAAAATTAGGCATATGACAGGGACCATAGATGGGTACAAGTGAAAGGGAAGTGGTCAGTTACACTAGTTATACTAGGTTCAATATGGCTATATGTATGTATGTGGGGTATGTATGTGACCCCCACTCTGAGTACATCCATGTTGTGCCATGAATTTTCTTCTTTTCCCCCAGTTTATTTTAGAGCAGAGATTATTTTTAATTACATTTTCTGAAACACATTTTCATGTGCAGTGCACAAGAAGAGTGCAAGCAGGTTGGTAGGTAGACAGGAGGTAGGGCAAGGGTGCTGGACTTTTGACCTCCTCCGGCTTTTTCTCTTCTCCATACACCATGGAAGTAGTTGAAGTTGTGCCAAAAATCCTTATTCTGCTTCTCAGATCAATTAAATATCTTGGTGTAATAATTGATTCTAATCTTACATTTAAAAAACAAATTAAGAAGGTAATAAATGCAGTTAAGTTTAATCTGTCAAACTTTCGCCATATCAGAAACTGTCTAACTACTAAGGCAGCAACAGCACATTTTATATGATTATGCCATATTTGTCATACTGTTTGACTGGTTGGGCACAAGCGTACTGTACAACACTCAAACCTGTGCAGTTAGTATACCACCAGGCTTCCAAGGTGCTTGATAGAAAGCCAAATACTCATCACCACTGTCACAGTCTAAACAATCATAATTTACTGAGCTGGAACAATCATATTAAATTTACAGATGCTTGTCTTATCTATGAGATTCTGCATGGCTTGGTTCCTCCCCCTCTTAGTGCTTTTATAAAGCAGAAAGGACTACAAGGACTACAGTTGAACATGCCTTGAAGAAAAAATTTGGATTATTTGGAAACCCTCAAGACGGTCTGTACATTGATGTGATGGCCACACTCACAGCTACAGAGGAGCAGAAGACAGTGAAAGGAAATGTACACTGGGGCCAACTGGGGAAACTCAGGCGGAAGCCAAACAGGTCGGGAGGATGACCAGGAGGTTGGCCCAACAGGTTGATCAAGGCCAGAGGTTGGAAGAAACCCTCCGAAGGCCGGACAGGGGGGCGTTGAGGAAGGTGAGACCGCTCCGGAGACCTCAGGGTAGCAGGACTGGGGACCGGCAACAGGACAGGAGGACTGGAGCTCAACAACAGGGAAGCTGGGCTGGAGACCAATGACCAGACAGCTAAACTGGAGAATGCAGACAGAGAAGCTGGTCTGGAGGCTGGCGACAATGAGTCTGGTAGGAGTGCCTGTGAGGTCAGAGACACCAGGGGTCTCATTTATAAAGTGTACGTGAGCCCAAAAGCCAAAAATGGCATATGGCAAAAAATATTCAGACTTCTAAAGCCGTGCGTACGCACACTTGTAAGCAGGTTCCCTTTATAAATCACAATCGACTTCAAATGTGGCGCATGTGAGAGAGCTCAATGTCCAACCCTCCAAACGCCAATAGTTGCCTATAAATTGTCAGTGAAATGCCCCTCATTAATTGTAATACGTACTGACTGCAGGAAGAAAAGGAGGCTAATTCTGAAAGAGAAGCTACAAAACGAAATTTAACTCAGTGGGTCACTGACTTTCCTTTTAGTGAAGCTGAAGCATGTTGTTTGGTGGGTTAAAAATGCACTTTCATGCAACACTTGTGCACCGGAGGAAAGGAGGCACCGGAGCTCTACCCCTTTATAACCAATCTGCAGGAAGGAGCATCCCTCTTGATTAGTGATTAAGGACACTTAACGAGGCTGGCAATGAGTTAAAAGAAATAGCCTGTGACTTGTTGTAAATGACAATAAAATAGAGATTTTTCCATAACATGTTTTTACAAGCAGCGCATCACATCCACACGCTGGCACACAGCGTTTGGCTCGATAAGGAAACGAACATGTGATTACAATACATGAAATTATGCTCTCCTATTTGCATTGAAAATGGCATCAGTTTAAATGTAATTGGTACTCCTGTTCACCTTATTTATGAGAATAAATTTCAATTTAAGCCTATACTACTCAGAGGTAATATTTCGATTTATTTTACACAGTAGTAGGCTTATTCATTTTATCCTTCTGCCATGTGAGTCGCTGTTTCTCATTTCAACTCTTTATTTGCGTACGCATGGTTCAGAGTTTACTTAAGGACCCACATTCTCCAGTCAAGTTTGTTGTTTATAGATGATAACCTTTGCTTGGGAAGTCGCGTACGCACGTTTCCAACCCTGTTTTGTACGTACGCACCGTTTATAAATGAGACCCCAGATGCTGAAGAGGCACAGTAGAGTCAGGGTGGAGATGTAGCTCAGCGAGGGCAGGCAGCTGCTGCAGCAGGGACAGTGGGCTGCGGGAACAAAACTGAGTCCAGGGACTGCTGTAGTTCGGCAAAGTTAGGGGATTGTCACAGGTGAGCGGAGTGATGTGAATGTTGCAGCAGTTCAGGGGCTAAAGTCAATTGCAGCTTTACAAGGGCAGGAAGATGCTGTGGCTAGACAGTCAAGACAGGGATTAGCTGCCGCTCAGCAAGGTCAGGAGTCGGCCAAGCCACCAACACAACACCAGGGGCAGGAGTCAGCCGGACCACCAACCAAACTTGAGGTGTAGTAGTTGGCCGGGCCACTGACTGGACATCCTCTCAGGATGTCATTGTTGTTGAGACTGTTCAGAGGGCCATGTAGCTTTTTCCAATTTGTAAGTATACAATGCGTGCAATTATTTATCTTTACTGTTACAGATTAAATAACAAATAACTCCATGGCCACCTCACCAGGGAGTCAGTAAAATGTGAATGAGTAAACTGACCCACTTGCACTGGTACACATATCCACTGCACTTTTCACTTATTATAGCTTTATAGTAGTTTAGAGGAATATTGCAGTATATATATTTAAGGGGACTGCAAGGATGTTTTGTGGGGGAGGGGGGCTCCTGGGCCAAATGCCCAGGATTTATTTTTTGTCCCATTCCAGCCCTGCCTGAATAACAACACTTCTTTCATCACTGGCATTTCTATAACTAGGCATCGGGAGGCAGAACCAATGTGTTGCATAACCCTCAGTGTTGGCTCCAGAGTGCCAGCAGCAGGCCTTTAATCCTTTTTTGGTCTGTTGCTGTGATATAAATTTTCAGCAGCAGCTTCACTCTTGGGTCTTCTTCGTGGACTGGATCCCGTAATGGAGCATACAGAGGAGGTGGAGGAGCGGAGTCAAGGACTGGATCAGCCGGATTGGATTCTTTGATTTGTGTACCATTTTTAAAGAAGGATTTAAAGTGTTTGTTGTTTATTCATGTGATTTATTTTTTTATCCATTTCCTTCTTATCTTCATTTCACCTAGTCAAATGTTCTGTTCTGTTCTTTTCCCTTTCCCTGCTTATTGTGTTCAAATATCATACTAGGCTTTCCAGCTCTTCTGCATCTCTTCTTTCCTTTGTCTCCAAACATGTCTTGAGCTGGTTGCTTTAGACTAAAGCTTCCATTTGCAGGGGAAACCATTTCAAACCACTAATTGTAGTACATAATTGTAGTACATAATGTAATATTGTAAATTTCACTGCTAGCGGAAGCATTTAAGGATCTGTGTCCCACCCAGTTCTCACATTATTTGTCTCTCTACATCATACAGAATCTCTTGGTCCACCTGTTAGAGTAGACACACCAGGAAACCCTCAAATACCACAAAATAATCAGGACACATTCTTTTCTCTCTTCCCAGGAATGAACCAAAGATCAGGGCTCTGCTGAAAACATCTTCTCAACTGTAGGGAGCAACTTTCCTTAGATAATCCGGTTTCTGCACTTCAACAGAGTTCAAACCAGTGGTCCACTCCACGCTGGGCTCCATTTGTGGTGAAAATTGACATAATTGAACAAATAAAGAAGTTACAACAGGAAATGTATTGAAGACAATACAGACAAGCAGGCTACTCCAGCTGGGCAGAGAAAGTTGTTTGGGGGTCTGACTTAGAGAAACAGAAGATTAAAACATTTAACAGTGGAAGATAATTGTGTAGTCTACAAGAAAAGCCTTAAACCACAGTGGAAGCTTCTTTATTACAGGAAATAGTCTGCCTAAGACTGAACAATCACACTGATGTTCATTCAATTCCAAACACTGATACACTAGTGCCATTATAATAAGGAGCAAATTACATAAGTGAATGACACCTACAGGATTATTAAAGTAGCTTAGTCTACATATTAATATAGATTTTCCACATAGGCCTATTTCAGAATTTCAGATAAAATCTTATTATGAGAACAAAACAGGATGCTGACAGGAAGGAATACACTGTAGATCACATAGACTATTGCCCTTATACTAATATTAATTAAAATAATACTTCAGAAAATAATATATGTTCTTTCTTCAGATCTCATTTGTAGGGATGGACATACAGAGGCATGTGGACAGTGGCAAGTAGGGAGATGCCTGCTATTTAACAAAACCTTTGGCAACCCTCAATTATTGACAAATGCTGCTGTGACTTTCATGGCGAAGAGAGAAGACATTAAAATATATACGCTACATGTCCAGATGTTGATTCAACCCAAAGCAGCAACACTGACAATGTTATAGGGGCTTCTCCAAAGACTGTAATGGAGTAGCTAATGTACTATAATGTAGCATTTATACTTACATTACAGCACAGGCTACATAATGCATATAGATTAAGCTGCATGCATTATGTAGCTTAATCTATCAATGAAGACACATTTTTGTTTTAGAAAATCTGAAAACGTTTCTGTATTACAGTGCACAAACAGTTCAAGTAAATACCAGAGATTTGTATAAGATTGTATGATAAGATTTCATGGGGGAAAAATGTCGTTGCTGTTTGCGGTTCCGCCTCAAGTGGACGTTGACATCACCGTACAACACACATATTTATTAATCTGTCAATACTTCGCCTACGGATTCATCTTCAACCGACTGGAGAGCTTTGAGCAAGGTAGGTTGCATTGTTGAGCAAATTACTTCCAAAATGTAATACATTATAGATTACTAGTTACTGTTATTTTAGAGTAATTAGTTATATTAGACGATTGCTGTCTCTGAGTTTTAATGCTTTACACTATCCTGGTTTTGCCTTAATTTAGATTTAATTTCACTGCTATTTAATGGACGCATTATTCAGATAGTAAAATGTGTCTGCATATGTGGGTTCTTGTGATGTGCAGATCGCAGTTATATCCGTGGATGGTGGGTCTTTGTCAGAAAGTGAACATGCTGTTAAACAGCAGGAGGGTTATGGATTGGGTGAAATAGGATGAATCTTTCCCTATTAGCACTACAGCAGCCAACAGGTCAAACAAACCTGTGGCTGTTTTTCGATTGTACCTACATGTATGTACCTAACTTTGTTTCAATATAATATTCAAGTCCCCCAGTCTTTGACTTTTTCTAAAAGTGTGTTATGTAGCACCCTCTATTGTTCAAAAATGTAAAAATAAAACCATATTTTAAAAATGGGCATTTAGCCTAAAGCCTACAAGCACCAGCAGGTAAAATGTAGTAGCCTACCCCTATAGAGAATACAGTCATTTTCACGTTATCATTCTATGTTGCTATTTGCAACGCCTTTTCTACAGCAGGCATTACACTTGCTCAAGGCAGTGAGTGAAGGAGAGTCTGACGGTGGGGGCTGAGCAACGTGTCCTGGGTTGATTCTGCATCTGACGGGTCATTATCTTAGAGCGATCCACTTGCATGTAGTATACATGCATAAAAACTCCATGAAAATAATGCTCAGGGCCTATAGCTTTTGGATAGGCTACATTATCATCAAAACTAATGCTGCAGTTTTCCCTGTGATAGCCTACAGGTGTGTTTTGCGGTCCCTTCAAGAGAGCGTGCGGCTCCCTCGTGTGCATTTTGACCTGCTGAGGGTAGGCTATGTAGTTTTCCAATGCTGTGTATTTTGTTTAGTAAAAGTGATCATTATAGGCCTACATTTATTTTCCATTGGGTAAAATCTACTTTGAATTTTGAATAAATACTTTCGTTAGGACTTTAAAATTTTTGGGTCGGGAAAAAACAAGCAGAACAGTAAGAATTAGCCTACATCATTAGGCAACATTATTACCACCTATAAAACACTGCAATAGTCAATCGTTTTTCTAAATTGTCGGCGGTCATAGGTAACGAACCCTGGAGGTTCTAGTGTTAAAAAAGATGCTGTGCGTATTTACGCACAAGCTAGGCTACAACAGCATTACTTCATTGATTATTTAAATCTCCCGACACTCAGTTATTGTGACAGGATCGGTTATTGTGCATTGACAACAGCCTCTAGAATCATGAAAGTAAATCATAGAAGAAAACACAGGCTATAGAATTATATTTAGGCATAAACCATATTCATGATTCACGATTTTTTTTTTTCTGGTGCCAAAATGTTTGTGATGTTGGTGAATTATAAAAAATGCAAAACACCACTTATTTTCAGGTTAAAATGCATTGTGAAGTGCTTTACTGAGATTGTAATGGCTAATAATAGGCTATCGAAATGTTATTATGTATGTAATAGCCTACGTTATTTTACTGCCTTAGCAATAGGCCTACCTTAATGTAATTGCAATTACAGGAGTGGGTTCAATAGGCAATTGTCCAGCAAGGATGAGATCTATAGTGAGGCGAGTCGGGGGGTACACCGGGTGCGACTGCCCCGGGCCCGCCATTCTCTCCCTTTACAAAGGGGCCCACCTTGGACCTAATCTGCCTGACTGATCATGCATTTTTGTTGTTAAGTTGAATATTTTGAAAAAAGTTTGTTTGTGTCTTGTGTGCCTGACAAAAGCAAGATTGAAATAGGCTACTATCGGTGTTTAAATAAACATGCATTCATATGCGCGTGCACAAAATGAAACTCTTTCCAGCAACAACCTCTGTGGGGACAAGTCCAGACTAATTTTCAGTCTCATTTCAAAACAAGACAATGATTGTCTATAGTCTCTTTGTCAAGGTTACAACTCTGGACTAATGCAAGATGGAAAGCAATGGACTGACACTGACTATTGATTAAATATTTAATTTAAAATGTTAATTAGCTTGGCATGTGGATGCACATCGCTCAGTAAAAAATAGCCATTATGTATTCAGCCAAATCCTAGTTTACATAGTAGACACAACTCAAGACAATGATGGAGATGAACGCTACCCCTTCCTATCAACACAACAACAACACAACAGAAGGCTCTGGAAAAAATATTTGTAAAATGTGATCTCTTTTCCTGGTTCCTGTCAGAACACGTGCTGCAGCATTCTGGATCAGCTGAAGAGTCTTAATGGACTTTTTCGAGCAGCCTGATAATAAGGAATTGCAGTAATCCAGCCTAGAAGTAACAAATGCATGGACTAGTTTTGCATCATTTTTAGGCAGGATGTTCCTGATTTTCGCAATATTACGTAGGTGAAAAAAGGCAGTCTTTGAAATTTGCTTAATGTGAGACTTAAACGACATGTCCTGATCAAAGATAACTACAAGATTCCTCACGGTAGTGCTGGAGGCCAGGGCGATGCCATCAAGGGAAACTATATCTTTAGATAATGCATCACGGAGGTGCTTGGGCCTCAGAACAAAAACTTCAGTTTTATCTGAGTTTAACATTAGAAAATTACAGGTCATCCAGGTTTTAACATCCTGAAGGCACATTTGAAGTTTAGCTAACTGATGAACTTCATCTGGCTTGATCGATAGATATAACTGAGTATCATCTGCATAACGATGAAAGTTTATGGAGTGTTTCCTGATAATATTGCCTAAAGGAAGCATATATAAAGTGAAGAGGATTGGTCTGAGCCCAGATCCTTGTGGAACTCCATGACTAACTTTGGCGCGCATGGAGGACTCACCGTTAACATGTACAAACTGAAATCAATCTGATAAATAGGACTTAAACCAGCTTAGAGCGGTTCCTTTAATGCCAATGAAATGTTCCAGTCTCTGTAATAGGATCTGATGGTCAATGGTATCAAATGCAGCACTAAGATCTAATAAAACCAGTACAGTGACAAATCCTTTGTCTGATGCAATGAGGAGGTCATTAGTAATTTTCACCAGTGCTGTCTCTGAGAGGACCTTCAGCATAATGTGCACGAAAGGTATTACAATGATGGGTCCAGTAGTATGAGAGATCAGCTGTGGACAGATACACACACCCACACATACAACAAAATGCATGATCCCTCCTGCTGGAGATAATAAAAAGTTAAAGAAATAGGGACATGATACTGTATTGTGTATGCAACAGTAAAGTGGTGCCAATGTTGTTTGTGGAAATGCCTTTTTCTTGCTCAAACGTATGAATTAGCAGCTGCAGTGGAAAAACAGTTATAGGCCTATTTCAAAGTTTCAGAAGGCAGTGACTGAGAGGAGGATGAGAGGGAAGCTGAAAACCATCATGGACAACCACTCGCATCCTCTATATAATCCTCCTATATGCTAAGCTGAGGCAGCTCAGGAGCACCTTCAGCCACAGAGTCATTCAGCCCCTAGCCTCAAAATGCTTTGGAGGCTCATTTGTGCCATCAGGCTCCACAACACCACAGCACCAAACTGAGAGACTATTCTTGATTTCATTTAATTTCAGACATTTATCTGGTTATAAATGGTTGTAAATAATTATTATTGATTGTATAGTGTAGATAGTGTGTTGATACTTCTATAATACTGCATCTGTTCTTTTATATTCCTTTGTGCTGTTATGTCGACCGAAATTTCCCCTACGTGGGAATTAATAAAGTTATATTTTATCTTATCTTAAGAAGTCTGATTAAGAGTACAAAACAGGATGCTGACAGGAAAGAATATATAGATAACCTAGACTTGTGCAATTGTACAAACACAGATATTAATTAAAATAATATGTCAGAAAAATATATATTCTCACTTCATCTCGTTTGTTGTGCCTAAGACAGAACAATCAAACAGATGATTATTCAATTCCAAAGACTGATACACAAGTGTCAATATCATAAGGAGCAAAATACATATGGTAATGACTCCTACGGGATTATTAAAGTACCCTAGTCTACATATTATTTAAAATTTTCTGCGTCCACATTGGCCTATTTCAGAATTTCAGATGAATTAAGAGTAGAAAACAGCATGTTGACAGGAAGGAGCACACTATAACATAGACAATTGCCCTTATATTAATATTAATTAAAATAATATGAATATAATATGTGAAAATAATATATGCTCTCTCTTCAGATCTCATTTGCTTGCAGGGATGGATTTACAGAGGCAAGTACAAGGCAAGTGGCAAGCAGTGAGCTGCCTGCTATTTCATAAAACTGCAAACTCATTACATTATTGACAAATGCTGCTGTTACTTTATTGTACATCAAAATATGTAACCTTCTTGTCCAGATGTTGATTCAGTCAACCCAAAGCAACAATACGGTCAATGTTGTAGCTGTTGATTCAAACAATATAGTGCAGCAGACCTTCTGTGATGTACTATAATGTAAAATGCATTATAACATAGGCCTATACATATACATATAATAGGCCTGCATGTAGATATATTTGCTTATGTATTATGTAGCTTAATCTATCATGAAGACTCTTTTTGTCTTAGAAAATCTGAAAAGTTTTTTTATTAAAGTGTATACAAGAGATTCAAAAGTCTTCAAGGAAAAAAACTGTGCTTGCTGCGTGTGGCTCCGCCTCGACATGGACGTTAACATCACATTACTACCCACAGATTAGCCTAAATTAAGTCAGTTTGACTTCTGCTACAGATTCATCTTCAACCGACTGGAGAGTTTTTAGAAAGGTGCGTTGTTATTCTTAGAATTTGATATTTTGTGCGAGAGGAATTAAACCAGTCAAAATATGACAACAAAAATGAATACTTTGGGATAATCAAAAGATTTGCTTGACTGGTTCTGTTTCAACCAAACCTGAGTAGAGTTTTAGTGAAAACTCATTACTTTTGCTCCATTAACAATGGATACACTCATTGTGCTACTTTTATTTATTTATTATTTTATGCATTGTGATCTGTTAAGAGTTAGGTGGTCAGCTGGTCCCAAGTCTGCTAATGCTTTGTTACCCTCAGAGCAGAATAATGGCTAAAGCTACAGCATATGGCTTTGAAATAGCCTAGTGCTAATATTTACAGGTGAAAATTGGTTGTGAAGTCAGCAGCCTTTATCAGAGAACCCTGCTGACACTAAGCTGACAGAGACTAGTGTATGTTGTGTTAATGCCAATATGTAGCACACAGCACACAGTAGCACACAGTATATTATGCTTCAAAACTTCTACTCCTGCTTTCTGCCATGATGTAAATATTCAAGCTAACAGTGTAGAGCAGTGTGCATTTAACTAGTCATACTCATTGGGGAAACCTGATGAAGACAAATTATGCACACACAAAAATTGACAAACTACTTTGATCCATCCACTTTGCGTGGATGTGACTGATAAAGTTTCAACCACAGATGATCTTCTTCAGGTAAAAATAAAGAAGTGAACACACTTGTTTAATAGGCAATAAATTATGAAACATCACAGCATTATGTCCTAATTTGATTTGTTTGCCAAATCATAATTTATTGTAGGAGACATCAAAAAATGATTTGTAATTTAAACAATCTTTCATTTTTGGTGCACTTAACAGAATGAAATATTAATGTAGTATGTGGTAATTACTCTTGAGCACTACAGAGTTGGAATATCGTCCTGGTGTAAATTTGGCAGGTTGTCACAATCCTGTCCTGAGTTTCTCTGTGTGCTGTATTTTGATGCTTGTTTGGTTGGTTTTGTATCTGCATTTTAATCCTGTCTTCTGTTCTGTTGAGTGTAGTTCTTTGAGAGTTTATTTATTGGTCAGTTCAGTGTCTGTTATTTAGTGTGTATTTTGATTCCATGTCTTAGTTCCTAGTTCTGTGTCTCAGTTCATGTCTTAGTGTTTACTCCTGGGCCCTGTTTCAGAAAGCAGGTTCAACAAACTCTGAGTGTAAACCTGAACTCTGGGTTGAAGAACTCTGAGCTGTCAAACTCTGAGTTTTCCGTTTCAGAAAGGCCGATCAGAATAAGTTCAATCAACTCTGAGTATGTTGAGCCTGATGGAAGCGCGTGCGTGGGGATGAAAAAAAGCCTTCGTCAATGGAGCTCATTCATCATTTACCAGACTGGAATTTCCTTAATGACTGATAAAGTGCAGGAATTCTCCTCCAGCCTGTTATTCATTTTAAATAGAGTTTTCACACTTCAGAGTTTTCACTAAACCCGCTTTCTGAAACAGGGCCCTGGTCTGTGTACTGCTGTGTTCTTTTCTTAGTTCAGTCTGTTTTCCCTGTTATGTTTGTAGTCTATCTGTTTGATAAGTTTTTTGTGTTCCAGTTTATTTCTACTCTTGTGTCAGTTGCCAGTGCCTTGTGTTCAGTAACCTGTGTTGTCTGTTCACCCAGTAATTCCTCTGCATGCCTGTCATTCTGTTTTCCCCTGCTGTCTCTTTGCCTGCCTATCTCGTTAGTCCTGATCCCTGTCACCTGTGTTGCTCCCGCCTGCTCGTTAGTCCCTGGTGTATATATGTTTGGTCTTTCTGCTCAGTCCCTGTCCGGTTGTTGTGCTGTCTCTTGTCATGTGTAGTTTTGCCCTGCGCCCTGCGCCCTGCGCCCTGCGCCCTGCGCCCTGCGCCCTGCGCCCTGCGCCCTGCGCCCTGCGCCCTGCGCCCTGCGCCCTGCGCCCTGCGCCCTGCGCCCTGCGCCCTGCGCCCTGCGCCCTGCGCCCTGCGCCCTGCGCCCCATTGGATTATTTCTGTTGGATAACACTGTTCTTTTGGATTATTCACCTTGCTTTCTTTGGATTCAGCCACTCTACTTGTAAGTGTGCTCGCTCTTGGTTTTACCTTTGATAAATATCATTGAACTGAACCTGTCAGCCTCGTGTCCTGCATTTGGGTCCAAAACCTTCAACCTCTTTGTGTAGTGCAGACATATTGCAACAAAATATATAAATTGACAATATAAAAATATACAACAAGTATTTAACAATTGACAACAAATGTGTGCAATATGCCAGGTTTGTGCATGATATGAAATGAAATGGTTACGTGATCATTTCAGTTCTAAGTAAGTCTGGAAATGGGCACATTCAGAATATGCAGAGAAATAAATGATTTTTTATCACTACCTGTTTTTAAAGAATATCATATGGTGTGGCATCTATTTTTGCTTCTTTTGTCGTATTGTCACAAACTACCCTGGTATTGGGGTAGGCTGTAACAAGGGAACACAATGCATTTGACATCAACTCACAAGGTCTGTGATATTCTTGTAGAGGGTTGAATTGGTGCCATTTGTAGTGAACAAATGTGGGTACTTTGTATAAAAGTTTGAGAAGTCCAGCTAAAAAATTCAGCGAGGTATAGTTGCTGAAGCAAAAAGTGTTACAACCATACCCGGTCTCCCCTATTGACAAATGCTGCAGTGAGCTTCTTGTAACATGAAATATTAAAATTAAAATATGTAACCTACATGTCCAAATAGTGATTCAGTCAACCCAAAGACAAAGCTGACAACACTGACAATTTTAGAGGTGATGCTTCGAAGACGAACAGGCCTACTATAATAAAGGAGACACAAGAATACACAGCTTGAATACACAAGACTCAAACCTGGTGGCAAAACACACAAAAAGTGGAAGTTACACAAGACACATAAGGAAGGACTCTTTCAACATTAAACAGGAAATAACTACATAAAACCCAAAACCATGACAGATTCATCATCAATTGACTACGGCGCTTTGATAAAGGTACGTCCTAATTAGAACTTCATATTTTGTTCAAGATGAATCCATCAAGGCATGGCACTGTCCTCATTTTGTTTCTATATTATTCTACAAAACTAACAAGTCAATAGACAGGACGGACAGACGGTTATTAAGAATGGTCTCAAAGTTAAATGAGGAGTAACATTTTAGGCAATATCTGCAGATTATTCCATGAGACCACGGCGCTAACAGCAAAGGCAGTTTTTAATAGACTAGTTCTGGTACTGGGCTCCTGGAGCATCAACCAATACCTGGAGTGCGTTCAGTATGGGCCAGAAAGCCAGAGCAGCAAGGATGAGATGTATCAACAAGGACTTGGTAGATAAATAAGTTCCAGTGTTTGGTGCTTCACTCAGACAGGGAAGGCCAACCATCTTCTCATACAGGATGTCAGTGAAACCAGTGATGAACCTGAGTGCAGAATGGTAAATTGGGCAGCAGCATAACTTCTGACATCCCCAAAGCCCAGAAGTGAAGAAAATTGGGCATTCCTCTTTCTACAGCTCAGAAGCCAATCTTGAGTTAATAGACAACAGTTTATTTAAATTAGTAAATTGTTAATTTCTGAAAATTGGGCCTATACAAGCAGTACTTGCAGCACAGAAGCCATGGACTTTTTTTTATAGCTTTCGTTGTTTTTTAATAAGCTTTTGACCAGGAAAGTATTCACTAGTACAGAAAGTATTTGATTCAGTACAGTTTGACGATAATGTGTTTAAGATTAGTTCATAAATCTTATTATCTTAATTAAGTAATAGCTGAACATTGATAAGCGCATCCTGAAGTGCAATAAAAAAGAGACAGACTCAGCAACAATAATGAAGTCATCGAAGTAGCAATGTGAACCGTCAGCAGTGGAACTTGCCACAACTTTAAAGTTTCAGTCGTATCTTCATAGGTTATATACTGTAGATACTGTGTATGTCCTGCATCATTCTGTCATTACGGACTGTTATTGACATCTATAAAGGTAAAATAGAAAAAGGTAAAATGTTCATATTGTTTCTTCATGTTGCCATTGCAGAACTCAAGACAATGATGGCGATGAACGGTACTTCTTCCTTTCACGTCAACGCAACAGAAGGCTCTGGAAAAAATATTTTAAATAATACTGACAAGTATGCTGACATAAGACAGTCTCTCTACACCATGTCGTTGATCATTTACTGCCTGGCCTTTGTTCTCGGTGTGCTCGGGAATGGAGTGGTTATCTGGGTGACCGGGTTCAAGATGAAGAAAACAGTTAACACTGTTTGGTTCCTCAACCTTGCTGTGGCTGACTTCCTTTTCACAGCGTTCCTGCCCCTGAGTGTGACATACCTGGCTTTGGATTTCCACTGGCCTTTCGGCAAGTTCATGTGTAAGCTGAACAGCACTGTAAGCTTTCTGAACATGTTTGCCAGTGTCTACATTCTGATGGTGATCAGCGTGGACAGATGTGTGTCTGTGGTGTGGCCCGTCTGGGCCCAGAACCACCGAAGTGTACAGAAGGCGTCTGGTGTCAGTCTGGGTGTTTGGGTACTGGCTCTGATTCTTAGCGCTCCATACTTCATCTTCAGGGACACTACGCCATCACATAACAATGTCAACATCATCAACTGCTTCAACAACTTTGCCTTTTCCAATGATTATGAAACACCGTCTGTGATTCAGCTACGTCAGTTTCGACAGCAGGCCATGACCATCACTCGCTTCCTCCTGGGATTTGTTGTCCCCTTCACTGTCATTGTCTCCTGTTATGCTGTAATTATCCATCGTATCAGAAGAAACCGCACTCTGGCCAGCCAGTCAAGTCGCCCCTTTAAGATCATCGCTGCTGTTATCACCACTTTTTTCCTGTGCTGGGCTCCCTTTCACATCATGGCTCTTATTGAGATGGTGAGTCAGACGGCTGCTAATGCAAGTGAAACTTTAATTCATGTCACCACTATAGGGATCCCTATAGCCACCAGCCTGGCCTTTCTCAACAGTTGCCTGAACCCACTGCTGTATGTGTTCATGGGCCAAGATTTCAAGAATAAAGTCCGCAAATCCATCCTGAATGTGTTCGAGACTGCCTTCCAGGAGGAGGGTACAGGCTCTCACACTGACACAAGGTCAGGGGACACCAGTCTGAGCAAAGGGATGTCAATTCTTAATACTGAGGTATAAGGCTGTCCATGACATGAAGAAAAAAAAATGTGAAACTGCACATAGAAAATGTAACTGTATGTAACAAATAGCTTTTGTTAGGGTTTGTTTTCAAGGACCCTAATGGTGATCTGTATACATCATCTCACTGTATCCATAATGCGGCTATAGGTGATTGTAAAACGGAATTTCCTGGACAAAATATTGCATCAGTCATTTCAAAATAGGCATTGCATTTTATGGTTAAGTCTGTGTAACACAAGCAACAAAGAAAGAAAGAAATAAGGACTGGTTAACAAAGGGGAACTTTGTCACACCCACAACAGATTGGGATGACCATTTCCTTGCCTGTATGTGACAGCAAAGGATTCACCCAAACAATACAAATCCCAGTTGTTTATAGGCCATAATTACAGACTTGGCAATTAAAAGGCTGACATATCGGCATCACAAATAACATAGTAATAATGGCAGTGACAAATAACGTTGCACCTATCACTGAAAAAACCTTGATGCCATCAGTCTACATTCTTGCCTTCGACCATGCAAATGGATTCACCTGAGTTTTGACTGCTTGTTTGATAAACATTTATACTTGTATTTGTTGTAGGGAAAGGCTAAAGCTATTAGTGTTATGTCTGTAGCAGCTGATCAGTTTACTTGGCTTAGGTGTCAATTTTTTAACCTTCAGACAGCATTGAACCACAGACAAATGGAATGACACACTTAGTCTACATGTAAGACTGTGGGCATAAATATTGTAACATGAACCTGTCTATGAAAGCTTTATTGTGATGTATATGATTTTATTTTTATTTGCATTATAAATGATGATAGCATATGGATTGATTTTCTTTTAATAGAGCAAACTGATTTTTTGCAGCACTCTTTGTGCTCTTAAAGGCTGAAAATCATTAGAGTACTCCAGTCTTTGTTTCCCTTCACGAGTTCATTCCAGTCACCAAAGTGGGTACCTCATTAGTCTGTTCCAATTTTCTCAGTTGGGTAACTTTTATGATATATTTGTTAACTGTATTAGTGAAATAGTTTAAAAAGTATGGGGGGACTCTTGACAACATTTAGAACCTTCTGTGTAATTTCATAATGTAATAATCTGTGTAAAAAGTCTTCTGTCACTGTTAAATTAAAAACAGTAGACATTTGCAACTGACTGAATGTTTCTGCCAAGGCATACTGTCGTGCATTTATTTGATTTGTTTGACTGATAAGTAACAACTGCTAGTAGTGTTTGGAGGGAGTTGTGAATATTAAACACACAAGCAGTTTTCAAACTAAACAGCAGTTGCACTATATTTCAGAGGAGATCTGATTAGGCAAGAAAATATGCTGACAGGAAGGAACATATGTAGACAACTTAGACTTTTGAAATTTCCCATTTGATTATGATAACACATAAGAAAATGGGAGGGTCTCAATTCAGAGCTCTTTTTCTTGCAGGGTTGTATCTAAATATGCAGCACAGACAGTGTGTCCAGTGTGTTTAAGTGGACAGTGGCAAAGAGGGAGTAGCTTGCTATTTAAAAAAAACTGCTTGGCCACCCTCAAGTACTGACAAATGCTGCAAATATCCTACATATCAGATATCAGTTCAAACTGCAATACAGTTGTTTGGTTGCTTGTTGATTTCTCTTTTGGAGTGTCCCAAAGGACAGAGTCTCTAAGGGAGACATATCATAGCATGAAATTTAGTGCACAACTAAAAATTAACAGCAAAGCAGTACTTATAGATAAGTCACTATGTCAATACAGGTTGCAGGACCATACGTACTTGTAACTAACAGAAAATTCAAGTCACAGAATGTAGGTCTACTGCAACCCCATCCTCACTGATGGACATGCAGAAGTGGTGATTGGAAAGAATACAGAGGTTCCCTGCCCTTGAAAAAAGGGCTAAGACGAGCATATTCTTGGTGGACAAAATACACAGGGGTTTAAAGATGAGCCGGAGAGTCCATGCAAAACCGCCTCACTTGGAAACCAGGTAATATGTGGAAGGCGTAAATCTGCAGACTCCAATAAGTAGCCTAACACTAGTGAATGGCCCATGGCCCCTTGTGGCAATGGTTATCAATCAATCTGAATAAGAGTGCAAAACAAAGTCTGTAGCCCATACCTCTACCTTCTAAATAAAGGTAGCGGCTCCTGCTTGTTTTTATTGTAACTGCTTCATTAAACAATGAATTTCCAAACAAGGCATGAGATCCTGTATCTTAGTAAACCTTGTAGAATGAGCAGTAGGCTATTTTAAAAGTGAAAATGGACTTCAGTTGTAAGTGCAGACTCGGCTGTTTTGTTTGTTTTCACAGTTCTTTTGCAGAAGCTTTCCCCCACAGACTGAGAATGGTAGCTACCGTTTTTATGTGTTATCCTTTAAGTTTAATCCGATGAGGTTGTAGGCTATAGAATTAAATAATACATTAAAGGCATCTAATGTTGGTTACATGAATCTTGCAATATCATTACATCCCTTTCCTGTACATGGAGTTATTTTCGTTTTTAATTTCAGAGGGGTCTTCTGTTTGTGATATAGCTTTATGCATAGAGTTGTTAAGAGGAAAACAAAAAATACAGTTCTTTTGCAGAAGCTTTCCCCCACAGACTGATAATTAGGTTGAACTCTATAAATCGAAAATTCAAGTCACAGCTCTACATCTTATAGGCCTACTATATCTTTCCAGTTACGTAGTTCTAAGTGTGGGTTAAATATTCTAATAAAAAATATTTAGAAAAGCATTACTCTCTTGTATGATAAGTTGTTGAAAAAATAACTTTTATTTTTCATGTTGCCATCATAGGCAGGTCTCAAGACAAGAATGGAAAAAATGTATGCAACGGATATACGTGATAGAAGTGTCTCTTTGTATGACTAAGAGTATGATCAGCATAACAACCTTGCTGAGCTGAGAAACTCTCGCCACACCATGTCTTTGACTGTTTACTGCCTGGCCTTTGTTCTCGGTGTGCTCGGGAATGGAGTGGTTATCTGGGTGACCAGGTTAAAGATGAAGAAAATAGTTAACACTGTTTGGTTCCTCAACCTTGCTGTGGCCGACTTCCTCTTCACAGCGTTCCTGCCCCTGAGTGCAACGTACCTGGCTTTGGATTTCCACTTGCCTATTGGAAAGTTTGTGTGCAAACTGAACAGCACTATGAACTTACTGAACATGTTTGCCAGTGTCTACATTCTGATGGTGATCAGCGTGGACAGATGTGTATCCATGGTGTGGCCCATCTGGGCCCAGAACCTTCAAAGTGTACGCAAGGCATTTTGTCTAAGTCTAGGTGTTTGGGTACTGGCGCTGATTCTTAGCGCTCCATACTTCATCTTCAGAGATTTTTTGTGATTTTATGATTGACTAAGTGGTTATGTTTAAATCCTACAGAGCAAATGCTACTCTACATCTATGCAGTCCTAGAGTCCTACTTAGAGGATAAGTAAAATGTCATTATCTAGACAAGATAACACAGTAATACAGTAATTTAAAAAAAATTCTGCAAACCCCAGCAACAAAACATTAATTTTAGTTGACAAGAAAATGTTGTTCTTTTCATCTGCCATTCAGATATACACTACAGATTTTGATAACTTTGTTCCTGCCTGTATGTGAAAGCAAAGGAAAGAAATAGCCCAATTGTTTAAATCCCATAATTGTACCCTACATCCATGAATAAAAAGGCTGGCACACAACCTAAACGAAAGAGTAATAACTATAGTTTGACAAAGAACATTGTGACTGTCTTGCCATAAAACATAGCAGACTCTAAATTAGCTTATGGAACAGATTTTAATGAACATAGAAAATACATATTGGCCTATATATTTTTTCTGAACCACTGCTCAAACACCAAGTTCATTTTTACATTTTGTACCCAACTACAGTTGCTCAACTTCCCTTCACACCCACTCAACCCAACTTCCCCTACCATCAAGTTGTGAAATAAAATTTGGAAGATCAACAGAAACCATCACTTAGTTGATCCGCAGCAACTTTTGTATTGTAATTTACCCTTTTGGTCTGTATAGTAATTTCCACATGGCAAATCACCCTGAAATGTTTATTTATTATGGTGCACTGTATCTGGATGCTATTGATCCACACTGATCTACAATGTAGCAACACCACAGAAGCTTTTTCAACTGAATTGTGATTACTGTATATTTAACATATTCTTTTATAAACCTTATCCTGTTTTTCTTAATAAATACACATGGTGGCAGCATTTACTTGGCTTAGTTTGAGCCTTCAGTCCTTGTATGTTTCGAGTTAAAATAAAGTCATCTGGCTACAAGGCCTTTTCGAAGCGTGCCCCCTTCCTTTGGAACCTCCTTGTTGGCATTAGAATAAGGGCCTTTAAATCAAAACTTAAAACTCACCTTTTCACCTTACCGTTCAGTTAGCTGCTTGTTTTTGATGTTACAATTAACTGTTTGGCAGTTCAGTCTCAGTCTCAATTAATCTATTAAGCCTTGTACTTATAGACCTTGTATGTTTCTATTGAATGTCTGTCCATCCTGGGAGAGGAATCCCTCCTGTGTTGCTCTTCCATGTTTCTCCCATTTTCCCCTGTTAAAAGGGGTTATCCTGGGGGACTTTTTCCTCATCCAAATCGAGGGTCTAAGGACAGATGCTGTACAGACTGGAAAGCCCTACATTTACATTTATTCATTTAGCTGACGCTTTTATCCAAAGCGACTTACAGTTGCTATACATGCCTCTGGAGCAACTAGGGGTTAAGCATCTTGCTCAGGGACACAACGGTGGATGGGTGACAGTGGGCACCATCACCTCCCCTATGAGGTATATTTGTGATATTTGGCTACATAAATGAAATTGACTTGATGTGACTTTAAGAGATATTCCTTGACCAGCAGAGGGAACTGTTGCACATATTTAAGTATATTCCAGTCAAGTTGTGGGAACCTCTTCAGTCATCTGTGATTATGTACAAATATTTTTCATAGTGTTATCAGTAGCTCTTACATCATTGTAATTTAAGCAGCATTTATGAGAAATATGTACATTTTATTAGTGAAATAGTTTGGATTACCTTGGAACTACCTTTTAATGGGGTATGCAAGGTATTTTTTATCATCTTCTGTCGTTTATTTTATGAGTGTTACAGTGTTTGATTCAGTCTTATAATAAAAACATATTTGTGGAGAAAGTATGTAGTCACTGTCATAAAGTTATCAGCGAAAAAGGTAAAGGTATCAGACGCCATCTGTAATTTCAACATTTCATATAGATGTATCCCCCACTCTGCTGGAGGAACTGTGGGATTACATGTCTTCTGGGACTGTCCTACATTGCAGGGATACTGCCAAAATATAAAAGGGGAGGTTGAAAGGATATTGAACTCTACCATTCCAATGGATCCTATGTTGTTCCTACTGGGAGTACCTCCTGAAAATGGAACAGGGAAAGACCAGAGATATATACTTCATGTAGCCTACTCATACAGATTGCTAGGAAAATCATAACAGTGAACTTGGAAGAAAGCACCTTCCCCGACAAAAATCCAATGAACTCAGAGTGAAAAAATCTATGTCATGGCACACACACACACTTCACAGCAAAACTACAACTGAAAATGGACACTTTTCTTCAAAGACGGACTACACTCATGCTGTATCTGAACGTCTGAACTCTAAGGTGTGATAAATTTAAAAAAAGGATGAAGAATGGAAAGCTCTCTGTCAATGAATGTTTTACAGTGTTTGATGCTTGGTGTTATTGTCACTGAAATTAAAGCATCTAGTCAACTAGAATTGTCAGTGAATGGTGGGGACGTTCCAATCAAGGCAAGTAAAGAATTAGAGCCTGCTGTAGATTAACATCCAGTAATAAACCTATAAAATTTTTCACCTTTCAAGATCTGCATTAAATCAGACTGTGCAGCAGGTTATGCTATTTGGTTGTTTAGTTAATTGGTTAGGCTACTCAAAATTTAGTGTACATGTGTACATAGTGGTGTGCGGGGACATTTTCCTGTCTTTTTGTAGTTCAGAAAAACGTCATAAACGTGCGTCATGATGTCATGGCCGTTACCATTTTAAGAAGCTCCGGGAGAAAGAGCCTCGGCCTGCAGCAGTAACTAGTCAAGTGCTACGGAGCGGAAACGTTACTAGCAGGACGCTGCACATAAAATTGACTGTATTCTGAGATGGACCTGATCGCGTGGTAAGTTATTTAGAAATTAACTGTTGCTGTTAAATGGCTAACTCCTAAATGTCTGGCTGTGTATGAATCACAATGCTTTTCTCCCCTTGGTAAGTAGCGTTAGCTAGCAGCAGCTAGCGTTAGTTTAGCTATCGTCTGACCACAATATCAGCCCACAGCTTGAAATTAAGTTGCAACAGTTTGTGGGCTAATCTTACGTTATGCCTGTATGTATGCCTTTTTTGTATTTTTAAAGAGACTACGCCAATGCGAGTAACGTTACTTCTCAATTTAGCATTAGCTTTCAAATTAGGCTAACATTAACCACCCGTCTAACTACAATAGATGTCTGTTGGGGAGGGTTCAGTCGCCCCCTGGCTGCCTTCATCTTCCTTTTTAAACATACTCTGCTGTTCATGATAATCTTGAAATCCTGAACATAACTTTAGACAGGTTATTTTTTTAAGATGTAATGGACACGGACAGTGTCGAGGAAATCATGTCAAAGATTTGTAGATTATGTAGCTAATTACAGAATAGTTGAGGCATTACACATGTGCGTAACTTCAGCTTTGTAAATATTAGTATTTTGTTTAGGTAATAACACTAACGTAACCTATTGTGGTTTCTAGGATCTGTGGAGACTTGTAGCAGGATTGGGCAGGGTTTATACACGCTACTAGACTAGTTTTTCTTGTTCACTAAATTGTCTAGTGAAGCTTTTGGTAATTTTCAAAGCAGCACTCTAAAAGTGAGCTTTTCCTGCAAACTAATGCCAAAATAGACACGCAGTACTGCAAAACAACTGACACGGACTGTCATGTCATTCACTGAAACATCCAATGTTTATTTTCACAGCAGTTTGCGAATCCAGTGTTTTTACAATTTGCAATGGTTGATGCCACAAATGTGTCAGAAATGGGGCTGAACATTAAAATTTTGATAGCTGATATCTATCAATATCTGGATCAGCCCTGATCCTGATGTTGGGGACATGCCTTTTGGGGCATCCCTATCTTGAAATATGTTTTACTGTTGTTGGATCTTTTACCTACTGACTCCTTTTCTAGATTTCAGACTGTGCTGTACATGGTAGAGTGTAGGATTGAACCATATGCTAAAAAATCTGATAACAATTGTTTTGACACATTGCGATATAAATCATAATTTTAGTAGGAATTGTAACTTTTGCATTTCATTCACTGGAAAATATAAAAATGATCTGTGATTTTTACTGGGGTCTGAACCAAACAAGTGTATTCCCTTCTGGACATCTGGTGAATATTATATGCAGGTCAGTGCATCTCTGTAGCACCACAGAGATGCACTGCTTAATTTATAATGGTATCAGGGGTTGCATTAACCAAAAATTCTCCGTTATTGAATGATGTGAGTGGTGAGCCTACATATTAGTTAGCTATTGTCTAGTTGGCTTGTCTTGGATCCCCCATAAATGACACTGCTGTCTAGTTGTCTTTAGCCGCATTGGAAGGCTATATCGCTACATAGCCTAGCAGTAGCTATCACAAATGTCACTGCAGCTTGTGTCAGATATTTCTTTAGAAAGACCAATAATTGATTTGGTTGATTAACAAGGTGAAAAAAAAGTGGAATCTGTGTGGTGGAGGGTGAAGGACAAGCAAGTAATAACAATCAGCCAGCAGCGGCTAATGTTCCGGGGGAAGCAAGTGGCAGCAATAAAAAAACCAAAACAAAATAAAACGCTCTTAGTGTGGTGATATGATGTAATCTGTGATGTAAAAACATTAGTTTTCCACACAGTCAGGGAAAGTAAGTGTGCCTCCTGCTCATAGTTCAGTTATAAAATCGCAGTGCACCACAGAACAATATGTTCTTATCTCAGGGTATCAGGAAAAGCCTGACAAAACACTGATATTTAACGTACGAGGTACCCTTCAGCGTCTGTATGAAACTTTTTTTAATATGTGGTATGCAGTTTGGTAAGGTTTAGGCATGAAAAACTACTTGGTTAGGTTTAGGAAAAGATTATGGTTTTGGTTATGTTTAGGCACCAAAACTACTTAGGTTTAGGAAAACATTGTGTTTGGGTTGAAATAAGTACATTATGTGATGGCAGATGGGTTACATTGGAGTTACTTGAAAGCCCAGGGCGTCTCTTGCGCATGCTGAAGGATACCTTGTGCATAAAATACAACCGCTTTGTCAGGTTTTCTCAAAGCATCAGTATTTGACGCCCAGGGATGAGACTGGGCTCCACAGAATCATTGACTTTTAGGGGACATCCCTATGAATGAAGTGGCTAGTAAGTAGTTGTGTAACGGCTCGCAATTATTTTTGATCAGTATGGATCACCACAACCTCATTACGTGAACTTTAGATTAGCTGCAACTAACGACTATTTTGATTGATTAATCAATCTATTATTGAAACGAATAATCGACTACTGGGATTATGAATTACAAAATTACACAATACGTCTTATTTAGCTATCAGCTTTTAAATTAAACATGAGGTTGTTTTAGGCATGTGCTAATTAACAGTCAACAATAAAATAAATACTGCTTTCAACAATCGATCTTTTAATGAACGTTTCTGCTGTAGTTAAAAAGTTCCACTGAAATCAAGTCCTGATCTCAGCAGTTGATCTGCTGTTTAGTGATGGAGCAGTTTACACGCCAGTACTGCAACACACCGGGACAAACTGACACTATACAAAGAAAGGAATAACATCATGCATTACAATGACGAATTTACAGGGGGATCAATAATAACGATTTTGTAGTAGACAGCATTTCACAACGTTTATATATTTTCCCCTAACTCAACAACTCACAAAACTCCGTGATTGATTTATTTTTTTTAAGGGGCGGATTAGCCGCCGCCTCACACATAGACAAGAGAACAGTTTTCTCTTCTTTAGAAAGTATGAAATTGTCCAGTGTTGTCTAATCTTGCGCACTCGGCTGCAACACGTTCTCCAGCTGTGAATGTCATGATGAGCGATGCATCGCTTGTGATTGTAAAGTCAGTTCACATCTGGAATGTGAACGCGGCTGCTGTGTATCATAATTATGTGCTATTCTCAGTGCCATTAATAATCAATCAAATTGACCAAGGAAAACTGTATAGAAAACATTACAGCTCATAACGTGAAGTAACACGGCTTTAAGGTGAAGCTAGCTCGCTAACTAGCTTACAGAGACGAGTCTTCATCATCCACAGAGCAACATTACGTGCCTCCTCTTCAGATGCTCTGGTGTTTCCAGGAAAGCTCAACTAGATGCTGCAGTTCACGACCTTTTTGGTTGAGTGAAGAGTGAAATGCTTCTACACTTTAACTTTACTGTTCATTTTACTCCTTAAGCTGACATTGTCGTTATGGCCCGATGACATCATGAACTACGATGTGGGCTTTGTAGATCATTGGCAGACTTTCTGGGGAAGACCTGGTCTGATCCTGAGAGACGGCATCCATCCCACTTGGGAAGGAGCAGCTCTCATTTCTAGAAATTTGGCCAAATCCATGTCAACCCAGAGTTGAGACCAGGAGGCAGAGTCGCAGTCTAACACACTTCTCTGCTCCTCCATTTCAGGAGTTACTTAGTGAAAATCCTATAGTGACGGTGTCTGCCCCCCGACCATCGAAATTATTTAAAAAGGTAAACAGAAGAGGAGCTGTGCATAAAAACCTCATAAAAATTAAAACCACAAGAGCAATAGTGCAAACGAATAGGAGAGTTAAATGTGGACTCTAAAACATCAGATCTCTCTCTTCTAAAGGTGTACTAGTAAATGAACTAATATCAGATTATGATATTGATTTATTTGGTCTTACTGAAACCTGGCTGGGTGATGGAGAATATGTTAGCCTAAATGAATCCACCCCTCCCAGT
>NC_060152.1:19522529-19595108 GCF_021292245.1 Micropterus dolomieu
TCAACAGGCTATGTACCACAGTACTTTAAAGTAGCTGTAATTAAACCTCTTCTGAAAAAGCCCAAACTTGATCCGGATGTTTTAGCCAACTATAGACCTATATCTAACCTTCCTTTTCTCTCTAAGGTTCTGGAGAAAGCAGTTGCTAAGCAGCTGTGTGACTTTCTACAAAGCAATAGTTTATTTGAGGATTTTCAGTCAGGATTTAGAGCTCATCATAGCACAGAGACAGCACTGGTGAAAATTACTAACGACCTCCTTATTGCATCAGACAAAGGACTTGTCTCTGTACTGGTTTTATTAGATCTTAGTGCTGCATTTGATACCATTGACCATCAGATCCTATTGCAGAGACTGGAACATTTCATTGGCATTAAAGGAACCGCTCTAAGCTGGTTTAAGTCCTATTTATCAGATCGATTTCAGTTTGTACATGTTAACGATGAGTCCTCCATGCATGCCAAAGTTAGTCATGGAGTTCCTCAAGGATCTGTCCTCGGACCAATCCTCTTCACTTTATATATGCTTCCTCTAGGCAATATTATCAGGAAATATTCCATAAGCTTTCATTGCATACATGCAACTGCTCGGTACAGGGTATTTGTTCTGTATGCGACGTTCTCAGTTCAGTTTGCCCTGAGTAAAAAATTACTCAAAATGATCTATATGTAAGGTCTTATCAGTGTATCATGCCAGCCAGATCAGGCCACATCTACACTACTCCATTTTAGTTAAAAAAACGTTTTAAAATGTAAACAATCTCCGTATACACCAGTGTTTTTAGCTGCTTATCAGAGATGATCTCTGTCTATACTAAAACTACTCAAAATGCACATCAAGTGGCCATTCACGTACGCTGGGCATGCTGGTGTAAACATGATGCAGGGCTCTACGATAAGGTTTTTCCCAAGGAGCACATGTGCTCCTAAATGAAAACTTTAGGAGCACAGTAAAAAAAATTTCAAGTAACAGTTTTACAAACTTATATACATGTTTATATTACGTGTGTGCTCCTTCTCTGTGTTCAACAAGGGTGTGAAACCATTAGAGGCCTTAAACATTTGTCAAAGCTTTTGAAAGTATTGAAACAGATTTTTTTTTTTGAAAAAGTTACATTGAAAACCACTTTTAAAACACTGATCACTCATCACAAAAAAACATTACTGTGATTGGTGCTTATGTAGTTTTTGAACCAGGGACGGATTCATGATACATCAGCAGCTCCCAAACAACCCACACCTAATGTAAACAAGACTATTGGACAGTATTAACGCATAGGCTACGCCGTTAATAAGATGAAGGTTAAATCACACTTTACAATCACTTTAGTAAAACAGAACAAGGGGAGCGGGTTGCTCTCAGGAGGCTAGAAGGAGCGCATACTGGCACACAGTGCAGTGGAAATCTGCATCTTTCCACTACAGAGGCTCTTTCACACAACAAGGAGGAGAAACTAGTTTAAGTGAGTGTATTAGTTGTTATTATTATGACATTAGATAAAATTAAATTTTTACTCTAATAGTCTACTGTATGTATGTAGTATGTTAATATATTAATAATTAAATTTTGCATTGTAATTTTATGTAATATACTATATATCTCACCACAGGTATAATATTCATTCCAGTCGGACAGTAGTTTCATATTTGTGAGTTATTTTCATTCATTAAATCCTTTTGCAAGAAAAATGGCCTACATTGGTCTCAATTTGTTATTGCTACTAACATTATCTCATCAGTAATCAGAACCATTCATACAGGAGTACAACATTTTAAAAGTTTAGGCTGTGATTGGTCAGTTGAGGAAAAGTGAAACTGACAAGCACATCTATTTTATGAAAAGTTGAACAAAAGGCACCTGATATAGCTAAATAGCCAGCTAGCGAAACCCACAACCTCCTTATCTTCTCCCTGCTCTCTTCTGTCTCACCGCTCCAGCTGCTGACATCTCTTTGTTTTGATACGAGTTGCTCAAGCGGCCACCAAGCGACCTGCCCACCGGGAACTCTCACAGTGCTCCGATGACTAGCTGGCTTTATACCTGCCAGAGTTTCAACAACTCATTAGGGTTAGGCGATGTCTACAAAATTTTCATCGGACAATGTCCATATTGAAACATTGGGATGGACGATGGCATCAGAGTAGACGGGCGAGGGGCAAGCCGGTGTGTTTGCCTGGGTTGTAGGCCTCTTGTGTGTCTGAGTTTGGGGAAAAGAATTCCGAGGAAGATGCGAAGTATATTTAAAACTTATAATGTTCGTGGTGATTAAAACCTGCTGTCACTGGGCGGTATTATTTGAAAAAATTAGCTTTTTTTTGCCTGGGGGCGGGGTTTTACAATCACGATGCCTGCTCAACCATCGCCGATGGTATCGCCGTAAAATGGTCGAACTGTAGAACTCTGAGATTGTCTGTTCCGTAGTTACAGAAGATTTGACATTAAAAAAGAAAAGGCATCCTAGCTCAGTTCCGGTTACAGTACCTGTGATGCTACTAGTGCCAGGCTACCGATAACAAGTCAGTGGTCAGAATTCTAGCAACACTTGCAGTAGAAAGAAAAACCTATTTGTGGAACAAACGCATTTCGGCTTGGGTTATCTATAATTTCAGGTTTTGGTGCCCGAGATCTCGGGTGAAGGCGACAGACCAAAACATCACACTTCAGTCTCGTGGTGAAATTGGTCTTTAATACCACGTGTTGCTGGAGTTTTGACCTCCCAAGACTATTTCCCTCCTCTGTGGACCTTTTTTGAAAGTTGGTGATGTTGTGCCAGAAATCCCTACTCTACCCATCACCAAAAAAAACAGATGAAAAGACCATTCAGAAGTAGAGTATTTTCTTGGCCATTCCAGTTATCAGAGAGAGAGAGAGAATTGACAAAAGAAATTTGAACACAATTGAATATAAATTAATTTTCCATTAAGAAAAATTGCATTGCCCATTTTTTATTTTTATTTTTTATTAACATACAATCTCGCTAAGTTGCCCTCATCCAGTGTTTCAGTCATATATTTTAGTGTTGTCTCACAACATCACATGGCACCTGGTCTCATCCATTTCCCACCATTGCAACATTGTGCCAAATGTCACTGTTGGCTTGGCAGCATTGTTAGACCCTGACATTTTTTGTAGAAAGACTTGGTGTTGCTTGAACTCTTCATCCACCAGCTCAGCAGTCAGGCCCAACATTGCCATCAAGCTTATATTAGATGTCAGTTGTAAAACTGATTGGTGCTTTGGAATCTGCTTGTAGCAGGCTGCATGTGTGGCCTGACACGAGATTAAACAATTCAAGTTATGCCACACATGGAAGTATCACATACTTGGTATTGTATATCTTGGGCAAAGGGAAAATTTCTGAAACCTATCGTCGACAACCGAAGATAGTTGGATTTCTAATGCTGTGAATTCCAAGATTTTCCTCATAATGGCTTTGGCCTTTTTATGCTGATACCAATGAAAGTTAGCAGAGGCTGCTGGCTTGTGCCTGGCTCTACGCTTTTTACTAGCTTTAGTTTGAGCTGCTTTGCCTTTTGTAGCATCTTGAAATTGGGCATGTTCAGCTTGGTGATGGTCTGTTAAGAGTTAGCTTAAAGGTTCGGAGTCTATATTTAGGAGGAACTATTGACAGAAATGCAATATAATATACATAACTATGTTTTCAGTGGTGTATAAAGACCTTACATAATGAACCATTAGGCTATGTTTTATTACCTTAGAATGAGCCACTTCTATCATACATACACTGTCCTTTTACATGGAAGTTGCCATGTTTTTACAGTAGCCCAAATAAACAGCTCTTCAGTGCGCATTTTGTCACTACGTTGAATACGTACAAAGAAGAACAAGTAATGGTGGTTGTTGTTGTAGTAGTCAACTGGTTTTCAAAGTAAGAAAAGAGAAATTTGAACAAATGGAGGCCCACATGTATTATTTAGCACAAGATGACAAATTAACCACACGTCAACAACATCCGCTTGACGAAAAAAATCATTAGCGGGGGTACGCATAGGCTCTGTGCGGACAGGTCCACTTGCCAACTACACTACTTGGGCACCCATCTACTGCGCATGTGTGGAACAAGTCTGCCAAGCTGACTCCAGAAAGTAGTATTTACAGAAGTAGTCCGCATTCGTAGTGTCTACAGCTGTCCGTGTGCGCATCCGCTCCAGAGTATAGTCGAGGCTTAAGATGCCACGAGAGAGGACTCCTGTGTAGCTGCGGCTTTGGTAAAAAGGCTCTGTCGAAAGCCGCGTTCCATTTACCTCAGAAGTTGGAGCTGGGAATGACATCATACCTGAGTTGACCATGTTCCAGTTAACAAGTTGGTAAACCTTGCTCATCCAGCCATTATTTACAACTAGCCAGGTTAGCCATTGTTACCAATGCTGGTTGATAAAAATGCATTATGCGGTATTTTTGCACTTGTTGCACAGTTGCAACAAGACCAGACAGCAGTTTGACAGTACATTGTGTACGACCATTTCTATGAGGCACACATCTTTCACTAACTGTTATTACACAGAGCAGCCATCTTGGATCACAAAGACAGGGATAGTGCGGTTCTCCCGGCTTTCAGAAACGGGAAATCCGACTTAAATTATTCCAGCTGAAATATGACTGAGAACTCAGAAATTCCAACTTCCCAGTACAACTGGAATGCACCACACTCTGGCAGCTCCGATGTACTTCCTTTTTTTCATTTCAAGTTGAAATCCTTCATGGCTGATTTTGTTTCCAGGCACACTGAACACATTCTGAAAAACGATAACCTGTTTCCTATCTTGCTTGGAAGGCACGGTTCTCTTGGTCCAGTTTTCGTTGTTGGCCACTTATTTCTCTCTGTGTGTCACTGCGGAAGAGGCCTGGAGACACCGAGACAAGACCATGTGCAAGCAGTTGCTTGGTTATGGGCCTCCTGTGTTTTGAGGCAGCGCCCTCTGTCGCTAGAAATAATAATTACATTTGGAATCCAATTCAAATGTGGTTTAAAAAATGGCCTGCTTGCCTTCAATGCTTGTGGAAAATTTTTTTTTTATGATATTTAGAAATTGACTTGCAGGCAGCACTGAGTGAGGACGGGGGCGCATGCATCCCTAAAGCCGCCAGTTGCCCACCCCTGCTTTACAGCTGAAAGACAGTTGGCGAAATAAGCAACTCGGATGTAATTTCACATGGCATGCTCAAATGAGAGAAGTAGACAGAGAAAAGAGCTTTTAATCAAGAATGGATAGACTTCTATATGTTTGTCCTTCCCACAGGCAGACCATAGCGATTTATTAAAAGTGGCAATGTGAAGCACCAGTAACATTACAAGACAAAGCATAGGGCATTTTTTAATAATACCCACTCAGATTCGATTTCAGTGCATGGAAAAGTAAAGTTCCAAGCACTCCTTAAATTCTTCAGGTTTTTTGCCACTGTCCATGTTCACTGCTGCCCTGCTCAAATCCCTTTTTGTCTATGCACCATGTGGCTGTTTGCTGTCAGATGAGTTGGAGGAGTGGGATAAAATCCTGGATCATGTTTTGAACAACAGAAGGGGCTAGGGTGCACCCTAGTTTGCCACATAATCACATGCACGACCTCGTCACAACCTATTCAGGAGGCCTCTTCCCAGTGGGCTGTCATCAGTATAACTTAGCTATCATCAATATAGCCTAGCTAAGCTGAGACAATTTTCAAACCAGTTTTGTCTTCAAAGACAGAAGTGATATTCACAGCCATGAACAATGTACGTCTGGGTCTAGAAGCTATGACCTGTCAGTGACAGTGTGCATAGGGATGACAAATAGGTCATGAACATTAGTTTGAGTCACCTCACCACCTTTCAATAGCAAATTAATAATGCCCCATCATACTGTACGGGGACAGGAGTCGTATCATTAAATCATGCCTTGGAAGCATTAGTTGTAGATTTTCCTAGCTGAGATCGTGCTGTAAGTTCAGTATGAATGTCCATGTCTATACTAGGCGGAGAATTGGAAAATTAAAAGGCAGTACCCCCGCTGATGTAGACACCCTCATGTTTAAGTACATTAAAGACAATAGCCTATTTCTTGTTCTAAGCAGCCATGAACTGAATAGGCCTAGGTGGTTAAAGGGACAGTCACTGGTGTACTGGGGTTGAAAGAGAAAAAGGCACACATGCTCACAGTAGAGGGGAAACACTTGTCCTAACAAGGCTTTAAAATGGAACTTTACCAAAATGCACTACTTAAAGGAACATAGTTTTTAGAATCGCACATCTGGTCTACCACAAAAGTTAGTTTGTGATTAGGGGATTAGTTTAGGTACAGAAGAGTTCATGTTTGAATTGTCTAAAGCATGAAGACAGTGCCTATAGGAATGGCTGTGTGAACATACCCATATACACTCACCGGCCAGTTTATTAGGTACACCTTGCTAGTAGCGGGTTGACCCCCTATTGACATGATCTGCACATCCATGGGCGGTGCAGTGGTGGTGCACTGTTGCGTCACAGAAAGAAGGTCGTAGGTTCGAACCCCGGTCCCGTCCTTCCTGTGTGGAGTTTGCATGTTCTCCCAGTGTCTGCATGGGTTCTCTCCGGACGCTCCGGCTTCCTCCCACCGACATGCATACACAGACATGCAGACTAGGTTAATTGGTTTCTAGATTGTTAGGTGTGCGTGTGTGCATGGTTGTTTGTCTGTGTGGGCCTGACCTGGCCGCCTTTCACCCGATGTAAGCTGGGATTGGCTCCACCCCCCCCGGCAGTACTGTACGCAGGATAAGCGGTTGTGGATGGATGACATCCATGATGCGAATTTCCCGTTCACATCCCCTCTGTTGGATTGAGATCTGGTGACTGTGGAGTACAGTAAACTCATTGTCATTTCAGTCTGAAATGATTAAAGCTTTGTGACATGGTGCATTATATTGATGGAAGAAGCCATCAGATGATGGGTACACTGTGGTCATAAATGGATGGACATGGTCAGCAACAATACTCAGATAGGCTGTCGCATTTAAACGATGCTTCATTGGTACTTGGGCCCAAAGTGTAGAAAAATATTCTGACCCTACCATCTCAATGTCACAGCTGAAATCGAGACTCATCAGACCAGGAAACGTTTATCCAATCTTCTTTTGTCCAATGTTGGTGAGCGAATTGTAGCCTCAGTTTCCTGTTCTTAGCTGACAGGAGTGGCACCCGGTGTGGTCTTCTGCTGCTGTAGCCCATTTGCTTCAAGGTTCGATGTGTTGTGTGTTCAGAGATGGTATTCTGCATACCTTGGTTGTAACAAGTGGTTATTTGAGTTACTGTTGCCTTTCTGTCATCTCAAACCAGTGTGCCCATTCTCCTCTGACTTCATCAAGGAATTTTCGTCCACACAACTGCCGCTTACTGGATAGTTTCTCTTTTTCGGACCATTTTCTGTAAATCCTAGAGATGGTTGTGCGTGAAAATCCCATTAGATCAGCAGTTTCTGGAATACTCAGACCAGTCTGTCTGGCACCAACAATCATGCCACGTTTAAGGTCACTTAAATCCCCTTTCTTCCCCATTCTGATTCTCTATTTGATCTTCAGCAAGTTGTCTTGACCATGTCTACTTGCTTAAATGCAATGAGTTGCTGCTATGTGATTGGCTGATAATCTATTTGTGTTAACATGGACTTGAATAATTGTACCTAATAATAAAGTTGCCAGTGAGTCTAAGGAATGGAATTTGTTACTTTGATTAGCTAATTATCTAGGCTATGGGCTGAATAATGATTGACTGGAGTGGATTGTGATTACTGGAAATGGTCGTTGGTGGTATCAGACAGCATTTGGACAAGACTGAGGATGCCAGAGCATTTCAGCTGCTGAAAGATGGTTAGGTGGTTTGGGTAGTAACTGAGTGGTTTGTGTCTCCATGCGTGGTCAGCAAACTATGCAGCTAGCTGACCTGACATTACAGGAGACGGGGCAATACTGCTGAAGACTGGGTCAAGACCGTTTGCGTATGACAACACGAGACTGCCACTCATCGCCATGTCTCATCGAGTACAGCTCTGTCCTTGGAAATTGACTTCCACCGTGCTACCAGAGTTGACTTATCTAACCAGACTGTTAGGAATGATAACTGTATGAAAGCCAGACGACCGGTCACAAGCCCTATTCTCAATGCAGAACACCACACTGCACGATTTTACTTTTCACTTGAACACCAGAACTGGCAACTTCGTAACTTGAGACTGGTACTCTTCACAAATGAGCAGGTTTACTGCTTCAACTAATGATTAGAGTTTTGAGACACCAGGGAGAGCGATATGCTGTCTACAACTTTGGTGAAATTGATGGGTATTCTGGATGTTTGGGTGGTTGTACAGACCAGTAAGTGTTCAGCAGAGATGGTAGAACGGCTGTAAGATACCGCAATGAAATTCTGGAGCCTATTGTCAGACTGTTTGCGGGCAGTGATGGTGATAACTTCATCTTAATCCAAGATAATACCCTTCACAGCTTGGGTCTCCATGACCTTCCGTGAGAAAGAAGGAAGGTGTGATGGACTGGCCGGCCAGGTCTCCTGACCTAAACCCAAATCAAAATGACATTGTATGGATCATCAGTATGCCATGCAATTGCCGGGATTGCATGAATACCTGAAGGGGGCACACAAGTGAACATTTTTCATAAATAAATGTAATTTTGCGTACAAAGAACTTTGTGCTAAACATATGTTTTTAAACTGTTTTTGTATGAGTGTTGCTCAAATGTGGTGTTTCATTAATTCAAATTTAAATTTTGGGCATACTATTCTGGTAATAAAACATTTATTAATTATCTGTAATTTTTGAATAGAGTATCTACAGAATAAGAATTGTGTGTGTATTAGCACAGATCAAAATTTTGGGTGGTAATGACTGGCCACAATTGCCACAAAATAAAGCTGTTTAAATATGCTTGGGGTACTATAAATTGGATTGTCCAACGTCTGACATTTGTCTGCAGCAAAAACACTAACCACAAGCTAGCGAACTTCCAAATGTTAGTAATTTTCCCATTGTATTTGACAGTGCGTGATCATCTCAACAGACAACTTTGTCAAACAGCTCCATCTAGTGCACACTAAAACCCCTTTTCAAGTTCAGTCCACCATGTTAAACCTGTAGTGGCAGTCAATCTGAATCTTTTGTTAAACAAATTTGGGCTTCAGTGGTTTGATAATTCTTTTGTTTTATCCCCCAGGTCCTGATACAACATGGAAAAACTGAACAGAGTGAACATTCAGCTCGTAAGGACATCTTTATAGAACCAGTCTGTGTGGACATACTGATTCCCACATGGAAACCAATTTTATGGGTGCCTGGATAGAGTTTTGCTAATGCATGCAGATCGAAAAGTGATGCCATCGGCACATGGACAAAATAATTTCAACATGGAAAAGCAGAAATCCGTGAATACTGTTTCTTCAACACAGGGTGGAGAATCAAGTACTTTCATCTGCACTGAGTGTGGTGATGGGTTCAGCCAGTACTCCAATGTGTTGGCCCACATGGCCATTCATGGACCCTTGGAGTCATTTTCCTTTGATGGCTCATCCAATGGATTTGAAGTCCCTCGAGAATATGTGCTACAAGAAAATGGTACACTGACAGTTGTGGATGGCTTGGTACAGTCACATTCGTCTGTAAAACCAGTATCTCCAGGAGTCCTGCCATCACATTTCCCTTCCCCTATCAAACCAGCATCTCCAACTTTAAGGCCACAGCCTTCTCCTTATAGAGATGTGTTCAGGCCAAGGCCATCAGACTTGAACTCAGACAAGTCTCGTCAGGGCCATTACCGTTGTGAAATATGTAGCAGATCATTTAACAGCCTGCAGAGTTTACATCGTCACCAGCAGTATCGAAATACAGAGCGAGGTTACAAATGTACTTTGTGCTGTAAGATCTTTGAAGGTAGACATGACCTTAAGAAACACCTCCAAGACCACACCAATGAAAGGTTTCACTGCTGTGGTCATTGTGGTAAGCGATTTCTTAAAGTGGATTCACTGAATGCGCATCAAAAAGAAAATCACCCCTCCCCCAAGGCACCAGCACTGGGCAAATCTGAGAATAAGCAAGAAAAAAAGTTTGAGAAAACATATCCTTGTAGGAAGTGCAAGATGAATTTTTTTTGGATGTCAGATTTTCAGGCACATTCACTGTACCACTGCAAAGGAAAAGAGGCTGATGCTACTTTTGCATCCGAAATCGATGCAAATTCAAAGAACATAGACACACCACTTGAAAACTGCTACAGCAATGGGACATCTATTGATGTTATGAATGGGGATAGTAAAATCTTTAGGGATAGTAGCGGTGAGATTGATACGGAATACTCCTTTACACCATACAGATGTGGTTTATGTGGGGATCGTTTCCAAAAGTTAACTGCTCTGAAGGAGCATCATCTCACACATCAAACTCAAGAGGAAATAGATCAGATGAATCAAGAATCACAAAGAACTTTTAAGCGAAGAATACCGCCTAAAGGCAGACGTAGAAGAGGGGCTAATCCAAATGGCAAGCTGCATCCTTGTAAGCACTGTCATCGTGTCTTTAATCATTCTAGTAGTTTATCACGGCACATGAGATACCATAAGGGTACTATGCACACCTGTGTGTTTTGTGGTAGACATTTTCCACAGCGTTGTGATTTAAGAAGGCATATAGCCATGTACCACAAAGCAGAATTGGAAAAGAAACCAGGTTTGAAACACCTATACACAAATCCACAAAATGGGTCTGCTCCCAGCTCTCTTAATGGTGAGAAAAACATAAGCTCTCCTGATGAGAAAGCCAAGATCTCTTCTGACAATGAACAAACAGAATCACCAGAGCAGAATCCAAAGGGGAAGCAATCTGGAAAAGCAGGGCGAGTTAACTACAAGTGTCAGGAATGTGGAAAGAGATTTGGGTTGTTGTGTGTGTACCAACGGCACTTGCGCTATCACAAAAAGGAACCTAGCAAGTGCCCCAGGTGTCCAGCTCAATTCAGGAATTCTTCGTCCCTTGAGCTTCACCTTCAAAACCACCCAAGCACTGGAGATGCATGTGATGTTGGACAAACGTGTCACAGCACTGGTTCCATTGGGGACAATGTGCTAGAAAAGGGTAATGTAGAGGACCTAGAGGATGACTATATGGACCATACTCCAAATGATAAAGGACATTCTTCAGAGGTTCTTTATGAATGCACTGAGTGCACCGAGACATTTTCATGCTTGGAGACGTTTCTTCAGCACCAGACTTCTCATGGCTCAGAAAACAATGGGTAGCTATGTTGTCAAACCCATTAGTTATTGTAATTTCTAATAATCAAGCTCTCAGGAGTTGAGTGTTTTTGACTCTTTTGAATGCAAATATTTGAATTACTGTATGGATTATTAATTGATGTGAAGTTTGTAAGGGTTATTTTGCATAACTACTTTTATACAGATTTTTTTTTTCTTTGGCATGAGGAGAAAAATTATGTATGTTGGTGAATTTAAGAAACAAATTTGAACCAGGAAATAAGGTTTGGGTGGGGTGCATACCAAATGACTTTTGAATTTTTTTTTAAAAAATGGACACAACTACAATGTATGTTTGACATTGGTAAAATGCAAGTTTTAACCTAGTATTCTCCCACAGACTACCGTTGTAGTTAACTTGGTGTCCCATCAATTGTTGACTAGCTAGGATAAATGTGTTGCTTTTCATTGTATTCTTAGTGGCTAACCATGCTGTTGTCAATCATATTGCTACATTTGTCATTGTTTAACTTGCAAATATGTGATTTTTGAAATTCTTTTAATGTGTTCTATCTTCCATTTGAAAGGATAGCATTGTCACTGAATAGATTTTTAATTGTGCCATTAAAATTGTACAGCAAAATTACCTGATGTGCTATTACTTTTGCTTTAACTCCCTTTTCCTGCCATTTAACCGTTAAAAGAAATTCCATTAACTCTATATTCTTGTCCCTTCTATGTGTAGTTTTGGTTTCTTTCTTTACATTTTTATGGAATTGTAGTACAGCAAGTTAATAGAAAGTGCTCTGAGAGGAATCAGTGTATGGAATAGGGATTAGGGCCTTGTGTCCACCAAAGTGTTTTTTACCAGCTCAAAACGCCACCTGCTGTTCTGAAAACACCTAGCTAGGAGCGCTAGGGTGCGTTTTGTAGGCGCAGTGTTTTGTTTTTTGTTTTTTTCCGAGACGCTGTGGTTGCTGATACATAATTTCCGTGGCCTACTTCATTTTACTGAATGTAAAAATGTCACCACAAAGTACGTAGGCCTACTTGCTCTGGCCCTTGCTCTGCATGAAGAGAAGGCATGAAAACAACAGAAACATGAGGGCACAGACTGTCCGTACGTGGGTTCATGAGATTTTGCAGGTGAGGAAACACCTTAGCGAGTAGGCACATCGTTTCGTTCATGATCGGATGTGCCCGGTGCGGTGTTTGTCCCGCCCCTCCTGCACTGTGATTGGGCGGCTGGGTAAAAAGTGACAGTGACAAGCACAGCGTTTTTCCCAAAGTTGAACATTTTTCAACTCTCGGCGAATTGGGGGAGGGGAACGCTTAGCGCCCAGTGCGGAAAAGACGCTCAGCGCCTTATCACGTTCCTGGCGTTTATACCAGCTTGGAGAAACGTGGTGCTCACATTGCAATGAATTGAAAAAAGACACTGGTGTCAGGAAAAAAAACTCTGGACACAGGGCCTTATGGATCAGAAATGTAGGCTAATGTATTGGCTAGTCCATTTCAAGTGGCCCCTATTGGAAATGTCTCTTTGGTGACCCTAGTGGTAATGTCAAAAGGACACAGCAATTCACACTGCTATTGTGAGAGTCTGTGAAATACCATACCCTTAAATTGACACTATAATGTCATATGAATGACCGGTTTTGTAGTGGGCTTGTCATACAGTGTATCCAATGAAATTTAAAGTGGTAATCCATAAGAACTGGAGAAAAGACTGGGAGTGCTTGAGTTGTATACAGTATAGTAAAAGACAAACTCTGGATATGACACAGAGCATGTGCACTGAACTTCTTCGGTCAACCATGGCAAGGCCTTTTCTGAATGGAACCTGTCCTCTTGAACCGCTGAATGGTCTTGGTCACCATGCTGCAGCTCAGTTTCAGGGTCTTGGCAATCTTCTTATAGCCTAGGCCATCTTTATGTAGAGCACTAATTGTTTTTTCAGATCCTCAGAGTTCTTTGTCATGTTGAACTTCCAGTGACCAGTATGAGGGAGTGTGAGAGCAATAACACCAAATTAAAACACCCGCTCCCCATTCACACCTGAGACCTTGTAACATTAACGAGCACCATTACAACAGGAAGGGAAAATGGCTAATTGGGCCAAATTTGGACATTTTCACTTAGGGGTGTACTCGCTTTTCTTACCAGCGGTTTAGATGTTAATGGCTGTGTGATGTGTTATTTTGAGGGGATAGCAAATTTACAGCTACACAAGCTGTACACTCAATACTTTACATTGTAGCAAAGTGTCATTTCCTCAGTGTTGTCACATGAAAAGATATTATCAAATATTTACATAAATGTGAGGGGTGTACTCACTTTTGTGAGATACTGTAGATCCATACAAGCACACGGCTCCCTCTTCAAAGCCCCTTCCGCGTTCATACAGTGTCTGCTTAAAAACAGACGGATGCTGTAACTTGTATTTTCAATAGGGCATTCGGGATTCATGAACAATTGTTCTGAGTTTGACATCTCAATTGTGGTGTACTCACACTAGGTGCTCCATACCTTGTCCAAGCACAGACCAGCAGGGCAGTGGGAAAGGTGGGGGGGATAATCATGTTCCGACAAGGCAACCGGGTCTAGTGTGAGAACGCCTTTATACTGCACTTGCCACATCATTAATGTAATAACCCCATGGCATCTTTATCACACTAGAGTCAGAGCCATGATCAGTGTTGTAGAGTTCAACGCACTTGAATTAATCTGAACCATGAGTTGGCCTTGCTGCCAGTTCACAGTATCGTTTTTGTAACACTTGCTTGGTTTCCCTGGTGGGACAGTAAATAAGTTATCACTTAAAGTCAGAGAGCTTTTAACATCTCCTAGGGAGACCCCTGCAGTAAATAGTCCTAGAACATGGCTTAATCATCATAGGTAAATTTGTACATGTTGGTGGTACTAGATGAAGGGGACAGGTGGTCACAAGAATCATTGATAAACATCCTCTGGCAACATTGCCTAAACCAAAGTCCATGGTAATTTTGCCGGGAACATACAGACAGACTGTTTAACCAACTGCTGCTATTGAGGAAAAAGACAAGTAGTAAACCCACAGGCAGTCAGTACCTTCTCTAGTGGACTTCTCATCTAATCCACTGTCAAAAATGGCAAATGACAGAATTTTTTATGGATTGGGGTAAGTGCTCACCAACACATTGCATTTCTTCTGACTACTTCATAAAAGCCAACTAGTGTTTGACCAGTTAAATGCTTTTAATGTTAAGCTGCAGCTGTTGGAAATGTTCAGTTTAGCAGGAACTTAATACAGCATTTTGTCCTGTAATGTCGCCACCGGCAACCAGTTGGTAATACTATATAAATATTGCAACACTTTTCACAGTGGGCCATAGGCCCAGTCACCACTGTGTTACCTTATTTGTTGATAGTGACTTAAAGAGGTGGTATTGTGCTCATTTTCAGGTTCAAAATCTTAATTAGGGGTTGTACCAGAACAGGTTTACATGGTTTAATTTTCAAAAAACACCATATTTTTCTCATACTGCACATTGCTGCAGCTCCTCTTTTCACCTTATGTGTTGTACGCTCCGCTCTTGAGCTACAGAGTGATGCATCTTACTTGTACAAAATCTTTATTGGGAGTTGCACATGCGGAGTTCCCAGGTAAGGACTACTAGCCAATCAGAAGCAGAGAAGGGCGGGTCATAAGAAACAAGGTAGTGTGATCCAAATTAAAGCCGCTTCAGACTGCGACCGTCACCTAGCAGATGGTATAAGTTACTCAAGTCCACAACCACACAACATCATCTTACCATTAGGACTACATTTTGAACTGTTGCCGGTGTTCTGACGATCTATGCTGCCTTGCCGAAAAATGCTACCATTGCGCAAACCGATATACTCGACTCAACTCAGCCATGCTCCGTTTTCCATTGCAGACAGTACCCTTCCAGCTTCCACAGCTGCGGCCAGCTGCGGCCAGCCGGCCTCTCACACTCCTCCCGCGGGTTGGCACAGGCATCCCCTACCACCACTCCGACAATATTCAAGCACTTTTGTTCCACCATCACTTCTCGTAAAACTGTTAATATTCGAAATCTGCTCAGCTGATTTCTCACCTCAGAACTTCTCAGAAGTGTATTTAGTGATGAAATTCCATACAAAAACTGTAAAACCTTCTGTTGCTGGCCTGTCTGGCGCGCGCAATGATGATGCAGTGAATAGTACACGATTCCTCTGACCAATCAGCAGTCTGTCGTGTTTTCACGTTACATTTTAGTATCCCTCAGCTCGCTTGGAACCTCGATGGAGGTGAGGTGATACAAAAAAAAGTACCTGGAAGCAGGTACAGGTACAACATTTCCACAACGGAAACCCAAACAAAGGCGAGTCGAGCCAAAGGGCCTCCGCTCAGACTAGCTTGGTTTGAGGGCGTGCCTGACCCCGCTAGCCACTTGGCAAGCTTTATGACGCGTTTTCAATGTGATGTCACAATGAAAGGAAGTGAAGGGCTGGACTACAAATGAGCTGTTTTCAAGCGGTTCAGAGCAGAGCTTTCTGTGGGAGATGGGAACTCCCTTTGGGCTGGACTTTTTCACTTTGCAAACCTGTTACTTGCACAAAAAAGTTATATAACTCAATAAAGGAGAGGGGAAAAGCCAAAAAACACAATACCACCTCTTTAAGAGACATTTATTTAAATTAGAATTTTGGAGATTATCACTTTAAGGTCCTTTCCCTGAGACAATGCATGTGTGCAATTAAAATTTACTGGTGTTCTGCAAACCTTGATTGACTATCTGTGCAATCCTTCTGATGCAGCCCAGCACAAGCAGTCTTGTAACTACAGGTGAAGTAATATGCCTTGCAACAACTTGATCTCCCATACAATCATATGTCAGCTACGTAGACGTAATTTATGTCTTGTGACCGTTGCCTTTTCTTACTGGTTTAAAAACTCAGATTAAAACACCTTCCCTGATGTACACAGCATTCCCACTAGGACAAAAAAAGAAAAGAAAATTTCCTTCTCATGGGACATTTTATACTCCAAAGCCCAGTACAGGACAACCTATCCTTACCAAACCAAATAAACAGACTCACTAACCTTTCTATGGCCTTCTACTAACCAATTGATTAGTAAGACTCACATAGTGGGTGCCTGCATCCCTATTCATGGTCTTCTGTGTGCTGTCATTGATGCCAGGTTGCTTTTTATATTACTGGGCTTTGTCATTTGCTAGCTCTAGCATGGTCTACGATGGCCAATTTTGCCATTTCTACGAGATTGTGAATGACATTGGTACATTCAATACTTTGATGTCTCCCAGTCTTTTTCAGATGCACTGCAATGTCTAGCCAATATGGGTGTGAAAATGTGACTGCTAACTGTGTGTACACCTATAAATTATGTGGGGAGAGTTTGACTTTCAGATTAGCTGACAGTGGTAAGTTAACATTGTTAAAACTGTAACACATAAGACAAAGTTTCGGTCAATACATTAACTAAAGGCTCTGATGTACTCCAAAAGAGACTCAGAGAACGAGGGTGGAGGCAGTACTATGCTACTGTGTCTGCGCAGTCAGTGTGGTCATAAATTTAGGGGCTGCACACAGGCTTCTACAAGACATCCAATTTTGTAGTCTCATAGACTTAGGCAGATGCCGAAATTTATGTCACACGGCCCCCAGAGAGGGCATGTAGGCCTAATTCAGAATAATATTGGACACTTCTTCATGGTAATAACATTCTGAGTATAGTGGGACTCTAGCAAGTTCATTAGGTCCCTTCTAGCTTCCCCAACTTCCTGTGATCAGGAATTTACTATTCATGTTTAGAGACTTGCCCTCTGTTGAGAAGCTCCACAAGTGCCGGCGGGGGAAGCTAGCAAGCCGGCCAGCCAGTCAGCTCACATAGTCACAGACCACTATAGCCAACGCAGCAGACAAATCCAGCAACAACAGCAGAGGCCCACATCTGTAAGATTTTCTTACTGCTATTCTGTCTTTACATTCTGATTAATGTTGAAATGTTTTAACTTAAATCAAGAGACATCTGGTCGCGGGTGTGTGTCACGTTGAAAATTACGTCACGGCAGTTTCATGCATCGTTGCTACATTGATACAAAATGGAGGACGGCGGGCCAAAAGCAAGGCGAGGCGAGTTGAGCTGGTAAACACTACATGCTGCCTCACCAGCTTCCCACCACTGAACTGGGGGGGCTTGCCTTGCAGTGAATTTCTGAATGGGCGAGTAGAGGCTATTGGCTTTAAATCAAGCATGTTGGGTGTTTTTCTACTACTGCTCCTTTCTTTTCAACCCTTATTTGCAAACCAATAAATCACAATCAACAGTCATAGATAGCACAAACAAGTCTCACCGATGTCCACCTGAGATCGTACGTCGGCATTAAATTTATTGCTCGGAAATAGCAGCCAGCATGCAGCATTGTGTTTACAGCGAACAGCTGATGGAGTTATGCTAAATACTGGGTCAGTCTGGAAGTTTTCACACAGAGCCAAAGTTGATCTCCTCTTCAAAACAATCGGAACATTACAGCAAGTAATAAAGCTCGTTAAAAATCCCATTCCCAACTGTCACGATTTAATTTTTGTTTTGTATTCTCTATGCTGGAGTTATTTTAAGAACTTGATGGCTTTATCCAGTTTGTTATTAAATTTGTAACAAACTTTATCGTGTGTCTCTCCATTATACTCCCACACAAAAGAGCTGTATTGGTCAAGCACAGCCTATAGTTTTTCACTGTATTCCAATCAAATCTGATGTTCATTTATAAATTTTGTCATGGATAGTGGTTACTAAATAATGATGCCAGGCCATCGCTTTGTACGGCTTGTAGGCCTACATCAGCTAGTTAATTTGTCTAATCTTCACAGGTCTTTAGACCACGGTAGAAATGCACACAATAATGGGCTGAAGGAACCTTTTTAGTTCCTTGAAGAGATCCAGGGACTTTTGGTGGAAATGCTGCTTAAGGCTAAGGCTCACTAAAGCCTAGTTCGCACTACACAATTTTAAGCCCGATTTGCTGGTCGGTGAGCTCGGCGACCGTCAGGCGGTGATCAGGGGTAAATCAGCTATTGGTTGGCAGCCACCAGTCGTTATGTGTGAACTAGTTTACTACTACTACTTTAATATCTAGCATGCCAAATATCTGGAGGAGTCGGCCAACTTGACATCCAGCAGGCAGCTTTTTCACTGCAAAACACTTTTTACTCAATTCCAGCTCTCTCTGTTGCTCAGACAATCCCCGCTACCTGCGTGTGCTAATCCATTCTTTCACCCATATTTTTTGTCTTTAAAATTGTTAATAATAACAAACAATAGCTGTTTCATGTGTAGGTTTGTGTCATTTCCCATTTCATGTGTTTTCTTGACAAAACGTGGTTTGGAGACCACCGTCGGGTGACACAGCCGCTGTCAGCTTGCATAGTGTGTGACCCCCTGTCACCGCTCAGTCACGTAGTGTGAACACTACAATGACTTCAAGATCCCATCACAAGACGGCAAAATGTGTATTGTGAACAGCATGGCCATCGGCCAATGCTGAAAGTCATGTAGTCTGCACGAGCCTTTAGGCTGTTCCCAGGGGCTTGCTCTTAACCAAACTACACTAAGATTGTTATAGCAGCTAATCACTGATGAACAGCTGATCACATGACATCTATAACACTCTATCTCTCATGCATTGTTGCAGAGGATAATATTAGGGAAACCTGATTTTTGACATTCTGGGCTTGAGGCTTCAGATTGTTGCGGAACATCTGAGCCCTCCCCTACACACACAATATCCCACTGTTGGAATTGTGGGGCTGTCTTCCAATTTTTGGAACTTTCTTAAACAGCAGTCCGACCATGCCCACTTTATGCAGCAATCGATCATGTGTGAAGAGGTGAGAAGTGTAGGATTCAAGCATCTCTCCCAAGCCCTCTTTTTTCCTTTTCCACACAACCACTTCCATCTCCTTTTGTGTGTACAAACAAGAGCATCACTGAAAGCATTTCAGAAGAGTCCGACAATGTATGCAGTAATCTCCATTTGAACAATTATAGCATCTCGCACCTCTCGATGACTGAAGTGTGGCTGTTAACAACAGATGTAAGTACTTTTGCCCTTGGATGTGGTTGGATGACATGTCCTGCAACCAAGTTTGTTTCAAACATACCTTGGTTTTTAACATTTGACCTTGCAGAGACCACTTCTTTCAGGTACTGTTGGTGACATCTGGGAAGTAACCGGTGTGGCCAAAGTTGAGGGCAAATGTTCTTTTTGTATTGTTTATTGTGTGAGGTAGTGCATGGGCAGCACTGCATTGTAGGGGTAAGGATCATTAGAATTATATAAAAGTGTGTGTGGGTGGTGGTGGGTGCAGGGTCTGAGGTATCTATCAGGGGTTTCTTTATCCCAACTTAACATTTTACGTCCAGTTTGGGGATTTAAACCTGCAACATCCGAGCCACAAGCATACTGACAGCAGGCTAGAGCTGTGGTGTGGGGAAAGTGTGGCGTTTCTACCATTTCTTGCGGTTACATGCAAGTTCAGTGTATAGCTTGTTGAATGGATCTCAACTTAAGTGCGTGGTTTTGACAGTATGCAGTAACTGCATACAAGAAAAAATAAATATTTAGGGAGTAGCTAAACCCTGATATTTAGGATACAGGCTCAATGTGTCAAATGATCCAGTTCTGTTTTTTAATTGCAAGCTGCAATAAGTTAATTGAGTCCCACAAGAGAGGCTGTTATCTAACCAGTTCTTTGAAATCAGTGGACCTCTGTTGCTGCGCAGGGTGGCCAGTTTATGCAGCCTGACTTGGTCAGAAAGCTATTCCCTATTTGAACAATTTTGTTGTGCACCATTAAATAAATTCAGTGAGCTAGGGTCAATTACCCAGTGATCTACACATTCTGAGGTAAAAGCAAAGAAAGTCCCATGGGTGCATAAATGCACCAATTACAAGTAAAGTAATTGTCTGGTCACAGAATATCAGGCATATTCAGAAGATCCTGTTTACCCCTTATATCATAATATAGGTATCAAGTTTTTTCTCCCATCTCTAGAACAATGTGTTTTTTTCTTTCCATGGGAACTGGTTGCTGTGCCTCCTCAACCCAAGAGGTTTAGTCTAGACCAGCACAAGAAGAGGTGGCGCCATTTTGTAGAGTCTTGCTCACAAAATGGTTGTGTGCAACTTATTAACCCTTTCGAGGGCAACCACGTCTAGTCCAGCAGACAAGTAGACATGCCAGATTGAGTTCCCCAGTAACTCACACTCATGCAACATCAACGGAGTGGTACTGAAACTGCACATGGGAGCACTTAAGGTTTACTGAGGACTTCAATGATCTGCCCCGTTACTATCAGCACATGAAACTGCCTGTCTGCCACAGCACGTAGTTAGTGCAGGAGCAGCTGCAGCAGTAAGGAGCAACCCTGGTGCAGTCGACCGGAAAGAGACACCGTGCTACCGCCCCGCCAGTCTCTGGTCGTAACAGCCATAGAACGTGGAGGGGCGGGCTCTCTCAGAGTCCCCGCACCTTGTTATTGGTTATCATCAGACAGTTGTATAACGTACGAACAATTTCAGGCACATTGTCTGAAAATGCGCAAGTAAAGATAATGGATGCCGATCTGGATCCGGCGCTGGTGTTCAGAGCACATCAAGCAGTGTAGCCCACGTCGAGTGGGAATAACACAAGGGTTTGACGAGTGAACGACCCCGATCTACTCACAGTCCATAAAGGAAAAAAGATCTCCAGGCTGTACTGATCAGGAAACACGGAAGCCATCGGCAAGAAGGACAATTGCCTTCTTCGCATATTGGCAAAGACAGCTAACGTTAATGCCTTTGAACGAGGTCTGTTACGTGATTATTACAACACAAGACAATGTAACGTTAGCCGATAAGCCACAAAGGAAATCTACCGGCGAAGCACGCAAGAGCAACACGGAGTACTGATCAGGTAAGGGGTCCTGCTTAAGACCAGCTGCAGAGAAGCCATTAGCTGTCGGGTATCCGTGCTTGCTAGCATTGTGCTAATCCCTGGGGAAGCTAGCTAGCTAACGTTAGCTTCACCCAGAACATCAACCAACGTCCGTGTAAAATTATGTAAAACACGCGATTAGTCTCAAACCGCAACGCTGCGGTGCATATTTACCTTGAGCTGATGGCATCCTACCGTTCTGCTCTCCTCCCACCATGCTGGCAAAAAGTACAGCATCTTATAATAACATAATCAAGACAAGAGCAACACACAGCTTCCAGGTGGTCCCACATCGCCGTTTCCCGTTATTATCTAAACTAAAACGTGGGATTATTTAAAATGCTAATTTCTGTCCAAAATGACAGTTGAGAACAAAACACGAGTTTACAAAAAAGTTTTGGAACTGTTATTTACACCAGTAGGTCATCTTTCATAAGGACCCGGCTTGGGGCAGCTCTGCAGATGTGTGGTTTAACAGCTTCAAATGGTTTATAAAATGCACAGTAAGCTCTGAAACAAGTGAACAAAGTTGTCACTGTCTAAGTAAATAAATACAATGATCTCGCCCCAAATAACATGAACAGTTCCATTTTCCTGGATGATGCATCTCTGTTGTCACTTCACTAGTCCATAGTTCTCTGGCGAATTTCTGTGACTTAAGTATATTAGTATATCCACCTGTGACCAAGAGGTCTAAATTCAGAGAACAACATGCTGCAAGAGACTGCAAAAGTCCCACAGCCATTTTTGGATAGTCTCTACTCCAGTAGCTTCAGCCAAACAGTGAGTGATTCTTTTCTTTCCCCCCTGTCTGTGAAAAGGTGACATAAGGTAGGCTAAACCTTTTTTTTCCTGTGCATATGGACTCCCTCATAAAAATCAAGTGTAACACGTCTGCCAAATTTTATAGAATTGTACTTGCAAGTGTAGTAGTAGATTGATACCCATTTGCTCAGAAAAATCATTGTCATGTTTTGGCTTACTTGAATGATATTAAAAACTTCTAAAGAAAGAGACCAATGAAAAGTAGTGAAGGAGAAACCAACCTGTGACAGGGGCTGGACTTCTTTGTTAGAAAAAACATATTTGATAGTGATAGTGACACCATTAAGTTGTAATCGAAAGTGACCATTTAGCGGGTAATCTATGTGTGGACTGATTTGCCTGGCTTTGGCAGATGTCAGGCTACGTTACATTAGCTGTGTTGTTTGTGGTTAATTTTCATTGTAGCCAACTAGGAAGTTGTATTTAGCATTTTTGCTCTTTGCAAAAAAAGACACCTGCACCGCTAGCCTTTCACATGCAAGAGTACACAGCCAGTTTAAAGGCTTTGTTATTCACTATAGTTTGATAAACGAAACACAAAGTGGTGTATATCATGGCTATAATATCAGCTATAATTGCTGGTTCAAGTGGTGCTGGTGGCCAGTAAGAAATTTGTGGCCCCGCACCCAACACTGACTAACCAGCTCTGATTTTGTGACAGTGACACTACTACAGATATTTTGTTTGTGGGCTGGTAAATCTTAACTGTCAATATCCTTATTTCTGATCTGTGTATTTGTGGTGTTTTTCACATTACCATAGAATTAAGATGAATCTGTGAAGATATTTTTATCCGCTGTAGGCCTTTGGTCACATAATCTATTCTTTTGTGCAAAGAGCTATGCGAAGTTGTTTTCCACTGGCTTTGCTTCAGTTTCATTCAGGCCCGTCCCCCCGTATACTCTGCGGCCAGTCCCCATGCTGGTCTTGCTTACTCTGTAGCATTCTAACAGTGGAGGTGGAGTTGGTTAGCAGCTGGTATCAAAAAAAGGCCATGACACATTGTGTGCTAACTGACATGCTTCAGTCCTAGTGTAGATCCTCTTCTGTGTCTACCCAGGAGATCGTCTTAGTGAGGGACCATATTTTCTGCAGGACTATATTAGCTTTTGCCTTTGTGGTACACCAGGTAAACATAGTTTACATGTAAGAAATCCTGTAAATTGTCAAATCAGAAAGAAGCATTCTTCATGACTTTTCTGCATTATTCTGTTTGCTGTGGAGTATGTTGCTCACCACTGCAGGGTGTCACAGGCACTCTTTTTGCTGCTCCCTGTGCCACTCCTGTCAAATCCGAGCATTCCAGCGCTGCTGATGTCAATCCATGAAAGGCGCAGGTGCAGACGTCACTCAATAAAAGGGAGGGAGAGGAGTTAATTGTATGATGCTAGTGCCACTTTTAACTGGAAGCAGGAAGCGCTGCCACAGTGGCAACCAGTGATCCCCATGCCCACTCAGCTACTGTGTCGTGCGCTGAAGCCCTTGTCAGCTCGTTTTCAGCTGCACCTTCAACTACAAAATATGGCTAAGACAAGTAAAGATTGCATTTTTATTTTTTTTTGTTTTGCTCAAATTAACTTGCCTTTTTAGGTTTTGAAATTGGGCCCTGTAAAAAGGCATTGTGAAGACAATACCATAAAGATTTATGTGCATGGCCTGAAATAATAGTGTAATTGATTGATCGAGTGCAGTATTCAAGTTGGCAGCCAGTGTTTCCGCTACTTTCATCTAAATCGCAAAATGTTGCCCCATTTAACTCTATTTGCCTGCAGCAATTCTGTCGCTCAAAGGGCATCATCACAACAGAAGCACTTGTTCACTTGCTGTGGGATAAGCTACAGTTGTGATGCATCCCTATTCTATTCATAGCTTTCAGTCACGTGACATGCGCGGTGACCAGGAGGGCAAAACAACAGACCCTCATAGCGGCTCACACCGCGACTCCCACGTAGAGTCGCCGCAAAAGCAGTCAACTTTTATTTGGATCACCTTTCAAGTGTTGGGCATATCCTATCCATATAAGGTTACAGCATCCGCGGCCGCATTTCTACCATTTAAAACCGACAGTTCCCTGCCGCTGCTCGACTGCGGTATGTTTACGTTTACCTTGTGGGGAATCCCTCACCTAACACAGCCCAGGCTTGTCTCCCCCTCAATTAGTGCATCCGAAAGCACAACCATATAGCATTTCCAGAAACAGCGTATCACTTGCTTATTGGTTGTCAGGCAGCGGAAAATAACATATTTTTTGCCCTCCAAGGGAGCGTTTTCATTGGAATGTGACGTCATGTGAAAACTATGAATTACGCACGTAGCACACACTGGATGCGTCATACGTAAAGAGTACAAATGGCGCTTTTCCATTACCAGTACCAACTCAACTCAACTATGCTCGACTGTGCTCCGTTTTCCATTGCAGATAGTACCCCTCGATGTAGCTGGTTGTCATAGCGATGCCACACACAACTGCCTTGACGTAATGTTCAATGCGACACATACACCAGTGACCCACACAGCTTTCTCTTGATTTAAGTTAAAATGTTTGAACATTACTCAGAATGTAAAGACCGATGAGTGGTATGAAAACCTTCCAGCTGTGTTTTCCTCTGCCGTTGTTGCTGCAGCGGTCTGTGTGACGGTGGGAGAAGAGGGCTTTGTGAGCGGACGGCTGGCCGGCCTCGGGTGCTCCTCCTGTGGGTTGGTGCAGGCTTCCCCCGCCGCCACTTGCGGAGCTCCTCAACTCCCAAAACACATTTTTGTTCCGCCATCTCTTTTCATAAAACTGTCAATATTCTAAATCTACATAGTTTGATTTCTCACCTCAAAACTTCTCAGAAGTGGATTTAGTAACCCCACAATGACACATCCAAACATTGCAGATATTTGGGCCTACTTAGAAAACAGTGGGTGTGGGTGTTTTAACCTGTGTCACATGCCACTGTGTTTGCTTTTAGTACAAAATTCCCTCCTTGTGTTTCTGGCCCTCCACCACAACTCTGTAAGGAAACCCAGTGTGTGGAAACAAGAGGGGATGTTGTACTAAAAAATCAAACTTTGTAAGATACTCTCTTGATTTATCTGATTCCGGTTGCTAATGCCTCATGTGGCCTGTGGTGCCAAAGAATGTCATGGTCCCCGCGACACATGCTGTTCTCTGGGCTCAGTTTTAATGTAACTCACCACTTTGACTGCATCAGTAAGACTTTCATGTTGCACTGGCAGCATATCCTTGGACTGCTGTGGACTTTGCACAAAAAGCAAGGGCTCCATTTTGCATTTGTTTCCGTTTTGTAGAATGTACCGCGCCGCCTCAGATTGTTGTCCATTCAATGCAGCTTGCACTTATTATAAGTTAGTTCCAACACGCTTATTCCACAGTAGGCTTATTTGAACCCAAGCTTGAATCCATAGTATTGAAAACTTTGTATCCTTTTGAAGTAGGGGAAAGTGCCCCACTGGAGAGAAGCTGCTCCTAAAATGTCACCTTCTAACACTTGCTGAATGCGATTTCACTACATCCTTGTATTTAGGCTTCTGGAGTGCATAATGGTCATTTGCCTTGATGCAAGCTGTGGGACATTGTTTTGTTATCGGGCATTTTGTGTACTTCCACTGAATCATATTATCAGACAATTGTTTGGTTTTCAAGCGACGCGGTGGTGCAGCGCTGTTAGCACTGTCGCCTCACAGCAAGAAGGTTGTTGGTTCAAACCCCCTGTTGCCACGGCCTTTCTGTGTGGAGTTTGCATGTTCTCCCTGTGTCCGCTCCGGCTTCCTCCCACCATCCAAAGACATGCAGGCTAGGTTAATTGGTGACTCTAAAATTGTCCTTAGGTGTGAATGTGAGTGTGAGTGGTTGTTTGTCTATCTGTGGCCCTGTGATGGACTGGTGACCTGTCCAGGGTGTACCCCGCCTTTCGCCTGATGTCAGCTGGGATTGGCTCCAGCCCCCCGCGACCCTGTACTAGTTGACGATGGATGGATGGTTTTCAATTAATTGGCAACAGACTGATTCAGGACCATGCCACGGGCTGTATGTACAATAAGGAGATGGCGTTATCTAACGAGGAGTAGTTTGATAAGCTGCACGTATTGCCTGCTCTTTTTTTTTTTTTTTTTTTTACAGGAAAATGCTGTCTTCTTAAAACCTCAAATGGTTTCAGTGCGTTTGTGGCAGAAGAGGTAGAAGTGGACCAGAGGAGTGTATTATTTCTAAATCCTATTTAAGCTTGGATTGGGTTATTAGCTGTCTTTCCATTAATGTAATTTTATGTGCATGTTAAAGTATCACATTTGTAAACGTTAAAGGAAACCGCAAAATTGTTAAATGTTTCCAATGTCAATTTTGTTAAAAAAAAGACCTTTTACGTGACATGGTTTTTGTTTTGTTTTTTGAAAAAAGTTAATGCACTTGCGACATGGAAACACCTTTTCCAAAAAAGTTACTACATAGCAAACATTTAACTCGCATGACTGATCAGCTGTTTCTGCTCCGAGAGGAGGGGAAGAAGGGTTAGGGAATTCCTGAAGCCCTACCTCCACTTTTCTCTCATAGATGACCAAGGGACTGGTTTTGTGTGAATTTTTTAGGTTTACTGATGGTTGGAAAATGATTGGTTTTGTTTCCATTTCGTAGACTCTACTTGTGTTTATAGCCTAGCCTTTACCACCACCCTATGATGAAACTACGCTGTGGCCTAGTTTATTTGTTCCAAACCATTTGATGGAAACGCATCTAATTTGCATTTCTTTTCTTTTGACTCAAATTAGCTTGATGATTAGATGGAAGCACTGCTATTGTTGAACAGCACTTGACTGCATTGAACATCTTCTTTAACCATACTAGTTTTGTGCCATCCATATAGGTTACCCTTTATGGTAAGGATAGTGGGAAGTACTTAATAAAAGCACTGTACTGGAATAAACCAAGACAGTGAGCACTCGTGGCCTAGGGCTATAAGGTGCAGACCATTAAATGCAGCGACCCTCGATTCACATCTGGCTGGGTACCATTCCCCTTCTCTCTTAATAAGGTATACAATGCCCTCTGAATATTTATTTAAAAAAAAAAAATCATGCTTTTTGGTTAAGTGATCCACACACATCCATTCTGAATGGGCCTCTCATCAACATTTGGACTGCGACCCAGTACCTTCCAGATGGGAAGCATTTAGACTGTGTTGTACCTAGCCCGAGGGGAGAGCAAGGTACAGGGGGAAAGGGTAATATGAAACCAAAAAGCTTTGCTTACCTTGATTATGCGTAAGGCTTTAAAGTTAGACCAAATTGCAGTAAGCACAAGTGTAAATCCAGACTTAAGTCTAAAACCTAGTTGTGACAGTTGCAGTGCAGACACATTTTCTGGACAAAAGTGTCCTTTTACAGATAAATTCACTGTTTCTGTTATGGTGCCATCGAAGTGTTTCCTGCAGATTTAGAGTTTAGTTTTTTGGTTTGACATCTGACACTTGAGTGAACTGCAAAATATTATAAAAGTATATTTAGAGGTTGGCTCCTGACCGTGGAAGCACTTTTACAGTATGTCAAATTGGCCAAGAGTTTAGTCGGACTTTAAATCAGTCCCCACTTTACACTGTATTTTCAGGTGTACCTTTATGAATGGGGAAAAGCTGGGTCACAGCTACTTAGGTGGGCCGCCCATATATATTCTGCATATGGTAATTCACTTGCCCTCAAACCCCTGATTTGAATTTCAGCTTTGAGCTCTGAGGACTTTTTTTGCAAGCAGTATCTAGTATAGGGGTCAAAAAAGGAGATGGTGGCAGATGTGGAAGATGAATGCTAAGGATAGCTCTGTTCCATTTTGGTATGCCAGTAAGCTGATCCTGCACACACAATACCCTGGCGCTGGCAGCATTTCTTTTAGGTGTTGGTTTTACAAGTCAAAATGTCTGCTTGCTTTATAGGCTTTTTGGATGATCCTCAGCAGTGATTCAGCTGTAGGATTTGTTGTGTTGTCGGCAGCCCATTCCTTTCTCTTTGGCCTTTTCATTAATATTTTCAGAGAATCTACATCTATGTTGGCTTGATCACATGTTAAGACTGTCAGTGTTGATGAAGCAGTTCTGCTAGAAGCAATGGTAATTTGTAGGGCACCTGAATATAAATTACTACTAGTACTTCTTAGGGCTGTGCGATATGAATATCTATTGTTAGACGATAGAAAAACGTCTATTGTTTACAATTATGCTATGCTAATTATCGTTTATTTAGTTGTGTCGCAAATTCCACACACGTAATACTTTGGTGAGGGAACGGTGCTTTGCACCACGGTGAAATTCGTTTTCCATTGGAATACAACATCTATTGAATGTCCAACGTAAAACTAATATCCAACTTGAAACTAACTTCACTGCATTCCGTTATTCCACACATGTTGGCGTTCCAGAGAAGAAATTTGCATTAAAAATAATCGACAAGCCACACAACACTATCCAGCAGTGCCAGCCATGATGTGTGAGTTGGGTAACGTTAAATGACTTGCCCATGGACACTCGGTTTACTTTATAGTTCACCAAGACATGCTTTTAGCTCCAGTCAGGGTGCAATTTGGGGGGGAGGGATTGTGTGGGATTTCCCCCTTTCTGGTTTACATATCCCTGCCTCTCCTGAATCATTTTTATCCCATAACTACTCTTAAAACATTTAGAGAGAAAATGGATTGTCATTGTTATCATTACCTTGTCAATACTGGCCTGAAGTTCAGCCGATGCTAGCTTCGGCGGTCTGAGTTAGCCAAAGTGGGTATTTTCAAGAGTTAGTTTTTTAAATATGAAATTTCCTTTGTATTTCCCTGGACTGTGCTTTCTTACTTAGCTGTTGCTTTGGAACATACCCACTTGATTTGGGAGGTAGATGGGCACAGCTTTCATGAGTCCTCCCACCCTGTCCTCTCCAGGGGCCTGAGGCTTATCCAAGTCAGGGTCACAGTGGTAGGATGCTAAGCAAAGTAGCCCAGATGCCCCTATCAATAGCTTTGTCCCTCAGCTCTTCATGGGGATATTGGTGCCTTCCCATGCCTAATAATCATTCAAGCATGCTTTGAATTTGCCCGTTTGGAATGGGTTGGCCTTGGCTGAGTCAAACCATGCAAGAGAGGATAAGCTTGTGTTCAAATTGAATTCAGCGCTGGGTTAAAACAACACAGGGAGCTGTTTTGGTGTGAGGGCGTGCGGCTTTAGGTACTGGTGAGATGTGAAATACAATCTAGTTGATCCATGAATCCATACATCTGTGAATCTGTTCACTTCTGAAAGCCAGAACACTCTATGATACTCAGAAGCAGGCTTTTGAAACTCTGGAAAATTATGCTGCAACACCTTGCCAAAGTTGCAAAACTTGAACCAGGTTGAACTTTTTTGCTGGAGTCCTCAGTTCTTGCTTCCCCACTGCATCACCAGACTGACACAATTCAAATGAATGAGATGGAGGTGTTTTGACACAGTTAAAGTTGGGCCTTAATCCCCTTTCAGACCAAGTCTTTTGACACTGCTTCCTCCAAAAAGGATGTCTGCTGGGATTATAAATTCCTCAAAGTTCTCCTTCTCTACCGTCCTACAATATCCCTAGATAAGGTCAGCAGTTCTCCTTGCATGCTGAAAATAGTCTAGGCTAACCCCTGCCCCTTTCTGCAGTTTTCTGACAGTTTACCAGAATCTTTTTTAGGCCTACAAAAGTTCTTTTCAATGGCCTCACCAACATTCTCCCATATCCAAGTTTTTACTTAATGCAACTGTGTTATCTGGCTAGTTATTAACTAGGGCTGCACCTAACGACTATCTTGATAGTCGATTTAATCTATCGATTATTGAAACGAATAATCGACTATTCCAATTATGAATAGCAAAATTACACAATACATCTTATTTAGCTATCAGCTTTTAAATTAAACTTGAGGTTGTTTTAGGCATGTGCTAATTAACAGTCAAAACAATAAAATAAATACTGCTTTCAAAAATGCATCTTTTAATGAACGTTTCTGCTGCAGCAACAGGAAGTTCCTCTGAAAACAAGTCCTGATCTCAGCAGCTGATCTGCTCTTTAGTGACAGAGCAGTTTACTGGTGTGTAAACACTCCGTACTGCAACACACCGGCACAAACTGACACCATATACAAAGAAAGGAATAACATTATGCATTATATATTGCTACAGGGGGGTCAATAATTATTATAAATATTTAACAATTTTATAGTAGATAAATCCATTAACTCAACAACTCACAAAACTTTTTTTTTTTTTAAGGGAGTTTGGGGCAGATTAGCCGCCCCCTCACGCATTGACAGGAGTTTTCTCTTCTTTAGAATATATGAAATTGTCCTGTGTTGTCTAATCTTGCGCACTCGGCAGCAACACATTCTGCAGCTGGGATTGTCGCCGTGAGCAATGCATCGTTTATGATTGTAAAGTCTGTGTGTGTATCATAAATGTGCTACTCTCAGCGCCATTAAAAATCAATCAAATTGTCCAAAGCAAACTGTATAGAAAACATTACAGTTCATAGCGTGAAGTAACACGGCTTTAAGGTGAAGCTAGCTCGCTAACTAGCTTACCGAGACGAGTCTTCATCATCCACAGAGCAACATTACGTGCCTCCTCTTCAGATGCGCCGGTGTTTCCAGGAATGCTCAGCTTTGCAGATGCTGCAGTTCATGACCTTTTTGGCTGAGTGAAAAGTGAAATGCTTCTACACTTTAACTTTACTGTATAGCAAACCTACTTTTGTAATACAAATTATGACTTAATATTCAGAATTATTCATAAACTCTCGATCGCGGGGCACCACCGGAGATTCAGTTCGCTCAGGGTCTCCGAACCCCTGAGTAATGTTTAATAATTACACAATTATTCACTAGTGATTGGGTTCTCTTATGGGGAGAATTTGATTCATAAGGGCAACTAATAAACGCAAGCTATTTGGCTATGAGTTTTAAGGATTAAAGATAATGGATTAACAAACTATTGGACATCACTGATCACATAATGCAGGGTTTTAGCCTTACTGCTTGTCGTTTCTGGTCGGCGGCCTCACACCGTGCGTTTTTGGTTAGGACAGCTTAAAGCTGTTGGCCGGTCGCATTTTCTGCCAGGGAATTGCTCCGAAGGTCCGTCTTGGTCGCCTTATTGAAGAAAACTTGCAATGGTAGGCTTTTAACCTTGGCTCAGGTTAAAGGTCTGATTGTCCTTTGTTACTGCAGTCTGATAACTTCTAACAAACAAAAGAAAATAAAAAGCAAGTAAGTATTGGCGAAACCAAGTCATTCTTCAGGGAAAATGCACTCAGTCAGAGCTTGTGGAGATGCCTACATATGTTCATCACCTAGGCAACTCTATTAAATTATATGAAACATAGTTACTTATAAAACCAATTTTGTCAGCCCCTGTCCAGTGCTGTGCATCAAGTTAAGCAAACCTATATCTAGTTGGTAGGGGTGACAGTAATGTGTATTTGTCTGAACCATTCGGTCCAGCATGTTCAGTTCAGTATACAACTTTCTTGGTTTTGTATGCCCTGTCACCCAAACAATTACTGTGAAAACAGCCGACCAAATGTACCATTACTCGCGCGCACAGCAGAAAAATTCATGCATCTCCTGAAAAAAGTAACTACACAACGCGGCAACGTAGGCCACAAGAAGTATGATTGGTCTACTTAGTTGCCTTGCATCTCCTCCAAGTTCCCAGGAAGTGCACCGTGCTTTGAAGCCAATTTTATTAGTGGCCAAACAAGTAAAATGGTGGATACTTTCTTTTGAGCATCACAACCCACGCGGAATTACTATTGTCACGATTTAATACATTTGGTCGATAAAATTTGAGAAGTCGCACAATTATTATTTTACCTACATTCAAGTTAGTAGAGGGCAAGACCAGAAATACAGTGGAACATAGGAGCCCCACCGCCAACTACTGTTTTGGCGGTGTTATTGTAAGAGCGATACCCATGCAGCAAAATGCGAGGGTACCTGCCTTCCCATAGGTATCGGCGATACCTTTAAATCCAGTGCCCCTTCTCTGCTTTTGATTGACTCTCACCTTCTTCCAGAAGTGAGTTTTGGGGAAAACAGGCACACACAGATGCGGCTGACAAAAATGTTAGGTGCGCCAGTACGACCAAGTATTTTGTTTACACTACTTGACAGATTTTTGGACTAAACTGGTTGCACTCTGAAGGTGCAGAGTGCCGGAGTATGTTTGTGCTAGAGGTCAGTGAGGTAGAAGCGGGGGCTAGGTTGGTGGAAGGCTTTGTAGGTGATGAGAATTTTTAACTAGATTCTTTGTTGAATGGGGAGCCAGTGGAGGGTTTGAAGGACTGGGATGATGTGATCTCTGTTGCCGGACTGGGTGAGCAGACAGGCAGCTGAGTTTTGGATGTATGGTAATTAAGGTGGCATTTGAATGACAGGGCTATCCGAAAGACAGACAAATGAGAGGTCAGAGCTGGTATCCCTACATTTACTTCCACTGTATGGGAGCATTAGGAAATTTTTTTACAGCACTGATTAAGGTCGAGCTATATTCGGACATGCTTCAACTGAAGTCATTATGTCCGTGGACACACTTCAAACATGTAAGTTATGACAGCATCACTCAAATTTGTTCGAATGAGTCAAAAACAGGCTGGTATGCAATTCGGCAATTCCTCCTGTAAATTCTCATCCTGTGTCTGAATTATAGGGACTTGTAAAATGTTCACAATAATTAAATGAATATAGATTTCATACTTTTTGTTTGTTTGTTTTTCAGGTATCGATTTTAGATGTAACCCACATCATCCTGGCTACTCCTAGTGCTTGTATGTCCAAGAAAAGGTCAGATTTCTGTTTCTGTGTGTGTGTGTGTGTGTGTGTGTGTGTGTGTGTTTGTTTTATTTTTTTGTTTTTTTTATTGTTATAATTCTATGCTTTGTGTTTTCAGGATTGGGTAAATAAGCCCTAGCTTCCAGTCCTTGAGGAGAATGGCTCATGGATGGGATTCATACTTCCATAACATTCCACCTCTATCATCAGATCCAAGCACTTTAAGAAGGACATCAGAGTCAGAGGGAAGTCTTTCCCAGCATATAGAGAACCTCGTTGGACATCATGACTTCTCCAGCACAGCAGCTTCAAATGAAGCCCCTGCAGCAAACTCAAACTTTAACACAGACTATTACTCAAATCCCAGTATTGGAAATTCTAGCTCGGACTGTGTTTATCAGAGATACTACAAGGAAACACCATGGCAAGCCGATGGAGAACAAATGGACAATGTTTACTTGCAAAGATGTGGAAATAGTGATTTTGCCGCAGATGGATTTTCGACATCGGAATCTTTTCCTTCATCTTTTGCCACAGATTTACAAGGACTTAAGCAGGACTGTGGAATGCTAGCGACATCATTTCTTGACGACTACTCGGATGTCAGTAGCTGCTCAGATGCAGATGTTGGTGAAAGAAGGCCCTCTTGTAAATTCATGGCAAGTCATTCAGTTCCAAAACCTAAAACTGATGTTACGATAAAACAAAGCTCATCTGAATGGCTTTTCACACACACTGGAAATATTACATTTCCAACTGACAGTATGTGCCCTAATATGTCAGAGACTAATATTCTTCTGTCAAGTCCATCAAATGTGAAGGCAGGAGAAAATATAGATGAATGTGCACAAGACAAGATGGAAAGTCCAAAAAACACTGTCAAATCTTACACAGGAGCCAACCAGTCCCCTTCAACTTCTAACATGGTGACAAGTACAGGGAGTGAGACTGTCGGGGATAGAAATGATTATGGTGATTGTCAAGATCAGAAACAAAAGGAGGATCTGAAGAGAAAATTCAGTCAAGGAAAATGTTCGGACACCTCAATAAGTGGCAATAAAAACTTGAGTGGTGATGGAATAGAGGAGTACCGAGATGGCGATGAGGAGGAGCAAATCACTGCAACTGCTCAAAAGATCATGACTACATTTGACAGTGAGCAAGATCACTTTAATGAAAAGGTCCCAAGAAAGAAAATGAAGAAATCATTTGACGTAGACAATGATGGATTTGATAATGCCAACTCCACAGATGGTCAAGACAGAAATATGAAAGAGGACAAGCAGGACAAAAGTGAAGTCCTAAAAAGGGAAAGAAAAGAATCGGGTTCATTAGAAATACTGATTTTTGATGAGCAGAAATGCACTGGTGGCCAAGATGAAAATGTGGAAACGGATTGTAAGGAGAAAGAAACTCAGTCAAATACCTCTCAAACTTCAGATGCACTGGGTATCAAGTCGTCAGATTGCGAAGATGCTACTCATGAGCTTAGTGCATGCACAAGTACCTTGAAAAGCAAAAGTCATGATTCTGAATCCTGTTTGCAGATATCTGAGCATCAGTCTTACGAAAGTGTAGCTCAGGACAATATTTGTGTTATGAGTGTTGGTCATTGCAGTGATGCAAGAGGCAAGAATGAGAAAAATAGTGCAAGTCAATCAGAATCGTGTTTACAGTCAAATGGCTCCTGCACAGAGTGGACTAATGGAGGAGAAAAGACACATGCCACTTCTTCTCCAGAATGTCATGGCCCTGGTGTCACTAGTGACTGTCTTTCTATTGATACTAGTGACAAGAACGTACAAGGTTGTGCTAGTCATGTAGAATCCTGCTTACTGTCAAACATCTCCAGTACAGATGCAAATATCTATCTAGAAAAGGAAATGACAAGTCCACCAAAGAAGAAAACCACATCTCATACTGATCCAAATGGTAGTGGCCCTGATGTGACTAATAAACAGAGTGTTTCGAATAGTTCAGAATCCTGCTTACAGTCAAACATCTCCAGCACAGACAGTACCTGTCTAGAAAAGGAAATGTCAAGTCCAGGAGAGAATCTAAATACAACCTCTGATCCACATCAGCAAAAGTCAATACATCAAAGTCCAGTGGCCCTAGAACAAGAAAATCTTAGTGGAGATGTTGCTGAAAATGCAAGAGAGTCATTTGAAGAGATGGACACACCTACAGAAGGACCACCAGTGCTTGGCATGCTGTATGGTGAACCTCTGTCAAGAGAAGACTCTTCATGTGACACTGATGAAACAAAACTTGACACAAGTCAGTATCAAGACACTTATGTGGCTGGACCTGACAGTAACGGCATGAACAGTTTAGAAGGACAAGCACCTCAACTAAAATCCTCCGTACAAATGAGAAAACGTCTGCAGCCTGTTGTAATATTGAAGACCACCGAGTCAGTAAATGGAATGAATAACTCATATCATTGCGCAGATTGTCAGCACACAACCCACAATGTAGATCGTCTAATTGAACACCACCATTGTCGTCATTCAGTGTACAGCTTCCAGTTTTGCAAGATGTGTAATCTCTACCTGATGAGGAATAATCAAGCAGAAAAACATGTGTGTGGTGTAAGCAAAGAATGTCCTCAGCTCCCTTCTGATTCCAACCTACAAAAGAAAAGACACCGCCTCGGCCGCCACAAGTGCATTAGGTGTGGACTCTATTTTTCAAAAATATTTCAATATATCAAGCATATGCGGACTCACACTGGCAAAACACCCTATAAGTGTAATGGATGTGGATTATATTTTGCACAGAGTAGTACCCTGCAAAGACACAAGCGTATACCTGGTAGATGCAAGCAGCCAAAACCTCCAGTTACAAATTGTGATGCTGCTATGAGTGACACTAAAACACCACCACTTATGGACGTTGTACAGAACAAACCATATGCAAATTTGCCCGAATGTTATGTAAAGCTTGTTGACATCTCCAAAACTCATATGTGTAGTGTATGTGATAAAAGCTTCTCAACTGCAGAGGAGGCCAAAAAGCACTTCAACAGCATACATAAGGGAAAGAGTTTGGCAGTTTCACCACTAAGTCAGTGTACCACAAACCTCAGTGCTGAGGAAAGTCAAAAAGTAGACAATGACGCAAGAGGAAAACACAAATGTCCTCTTTGCCCACGGCTTTTCAAGTACTCATACAACAGGGCTCGGCATTTACGTGATTGTGTCAGAAATTCAATAAGTGGTGGCAGAGGGAAAATTGGCAGTAAATACCGTTGTCCCTTGTGCCACACTACCTTCACTTTACCATCCAACCGACATAGACACATTCAAACATTTTGCCTCAGAGAATGTGTTAATCGGCTTGCAAAAGAGAGTGCTAAATCAAGGCAAAATCTGGAACAGAGAAAGACAAAGGTTGAGCAGAAAACAATGTCAAAGGAAAATGAACAGAAAAAACAGCCTAAGGACATTGAACAGAGAAAACATGCACCCCCAGCTTCAACAGCCCACAAGGTTGTACCACGTTACAAATGCAATCTGTGTCCAGCTGTTTTTTCTCATGCTTCTGGAAAGTACAGACATATGAAGAAACATGAGTTGTTTAAACTCACTGGCAAAATGTTCAGGTACAGGAATTCAGTTTTCTCTACCATGTCTAAACCAGCACCTTTAAGTAGTGCAAAGACTGAAGAGAGTAAGGACAACTTAAAATCAGCTGAAGTAAATAGTGGTCGAGCAATGAGCTGTCGCTTTTGTGGAAAATGTTTCAGCATCTCGCAGTCACTGAAGAAACATGAGCGCAATCACAGAGGTGAAAGACCGTACCGTTGTCTGGAATGTGGAAAAGGATTCAAGAAACGTTCCCATCTTATTGGTCATAAAATCGTTCACCAGAGGAGGATACAGTGCACTGTCTGCAGAAAGATTCTTCCAAGTATTGGAGAACTGATCCAGCACAGAAGCTCACATAATAAAAGGGGAAAGCTTCAATGCCCAGACTGCCATCTGCAGTTTGAGTATCCTGCACATCTCCTCAGGCATCTAGACACCCACAAAAATAGAGACACTAAGGCACATCAGCTTGAAGAGGGACCACCATTAAAACCACAGCAGTCCATGGAATCTGTGCAAGAGCAGAGTGGACCCAAGCAGCTACAATGTTCCTTATGCAAAGAGATATTTAATGATGCCCAAGTGCTAAGAAAACATTGTCTTACACACATATCTGGGTCCTCGTCAAACCAGTGTCCTTTTTGCAAACTTAACTTCAATAATCGCCGCTATTTGCTTCGCCACATGATCAAACATACTGGAGACAAACCCTTTTCCTGCACTAACTGTGGAAAACAGTTTTACCGTGACTTGTACCTTAAACTTCACAGTGAGAGTTGTTTGCCTGCTCAAACCAGACATCTTGTCACTATATCCAACACTACGTCAAAGGGGTCACATAGGTGTTCCTATTGTCCTCGGGTGTTTACTAAGAAAATCCGCCTGATGGATCATCACCGTGGTCACAAAATAAACTCTCTGCTTCTGTGCTCAAGATGTGGGCAGTACTTTGGATTTCGAAAATTAAATCAACATCAGAAGAACTGCGGGGGGACTACCGAGCTCAACACTGGCTCATCAGCTCCTAATGGCGATGTCAGTAAAAGCACTTCACGGACAAGCCAGAATGGCCATAAAATGCCTTTACAGTCCAATGCAACCATGATGCTTCAGTTTAAATGCACTCACTGTACACAGAGGTTCAGGTACAGATCGTTACTCTTGAGACATCTTGTTACACATACTGGTCTGCAACCCTATGCATGTATGCACTGTGGCCAGAGATATAGAAGTCGGACAGTATGTTTGCAGCATGAAGCTTTGTGTGATGGTGTTAACAATGAGGGGCAGTCAAAAGTCAAAAGTGATGCAGTAACACAATTATCAAACATGCCTAATCTCAGAGAGGTACCGCAAAAGCCCCAAGCAGAAGGTGAAGTGGAGTACAAGTGCAAATTCTGTACCAAGACCTTCATGAAATCAAGAAACCTGAGACGTCACATTTTGACACATAACGAAGTAAAGCCTTATCGATGTAAAGCCTGTGACAGTTGCTTTTCGAGGTATGATCATCTAAAAGTACATCAGACTCGTTGCAAAGGGAAAAGAACACGATTGGAAGTCTGTATTCCCAAAATCAGTTTAGATGATGTTGGCAAGGGTTGGCAAAATAAGTTTGGCATTGAGCATGCTGAGAAGCAGGACACATTCGAGTGCAAAATCTGTTCAAGGAGCTTCTCAACTCGGTCTAAACTTTCCCGACATGACACTATGTTCCATATCACAAAATTATTCAAGTGCACACGCTGTGACTCGTCATTCGCTCATGAAAAATCGCTGAAAAAGCACAGAAAGATGAGGAGGTGCAAAAAGGTCTCCAAAGTAACAAATGCTGCTCTACCACTGGGAGCTAATCCACCCACAGAAAATATAACAAAACCCCTTGATGGGGTGAGAAATCGTGTTCTTCAGAGAATCCAGCCTTATTTCAACAAAAAATACAAATATGTATGTAGTTATTGCCCCCGTTCTTTTGCAAACAGCTGGCAGTTGGGTGTGCACACCCGCCTGCACACAGGAGAGAAGCCCTATGCCTGTGATTACTGTGGTCAGAGATTTATAAGGAAGGATTATGTGCAGCGTCATTACGTAAAGTGCACCAAGAAACAACAGCAAAGTAAAGTGCTCTGTGACAGATGTGGAGGGTTTTTTTCTCACGCCAAGCTTGAAAATCACAAAAAAAGTTGCACTTCAACACCAAGCTTATCAAAGGCAACAGTTTGCCAACCATCAACCTCTCAAAGCCCACCGAAGGGCTTTTCTTGTGCATACTGTAGTTCCCGCTTTTTGCTGTTTTCACAGCTCCAAGAGCATTTTTTAAATGCACACAAGATGGAAACAATGGTTCCACCAGTGGCTACAGCTCCCTTACAACACCATCTGTCAAACATGCCAAACATAAAAGAAGAGCCTTTGGATGAGAGTTGTGACGAACGGTTTAGTGCTAGTGCTAATCTAATCTGTAAACTAGACACAGCTCTTGATGGCGAAGTCCCCAAACCATTTTCCTGCCCAGAGTGCAATATGTCCTTCGCAAATAAAGCTGGACTAAGTGGTCATCTGCGTGTACATGCAATGGAGTTTCCTTTTAACTGTAAAACATGCAAGAAAGGCTTCTGGAATAAAACTCTTTTCCGTAATCACTATAGGAAATGTAGATTTGGACGTATTTCAGAGAGTAATACAACCCAACAGATGGAAGTCCCTTTAAAAGCAGAGATTGATTTTGCACTAAATGACTCTGTTTTAGTGTTCAAAGAAGGCTCCAAAACAACTGGCACTGGGGTTTTGCAGACCAATTTCTCATGCAAAGAGGACTTTATTGATGAATCCCCACAAAATTCTGAAGGAAATGAGGAAGGCAGTTCAAGTACAGAGAAGAAAACTGAGCAGTACCAATGTTCAGAATGTGATAAGAGCTTCACAGATGGCTTAATGCTCATTAGCCACCTTGAAGACCATGGAAGAGAGGAACAAGAGAAAAAGCGCAATACATGTTTTAAGTGTGGGAGGGTCTGCAGTAGTCAAGGAAGTCTTGAAAAACACATGAGAGTGCATGGAATTAATAAGAATTACTCTTGCCCCGACTGCTCCAAGATGTTTGACAACTTGTCTGACCTTGACATCCACAGAACATGTCATGACCCAAGTAGACCTTTTGCATGCAAACTGTGTAATCAAAGGTTTTGGACAAGACCGTCTTTATGTAATCATTATAGTGACGCCCATCCAGAGGATGTATTTACTTGTCGCTTCTGTAACAAAGCCTATTCAGTCAAAAAATCACTGGCAAGGCACTATAGAAAATGGCATCAAAATGAGCAGAAGGATCATGGGAGTATTGTCCAGGAAAAGAAGACAACTGAACAACAATCAAACTTTCAAGTCGCTACAACTGGTGACAGTGATGAGGATGAAAATAATGCCACTGAGGACAGCGACTCAGACTCTGCACCATACTTCCCATGCCATGTATGTGGTAAGACATTCCCAACTTCAGAAAGTCTTGAGGATCATCAGCGGTGTCACCTGGGTGAAAAACCACATGAATGCGCAGAATGTGGTAAATGTTTTTTCCAGGCAGCTCAGTTGCAGCACCATCAACGAATGCACAAGTCTGAATTTCAATGTCAGGCATGCGGCAGGGGTTTTGTCTCTCTCTTTGCACTCCGTAAACATAAGCATACTCATGGAAAGAGTCGTCCATACCGTTGTTCCAAGTGTCACCTCAGTTTCACTGGACCCTCACAGTTAGCAGAACATATGTCCACCCACCGTGAAGAGAACTTCCCATGTGACATATGCAATCGAGTGTTTCTCTCCAAGAGTAGTAGAGCTGAGCATCGGAAAAGCCACTCCAAGTCAGGTGACCGTCACCCATCTTTAACTTCAAGGGAAGGACACAAGTCGTCTTCACTTTCTGAAAGCTCATCCGTATTCCTCAAGGAACTTAAGTATCGCTGTGGTGTTTGTAGTGAGCGTTTCAAAGACCCAGAGGAGCTCTCAGAGCATGGTTGCATGGCAGCCAAAGAGCGACCATACTCGTGTTCAGCCTGCGATAAACATTTTCTGCATGCATCTCACCTGAAAAAGCACAGGATCACCCATCAACTATCATGTTCTAGCAGTGAATATCCATGTAATCAATGCAACAGTAGTTTTTCCTCTTCTCAGCACTTCCTCAGCCATCTTAAGAGTCACGTTGATACTACAGCAGAAATGAATCATAACACTGAAGGTAAAGATGGAGGTCCTTCACATGGTTTCATATGTCCAGTTTGCCATCAGTGTTTTGCCACTGCCACTGAATTGATTTGTCATTTTCCCACGCATCCTGATAGTACATTTGAATGCAAAATTTGTAAAATGACATTACCCTCTGGAAGTAAGCTTGAACATGATCGCCGTCATCTGACATCAGCTACTGAATATGAATGCACCGAGTGTGGCCAGAGCTTTTTAGGAAGCGATGCTTTCCGCCAGCACCACTGTTCCCGTCAAGAGCACGCAGTAATGCAGACTGAATACACAAATCCATCAGCAAAGACTTCCACTCCGACTTATCATCAGACAGCAGGAGAGGAGGAGGAGATTGATGTTACTGGAGAGGACTTTTACTATTGCCCTGTTTGCTCAATGCAGTTCTCTTCAAAAAGTAGTCTCTTGGAGCATCAAAATAAACAGCATGCAAATGAGAAACCATTCAAATGTGAGCTTTGTGGAAAAACATTTGCCGTGAGGCGGTACCTTAGAGAGCACGAGCGAAGGCATCGTCTAAAATCTGCTGCTCAATCAGCCAAAAACGAGCTCCGATGTACCCAGTGCCATGCCGAATTCACTTCAACACACAATCTGTCATTGCATATGAGAATGCATGCTGAAAAAGAAGTTGGAGAGTACCGCTGTGATATGTGCTACAAGTCATTCAGCCAGTGGTCTCTTCTTAAGCAGCACCAAGAAAGTCATGTCGGCCAAGTTGTATATGAATGCACAGAATGTGACAAAGCCTTTGCTTTTCCTCACCTACTGGATGAACATCAACAGACTCATGCTGGGTCATCTCAGTAATGGTTGTTGGATACCATCCCCCTTATCTATCTCTTGAAATAACTGTATTTAAAGTAACTTGAAATCCCTTTCATGCCTTACATGTGTACCTCCACTTGTACTCACAACTTAGATCCAGTTTGTATTTTTGGCCCTTTTTGCATACTTGTAAAGCTATTGGCTCATGTCACTATGACGGGGCATCTTCTCCTGAGTTTTTATTTACATTGTATATATTTTTAGTTCTAATATTGGAATTTGTTAACCACAAATTAGCCACAGTGTTTGTAAATCCATGACAAAATTGTGTAAAGGTGTTTAATATTCTGTGTGATGAATATAGACAAAGCATGATGTTTAAGCAAAATGTTTATGGAATGTCTTAGATAGAGACTGACCTTTTTGATCACTTTTTATGTTTGACATTTATTTTGAAATACTTTTTAGTTTTTTTTGACAATGTTTAAAATGGATTCAAACTGGTCGTTTTAATCTATTGGTATTTTGTATGACTATACATGTACTATAGATAATTTTGTAATTTTCAATTTAACATTTCTCAATGTTTATCATGGGTTGCATTTTTGATATTGCAAAGCATCTTGTACAGACATTTGAAAGATGTTGTAATTGAATATTCCTTTCACAACCCAAGGATGTTAGTTTCTTAAGAAATTTGAGTTGATACATTCAGTTAAGGAGTAAAGTCAACTAGAAAATCTACGTTTGGGTCATGTTTGTTTTTCTGTGTACTTTGGGGATGCTGACAGAAAGAAAGCTGTTGGCTTGTTATGAAAAGCCTCACTTCATTTAACCAAAATAGTTGATTAGAGCTAACATGATTGAAACCTGTTTTTGTGAGTCAAGCTAACAGAAGGCACATCGCTTTAGATTACAGACCTGATGAAGTGGAAGTAAGAGGAGAAACTACTTTGTATGAGGAAGGAAAATGGTGTTAGAAATACCACTGCCACAAACAAAAACAGTAAATCTTTTGTGTAATCTATATCTACAGGGTGATATACTATTATACAGATAAATGACATTAATGGAAGATATAATTGTTTCATTAGAAACTTAAAAAATGTTAAAAAATAAACAGAGTATGCCAGTTGGCGATGAAAAATGGTCTCCACATGGTGGAAGTACACAAGCGGTGTAGCAGCTCAGTGGTTAACACTGTAGAAAGTTTGTCCTGGTTTGAATCAATCAGACGTCTGGGGAGTTTCTGTGTGGAGATTTGTACGTTCTCCTGTATTTCCATGGGTTACATCTGGTTTCCTCCTTTAGTCTAAAGACATGTAGGTCAGACAAACCTAAATCTAAACTCTGTAGTTGTCTAGCTGTATTAGCGTTGTCATACGTTGCCAGCATGTCCAGGGTGCATCCTGCTTTAACCCAATGTATGCTGGTATAGGCTTCAGTCCCTGTGACCCTAAATGGGATAAGCAGGTACAGAAAATAGATTGGTTTTCTGCCTTCATTCTCCCCAAAATACTGAACTAGATGTCAATGCCCTTTTATGCCCTTCTTTTATTTTGACTATATGCTGTTTGAACAATTTAAATGTAATGCCCACAGTCATGATCTAAGATTATCTTCATTTGGGGTTTTCATTGCAAAAAGAATTAAATGTATTTTTCAAGTACTTTTAAAAAAAATCTTTCCAAAGCATTGCACACTGATATAAACCTTAGCTTTATATATCAGAATCAAGTTTACTGCCGTCTTTGTATGTTTTCACAGATTTTGCCCTGGTATATAGCTGCATTAACAATAAACATAGTAAGCACAACATATAAGATGAAAGCAAATAATGCACGTCAAGAAGCAAACAAATTCACAAAATATGACAGAATCTAAAACCATTGTGTACAATATTACTGTTATTTTAAGAAAAGAGCTGTACAGCTTTGTGTAAGAATGAATATTAAACATGGAATGCACAGAAGTTCACAGTATTAAGTGTAAACAATATTTGCAATGAGCAAAATGGAATCCAAAAGATGTGTGTTAATGTAACACATTGAATAAGGTGGGTAGACTAAAGCTATGGTACACCGTTGGGGAAACTAGCAAGAAACAGAAAGAAAGTAACCATCTAGAAAGATCCTACCACTGACCTCCCTCCAAAGCCACTCCCCCTAAAACACATTTTCATGCACAGTGAGAGTAGGGGCAGAGTGTGCATACGTAGTGAGATAGGCAGGCTTGTAAGCCAGCCAATCATTTCATCCATTCAGACCGTCTGAAATGATTGGCCATGGTTATTACAGTGATGCAACAGCCACATATACTAGTTGTATTTCATTTTTGTATCAGACTATTTAGTTTATTGCTGCCACGATATAAAGAAAATTTCAACAAATAAATCACAAAATACTTGGAGGGAGGGGGGGATCCGGAGGCCTTGTTGATGACGCCAGCTGCAGATAGGAAGAAACGGGGGAGTGGAGTGTCTCAGCAGTTCGTGCCCGAGGAGGGAGGGGTCGGCCACAATCTTTCCTGCACGCCCCACGGTCCTGAAGGAGTAGAGGTCCTGGCGGGATGGCAGATTGCAGCCAATCACCTTCTCAGCAGAGAGAATGATATGCTACAGTCTGCCCTTGTCTTTGGCAGTGGTAGCAGCGTACCAGATGGTGATGGCGGAGGTAAGGATGAACTAATAAATAGTTGCTTTCCAGAAAAGAAATATGTCATCTGAACCAATTTTATTATAAAAACAATTAATAAAAATAAAATATTATTCATATATTCTTACTTATGGCCATATTATAATAAGATGAAAGACTGCAGGGGAATAAAACACTGTTTCAGTCTGGACAGATGATCCTGCCTGAAGCACTGACTCAGCCCCACAGAGCATACCATAGCAGATTGGTTTCAGGCCATTAGTTGTCATAGTAACCGATACAGTGATCCTGGTTTCTGTAAAGGGGGCATTTCTATGAGCCCTGTTTATGGGCAAGTAAATCTGGCTGAAGAGTTGCCTTCAGTGCCAGTGATCCTCTCAACCAATCCATTAGTGCCTGCAAGTGACAGAAGTGCACAATCCTGATGCACTGGATTAGATCAGGAAACATGGACCTGAGAGCAGCCCTGTGATCTTCCCAGAAAGCAGGAAAAAGAAACCCCTCTGTTCTAAGGAAACAGAGAAACTGTCAGTTCAATTAGTGAAACGTTACCAGTTGAAGATTGACTTCTTTGCAAAATGACTTTGTGACCTCATACAGGCAGCTAAGAATGCGAAATGGAACCTCAAAAACCCTTCTGTCAGCAAGACCAGAGCAACAGCAAAAACCTGCTGATCCCGAATCAGGACCGCCACAATGTTTTTGCTAAACACGTCCGTCATCACAAGAACATTCTCTAATCCACTGCCACAGGGCTCCAGCACCATGAATTCTATACTCACTGGCCACTTTATTAGGTACACCTTGCTAGTACCAGGTTGGACCCCATTTTGCCTTCAGAACTGCCTAAATTTTTTGTGGCATGCTTTCAACAAGATGATGTAGTAGCATCACGCAGTTGCTGCAGATTTGTCAGCTGCACGTCCATGATGCTAATCTCCCCTTCCACCACTTCTAGTGACTGTGGAGGCCATTGGAGTACATTGAACTCAATGTCATGTTCAAGAAACCAGTTTGAGATAATTGGAGCTTTGTGACATGGTGCATTATCTTGCTGGAAGTAGCCATCAGAAGATGGGTACACTGTGTGTATTTGTGTTAACAAGCAATTGAACAGGTGTACCTAATAAAGTGGCCGGTGAGTGTATGTCCACAATCTCATTTTAAATGCCAAACAGCAAAACATCCTTCAGGAGAGGACCAGCCTACAAGGAGTGAATTTTGAGAGAGAGTTATATAGAAATACAGACACCGTCAACTGGGTCACAGGCTTTTATTGGGTCTGATACATGATATCAAATTTAAAATCAGCAGGTTGGGCATCCCATCTGTGTTCAGTGGCCCCCAGTTTGGCAGATTGGAGAGGGCTTAGCTGGTTATTACCCGTATAGACCACACACTTATGCCCCAAGAAATACTGTCATTACAACTTCATGGAACTATAATTGGTCATATTGCACACAGTGGGCCTGAGACCTGGCATATGCTACATGCCTAACAGCGCCCTCTGTCTTACCTTACCTTTGGGATAGGTAGACACCAAATAACTTAGAAAGCACACTTTTCTAATTTCACCTTTTGTAGCTGGTCAAGAACCACTTCTAGCCGCTGCATGTGCTGGGAGACAGAAGAAGAGAACACAATTACGTCGTCAAGACTAAGGCGCAATGACTACTGCTTGTCCACAAACATCCTCTGCATCAACCGCTGAAAGGTGCCTCTGGCAATACACAACCCAAATGGCATCTGGTTCACCTTGAATAAGACCAAAAGGCATACAAACGCTGTTTTGGGATTATCTTGTTCAGAAACTAGGACCTGGTTATACCCACTGTTCTCCTCAATACGAGGTAAGGGTAATGCCTCCTTCCTAATCTTGCTATTAAGAAAATGGTAGTACACACACACACACACACACACACACACACACACACACACACACACAAGAAGCTGGTTGACGTGAGCCTTCGCTGCTCTATACTCACTTAGATGGGGGAATATGCCTGTACCGCTTCCACACTGGAACATCATCAAGCAGGGGAATGTCGTGTGAGATTGGTGCAACCCAAGTCACCGTTATGGGCAGAAAAGACAGCTGTATTTCTACAAGAGGGGCTGAACCCCCATCTGCTCTTGTTCCACTGATATCTGCGGACATATCCCTCACCTCCACTCCACCTGGCAAAGAAATGGCAGCCACAGGAGCGGTCACAGTAGCTGTAACAGGGCTTTCCACAGTGACTCTCATGGGTACACTGATCACCTGGACACTACTTGAGGTACCAAGGATAATGCGTTGGTAGAGGAGATGTACAGTTGATTTTACATTGACCACCGAGTAGTCTGTACTGCGGGCAACTTGAACAAGACATGAGGAAGCTAGCAGCCCAGCCACCGGGTATGTTCACTACTCGTGTAACTCGAAGCCAGACAGTCCCAATGGGTTTTGTTGGACACTGGGGAGTGGACCTTTGGCACTGCTGCAGAGCCTCAACAACAGAACCACAGGCCTGTGCCAAAGAAAGGCCATGGGCCCAGAAGATCTCTCGATAACACCAGTGAATAACTTTTATCCCCAAGATTCCAGCACCGCGGGGTCTTTCACTACCAGGATAACGCACCTGGGGAGCACCTTCCCACAAAATTCCACATCTCTAGATAGCGAATGTATGTTATTGCTTATCTGTTAGCCACCCGAAGCTGTCACCAGTGGTAGGTACAGAGGCAATTATGGCCCCAAGGGGCAAACTACTCCAAAAGGAAGTTCTTAAGGACCGTGGAAACTAAGAAACCTGAACCCACCCATCAAGACCTTATATTCGCACCTCTGATAGGCGCTACAGAGCACTGTACACCACAACAAACCGAGTCAGGAATAGTTTATTCCCATAAGCCATCACTCTGTTGAACAGCTGATTTGACTCACAGTGTCAGGAACATATCCTGTGCATCCACCTACCTCAAGTTCATAACACTTGCACAAAATACTTACTTTATTACTAATTTATTCCAGCATCCTTGCACTATGCTCCAACGCACCGTGTACATGTGTACATGTATCTATGTATGTGTATGTGTTCCTGCATATCACACCCACCTCCGATATGTACATAATTAATGATAATAATAACTTTACTCCGGCATCCTCTGCACTCTGCTCAATGCACTATTTGTCAATATGTTTATATTGTTTTTGTTTCTGTTTATAGTGTGTATATTTGTGCTTTCTATACTGTAGCCTATGTCTGATTTTATTATGTTGTTGTATTATTGTATGAGTAAGCACATCGTGAGCATTGTACAATCCAAAGTTAAATTCCTCGTATGTGTACACATAACTGGTGACTAAAACTAATTCTGATTCTGATACTGATTGTTTGGGCATGCCTGACTCCACCTGTAGGTGGATCACAATCTACTTGTCTGACAGGAGGCAGCATGTGAAGCTGGTAAGACCTGTCTATGACTCTCTCAGACCATCAGCACTGGTTCCCCTCAAGGCTGTTCTTTCCCCTATGCTCTTCTCCCTGTACACCAACAGCTGCAACCACCAGTCCGTCAAGCTCCTGATGTTTGTGGATGACACCGTCTTCAGCGTGTTTTGGACCAGTCACTTCCTGTGTCCCATAGGTGGCGCTAGGGAACACCACTAATTATATGTTGTGTACCAGCACATGAAGTGTGGACCACACTGTGAAAATGTCATGTAAATCAAATCATTTTTTGTCACAAAAGGCTTACTTCCTGGTGCAAGTAGGTGGTGCTTCACTTCACTTCATCCTCCAGCACTTGGACTCCTCAGAAACCTATGTTGGGATCCTGTTTGTGGATTTCTGCTTTGCTTTCAACACCATCATCCCAGCTCTACTGCACGACAAGCTCTCCCAGCTGAGTGTGCCACCTGCAGGTGGATCACAAACTACTTGTCTGACAGGAGGCCCCACGTGAAGCCGGTAAAACCTGTCTATGACTCTCTCAGACCATCGGAACTGGTTCCCTCAAGGCTGTTCTTTCCCCAATGCTCTTCTCCCTGTACACCAGCAGCTGGACCTCGAGTCACCAGTCTGTCAAGCTCCTGATGTTTATGGATGACACCGTCCTCAATGGGCCTACAGGTGAGAGATTGACCATCTGGGTGAACTGGTGTAGCCAGGCAGTGGAGATAATAGTGGATTTTAGGAAGAGCCCAGCCCCACCCACCGCTAGTTGAAACTGTGGACTCCTCTCGCTTCCTGGGGACCATCATCAGCCAGGGCCTCAAGTGGGAGCGGACATCAGTTCCCTCACCTAGAAAGCCCAGCAGAGGATGTACAACCTCCTGCAGCTGAAGAAGTTCAACCTGCCAAAGACAATGATGGTGCACCTCTACACCACCATCATTGATTCCATTCTCCCTAACTGCTATATTGCACATAGTCTTTATTATACTTTTATATTTTATGTACTTTGTCAACTTCATATTTTTATATTTATATAGGTTTATGTTTATTATTACGCACCAAGTCACAAAAGCAAATTCATTGTATCTCTAAACCTACTTGGCAAAAAAGCTGATTTTTAAGATAATTTTTGCAGTACTAAACATTTCTGTCAAATGCAAGCCTTGAGACTGCTACTGCAGTAGTTAATTTTCTCTTGATCTGCCTTGCAGTGGATGTTATTAAGTCTTTCCTCTATTAATTTCATAAATTTTTCTTCACCCTGCTGTTGGAGCCTGCACACCAGCTGAGCTTAGGAGACAGATCCATGGATGTGAAGCTGCACTCAAGTCATTGCAGAACCTTTCTGAATATGTTCTGCCTGTCTGTATTTGCCTGCACAGGTGTTTAAGCTGCTATTTGAAGGTCATGCTACAGGCTATTAGCAATCATGAACTTCACAGCATATCCCAACCACCCCATTCACTCCAATCAGCTAGAATAGGGCTTTTAGTTGTGGGTGTAAGTAAGTCATTCCTTTCCAGGCCTGGAGAAGGGAGATGTACAATCTCTATTAATTTTTGTTAAATTGTTATTTGCTTCATTCTTTCAATATCAAGGAACTATCTATTTATCAGTCTGTGTGTCAAAAGCTGGCATTAGGTCATTGCATTATAAATGTTATGTCTCATTTAAAGAGATTAAGCAACTGGTCAACAAGGGAATTAGAGAACTTAAATCACATTTTGGCTATTTATTAAGACTGGTATTACCATTATTGCCTTGTGATTGCGAGAGGGAAATGTCTGAAAGAGAAGATAGTCAGACAAATGAAGCGAACAAAGCCAAGCTGACAAAGAGAAGATATGGATGAAAATCTAACAAGTAATGTTTGAAAAATACACCATTACTTTACCCTATTATTAATGCACTTGTTTCAAATATACAATGGCTTATCCAAGAAAACAGAATTGTGACCTTTTAGTAACTTCCCAGGCTTTTCTCAAGATCAGTGTCATCCTTGCATTGTGTGCTGATTTTGCTTCAGGGTTTCCTTCTTTTATCTGAATTACAATCTAGTCAAGCCTAATAAGTGTAAATATTATTTTTTTAATGAATACACATCCAATGCACAGGGAAAACCCAGGCAGAAATAGGAACCTGCCGCTTTTTGCCCTATAGGCAACGCAAATCAGGTCCTCTTATCCTAGCAAGCTTATGTAAATTAATATTAGTCCAGGGCCATTAGTGTTCAATTCGTATTATCATCATGTGTACCTGAATGTGTATTCAAAAATAATGACACACCAATTATCATGAGGGGGTGAAAACAATGATCTTAGACCGGTGAGGTCTGGAGAAGTGACAGAGCGCCTCGCATAACCTGCAATTTCGACTGTGGCCGCAGCGCCAAATCTCGGCGCAGCCATGGCGCACAGTTCAGCGCTTCAGCAGATGCGCATGCGCAATGTGAACCAACTGTGTGTATGCGCGTGTGTGTGCGTGCGGGAGAGAGAGTGATCCGTTCCGCGCCTGCTGCAGCTGCAGCTCTCAGTTGGGTGCTCTTCTTCCTGGCACAGCATCACGTTTGTTCACCATAGAGCTGAGCAGACCCGCGTTTCCCTTGAGAGTATATGGCCTCTGCACGGACAGATGTCTGCGGAGCCATTTCTTCTCTTCTGCACAGCCATTGTGGCTCCACTCTGAGGGATAACGCTAACGCTCCTTTGGCTGGTGGGTAACCTAACGCGGAGAAAAAAAGGTTGGTTATTGTGAAGAAGCTGCTCCATAGGTCATGGTAGCTAGCTTGCTAGCGTTAGTTTTTCCTTTCTCCGGCCTATTTCTGGAACGTGTCCGGCCACCTCCCCCAGGTTAGCTTTCACTAGCAACCCTTCGATATAGTTGATTAAGACCTAGTTGTTATGTATGGCAGGGTCTGATGCCAAGCTAGCAAACATAGCAGATGAATGTGAAAATCTCGTTAGCCTAAGATTGGAGCTTGTAAACATGGTAACTTACTATGTGCGTGTAATATTAGTAAAACTACATCATCTGTGTTAGCAATATGGCCAGCATTAGCAAGCAAACGTAGCCTTCCAGTATTCTGTTATTTATTTTCTTAAAAAAAAAAAAAGGTTCCGTTTGTGTCCATTGTTGTGTTTATGTCCACCTTACAGTGTGTTTGATGGCTTATTGGCTTGATGTTTAGCTCGACGTCATTTGCTTGGTCAGATATTGCAAGCCACAAATAAAGCTCTCTCCTCCTCCGTTCATGTGAACTAAAACATGTTCAAACTGACGGGTTTAGGTTTATGATGTGGTTTTGTTTTAAACTAATTAAACAACTATATACTTTTTTAATATGTGTCCTGAATAGTCAAGAGAGGGTTCCAAAATAATTTTCATCTCCAAGAAGGACTAAATGTATATCAGACTGTCAAAAGAAATTATTAGAAATTAAATTTTTTATTTAAATGTGGTACATGTGGGGACGTCAAAGAACAAGCGGTTTATGGAACAATAAATGGTAACCAAATATCAGTATGAAAACTACTATACCTAAAGTCGCCATAATTAATAGTTCTTAAGTGTTAACTTACAAACATTGGACACAGAAGGAGTGAGCTTAACACCCAAAGCAAATTGAATCATTATTTATACGATCTTCCTGTTTGACAGGACATACTTACGATGTTCTTATAAAATAATTAATCCAATATTTATTGATATTACTTGTTACTTAAATTTTTTTATGCAGTCAATATTTTTGTTCCAACCTTCACAATATGTTAAAGGATTGAAGTTTCCCTAGATTGCAAACAGCATTTGTTGCCTTTGCTCTCCGTCTGTCCAGTTCACTGTAACTGTCCTTCCTTTTATTCCTCCCTTTAACTAGAAACTGATCCACGAATATAAATCTGCAGAAAACGATGTTGAAAGTGGTGGTGTTGTGTGCGACGCAAATGGATTGATACATTTGATCAGATGAAAGCGTATGTGTTACCTTTGTCAAATTGCCCTTTAAGCAGAGTAAGGATAAGTTATATTAAAGACCGGAAAAGTCATAATGGTTTAAAATACCAGCCTGGTATGATCTCGCACCTTGATTACACCTGGTACTGTATTTGGACAATACACTGGCAGAGAATATGACACACAATGAAATGACCATCAAATAAAAAAATACATAACCATCAAAGTTATACAAATTAATTTCACAAAAAGCATATACAGTAAGTAAAATAAAATGCAAATCAAGTATACCGCCATCCCAATTATTAGTAAAACTAATGTGTTTCATGGACGTAGGAAGGCTTGTTTCCTGCATGACTGCACATGCATGTCCAGCTAGTTGGTTTTGCTTACCAACACAGTTAAGTTTGTCATGGTTTGGCCCTGCTCAGAGGCAACATCACTGTATCACAGGTCTGCATGAGGTTTTCCCCCTGCTTTGTGGATAAAGCGTCAATGCGCATGATTGTGGCGAGGCTAACGCATGCTATTCAAAGCCAGTGGAAATGGGCCGTAAATCTGCTGCAGCTGTGGGATGTGATCCCATTTCTGCAGAAAGACCTGATGGATTTGCTGACCACTGCCAGACGGGGCTGTGTGCCTTCATGTTGCAATCCAGGACATCCCTCAGGTGCTCTGTGGAGTTGGGAGCTGGGAGAAAATGCAGGAAAAGGCACTATGACTAAGCATGGCATTTTCTTCATATTGTTTACTGGTCTAAGTTTAGGGCTCTTTGAAAGAGACTTGATTAAGCATTGTTCCAACTGGACCATGTTGGCTAAAACCCCACCTAACAATGTTTTTTATGGATGGCAAATTGTAATGTCTCCAGTGTTTCCCATACATTTATTTGTGGCAGCCCACCACAATATCAACATTGGCCGCCACATATTGATTTATCTTTTTTACTATTTAAAATGGGTAAAATTGTATTTCTTTGTAAAGAGGCACGCAGCACATCATTTCACTCCGCTCCTCCTTGTCCCGCTCTGAGATAGACCAATCTGTGAATAGCCCCTCCTCTCTGTGCACACTCTGACCTGGGCTGTAGAGGTTAGCACACTGTACACAGTTGCTGGTCAATATCGACTGCTCGTGCAAGTGGATTACGTTAATTCTTTAACTCTGAATTTTTGCTCCCTCAATCCAGATAATTTCTGAAATATTTTCAAAGACTCAAAAGGGTCTGGACAAGAGGTATTAGCATGAAAACACACGCTGGAAAGCGGAACAGTCTGACCAGTGTGATTAACTATCCAACTAATTTGTTTCGAATATTTCCAGGCTTCAACCAGTGCTGTTGGTGCAGCTGAAGCAGCAAGAGAGGGCCAGGAAGGGATAGCTGTAGCTAATGAAGAGTGAGATGTAGGAGAGGAGGAGGAGGACAGCAGCCAACATGCTGCGGTGGGAGAGCCAGCTAGGGCAGAAGCAACAGGTGAGATTGAAGCAGTGCAGTTCAGAAAAAAAACCCTCTCAGGAAAAAGGGGCTCATTTCTATTTTTCAGTGTATTTCTTTTGTTATTTATTTGACACACGGTGAAGCAATTTAACTGTCGACTACTGTATTGTTATTTATTTGTCACAAAGTACTTGGTTCTTAAAATATTTGTAGTGGACCACCTTATATAGTCTATTATTTAATATTAATTAACTATTGAGCACATTGTGATTCTCACTTGGTGTCATTTTGTGTATGATTTACAGGAAACGTCCTTGCATGATCACACCACCTGGATTGCCTTGTACGTTTGGCTGCCATGATGCTTGGGTTACAGGGAAGTGCTTCGTCCTCCAAAGTGTATCGTTGTGTGGCCTGTTCAGCCACCTTCACTGGATTGGCCTCCTTACTAGTACATCAGGCAACCCACGCTAGTGCACTCTCCAAGGTCTCTGCCCCTCCACAGCCTAACATCAGCCCACATGAAACACTCTTTGCAAGTATGGACTCATCCAGTGAGCACCCCAATCCACCAACAGTCTTGATGGAGAGCCCTTCACCTTCTTTTTATATTTGTGACTGTGGAGAGGAATTTCAGGACTTCAATCTTATGCTGGAACATAAGCGTTCACATGTCTCTCAACTACAGCTACTGCAACCTCTGGAAAACAGTAGTGTTCTTTCTGGAACAGGGTGCAGTGAAGCTTTTCCCACCCAGCATGTATCATTCAGTCCAACTGTAACCCAGCCGGGTTTGGTCCTTAGTTGCCCCTCTACCTCAAGGTCCCCGGCTGTCGAATTACCCACATTAACAGGCCATAAAGCAGATGCCATATTAACAAATCCTCAAGGCCAGTGTAAACCCCCTCAAGATGACAGTGAGAAACAACTTGAAAACATGTCGGCCACAGCAGAGCAAATACCAGAGACTGTAGAGGACTTACATTTTCAAGCCAAAACAAATTCGGTTCTTAGCAGCGAAAATGGTGCGACTTTGCCCAGAAATAACCTAATGAAATTGGTGGCTTCAGCATACATGAAGCGCTTTCCACTTCCTCAGTCTCAGAGTCAGAACAATAACACAGTGACCCCTAAACAAGAAGTGTTGCCCGTTGACATAACACCAAGACCAAAAACTGAGGCGTCACCGATCAATGATCTCTCTATTGCACAGTTGAGGCGGCTGCTTGCAGCACCCGGCATAAAGACGAAAGCTCCATCTATCAGCAGAGTTCTTGAGTCCAGTAAGAAGAGGGTTGTCTCTCTGACTAAGACGTTCTCTCCTGTTGTGGTTCTTGAAACCCGTCAAAAGCTCAAGGATCCTGGCAGTAATGGCTCGTATGGGAGATATCAATGTGGCCGCTGTCGTAGGGTCTTTCAAAACTTGGACAAACTGACGGAGCATCATTTCTTGCACAAAAAAGAGAGGATTAAATGTTGCCGACGGTGTAAACAGCTGATCATTGGGCGGCTGCCTTTACCTGACAATCACGTATGCCCTCAGTTAGGAAACAAGGCCGTACAGCTTCCAAGATCTTTAAAAAACAAGTTACCGTTTGCCCAAAAAATAGTGCCATTCCATAGTCTAAGCAATACAAGAAAAGTTTTCTTTTGTCCATTGTGCAAGCACAGCTATGCGCGGAGGTGGAACCTCAAAATGCACAAGTGCCATGGCCCAGGCTCAGCCCTCTTTCGGCAGGCCAATCCATCCATTCAGAAAATGCTAATGTCGAGATCAACCAATAAAGCCAAAACGGATGCAGAGGTTAAAGCTGAATCTCACATCACCAAGAATGTTGCCGTGGGCACTGAAGTTACTGGTCGTATCAAGGTAGAGGTGACCTCTCCAAATTCAGAGCAGTCTGCAATTTCACAGTTGGCGTGGACTAATACAGCAAAAAGCTTCTCACCATTCTACCCCGAATCTTCCATGATAGAGCAGCACAAGGACGCCTCTGTGTGTGGGGCTTTGCTCCAGCAAGGAGAAAACATCAGTAGCTGGGATGCAGCAGCAGTTGACAATGAAGACAGTAATGGAGGGCAGTGGACAATGCCCTTGGATGATGAAATGGAGGTGCTCAACTGTCCAGAGAAAGCTGGTAATGATAGAGAGGTGAAGAAATCTGTGTCAGGTGAACATGCAGAGGCGGCGCCCCATACCCTGCGCTATTTTGTCAGAGATGGTGTAAAACGTTACCCTTGTAACAGGTGTCAGAAAACCTATAGTCGGCCATCAACTTTGAGGCGCCATTTACGGCTGTGTGGGTTTAGGCCACGTGGACCTCTGACTGTAGCACAGAGTGGGGGTCAGGGTGCCACACCCGTAAATGCCAACAATATGAAACCACTGTTTCCTTGCTTTGTCTGCGGGAAGACCTTTAACCGCAAAGATAACATGATGGTTCACAGACAGAAGTGTCAGTTGCAACGTACAATGACGAATGTGGATAGGGGGGCTGTGCAGCAGAATGTGTCAGGCAACGCAGCGGAATGTCAAACCCAGGAGGAGGATGGAGGAAACTGGGGCATCATGTCACTGCCCTCCGTACTTCCAAGGAGGGTGACATGTGAGTGTGGGGTCGGATTCACATCTCCAAGGCTTCTCCTGGAGCATCTGCAGAAGCATGCACAGGAATCATACACATGTCCGACATGTGGAGAGACCGTCAATTCCTGGGCAGACTACGAAGTTCATCTGCAGATCCATATGCATCCTCATCACCAGCTGCTGAAGGGACTACAACCGCAACGATCGCAGCCTCTGTTACTTCGATTTCAGCAGCAGCCATCTCAGCCAGTGCATCAGCCTCCGCAGAAGCAGCTAGGCCCAGAGCAATTTCCAAATCCAGCAAAAAAGAAGCAACGGATTGTATGCACACGATGTGGCAACACTTTTGCCACTCGCTGTTCCCTTCGAAGGCACATATCCTGCAATCGATGCAAAGGTGGACGGTCTACAAACCCACCGACAAACCCACCCAAAACCTATCACTGTTCCCATTGTAACTCCGACTTCCCCAACACCATCAGTCTTCTTTTTCACCAGAGGAGTGGAGCTTGCAAGCCTGCCATCAAGCCTGTGCGTTGCCCTGTTTGTCTTCGCTGGTTTGGCACGGTGGACGGTTTACAGAAACACCTACTCACTCACAAGCAGTCTGAATCATTTCGCTGTGATGTCTGTCAAGGCACATACCCAAACCTTAAATCACTCAAAAACCACCGCAGGAGGATTCATCGCATAATGGCTGGAGACACTAAGCCAAAAACACAAGAACAGCTAACTTCTTAGCTAACTTCTTAATGAGACTTTCTGAAAAATGTCTAACATGGTGCATTTAAAAACAGAGCAAATTTTATTATAGTTTTTAGCTTTACATATTTGCCAGTTGTAATTTACTTTTGTTGTTGTTGGGTTTTTTTACTGTCCAGGTGTTATTTTAACATTGTACAGCCACACATGGTGTTTTTTTATTTTGTAAAGCAACTCTGAGAGTGTGTTATAGTAGCTCAACACTGTTAAAGACAAAAAAAAGCTTTGATATACTGTACACGAATCCCTTTATTACATAGCCTCATTAGCCTGTAAATGTTTTAGTATTTGGTAATCAAACTTTTATCACAGAAGTTGTGATGTAGCTTGTTGTTTCTGGTGATAATAAACATACCAGTATGTGAAATATGTACGTTACATCATTATTATTGATATTGGCATGTACTATCTTAAGGGCTTTACTGCAAAAAGTGTAGTGGCATCACAACTGGCCAAGGTTTGTGTCTAGGGCTGAACGACTTTGAAAAAGTATCTAATTGCAGTTCTTTTGACTGATAATCCCATTTTATTACAATTTGCGATATTAGAGGGAACGATCATTTTCATTGGAAAACATTTAAATGATTATGGTGGGAATTTTTGCAATGATCTGTAAGGCATAAAAATGTTTTCTTATGTCTGTAGAATATGATAACAGGCCAGGACATCTCTGCAGCATGACAATATTAAATTTAAAATGGTATTTTGACACACATTTTACCTTTGACAAATATTGCTTGATTTGAAAATTGCAGTAGGTCATATTGCAGTTTTGATTGAATGTCCAGCCCTAGTTGTCCTAGCCCTAGTACTGCAGCTAAAGCCTGGAATAAAAAAATTGCATAGTTAATATGAAAGAACTTGGTAGATATAAGTCCGAGCTGAAAGGGCCACGGGGTCAAGTATGTACATTTTTAGCTAAATGCAGCGGCAGTGCAGCATGCAAGTATCCATTTTGAAATCTGAAAACTAGACGTTGACTTCAGCATTACTGTATAAATCCCTAACTGAAGGTATTTTGTCTTCATGTGAGATGACCCACTGGGGAGACCAGATGAGTAATTTTGTATGTTCAGACGATTTCAGTGTGCCATTACTTCCAGAAGGATTTAATTTAGAAGTCTTCATGGTGTACATTTTGGCCTTAATTGGTTGCATTTGCCTCTAGATTATGTATGAGGAGTATGTAAATGTTTAAGTTAGGAGTGTGTAACTGGGGTGGTGATGACGCAGTGGATAAGACGCATGCCTTTGGTGTGGGTTCAATGCCCCACTGTGACACATCCACCGATGCGTCCCTGAGTAAGACACTTAACCCCTAGTTGCTCCAGAGGCGTGCGACCTCTGACATATAAAGCAATTGTAAGTCGCTTTGGATAAAAGCATCAGCTAAATGAATAAATATAAATGTAATGTAACTGCCACAGTAAGGGTGGCTCCTACCTGTTTTGAGGAGGGTCTTGTAAGTTTAAGACAATCATTATCTCAATGTTGTACTTGCATGTTGCATATTTGGGAATGCATTTAATCAAATTACAAAACAGCAAATCTGGGGCCAGTCAGTATTCCAGCATAGAAAAGGGTAACTGTACACATTGTTCAGTGTATGAAGACAAAGGGGGCTTTGTCAGAGCCCTTAGGTAAATCTAGTCATTTTCTTTATAAAAAGAAAGGTTCATAAGCCTAAAACTCTTTGTTAGTCCTGGATTTTTGTCTTCTCATGAGTTATTCAACTGAATGGGCATTCTTTTTTTTATCATAGCTTGGACCTTTTGTTAAAGATCCTGTCATTTTCAGTCAGTCAGTGAGAGTCTTAGCCACTGTTTTTCTTTGTTGCCCTTACCCATATTACATAATATTACCACCACACAGGCATCAACAATTACCAAAGGCCTATTTGTTTTTTTAAATCAGATAGGAAAGAAAATCAAAGTGAGACAGTCTTTCCACAACCTTGGTTTTGCGATCCCAAATGCTTTTACGCAAGATTGTAAGTACATTTTAAGTGTACTGTGTATAGTGATATGTAAAAATACTTGTGATAAACAAAATTCCTGGGGATAGTCACTGTCTACTTTATGTAAGGATAGACATGTTGACTCATATGTGACTTATAAAAGAAGTAGTTCTCCATTTTTCATTTAATAGGCCATATTCAATGTAATTTATGTTTATTAAATTTAATTTTCTATCAATCTTTACGTTGACAAATTAACAGTAATAGACTCAATTTGCTACACTCTAGGGCCCTCTGTGCTCAAGGTCCACTACTCACTTATTCAGGGGCTTCCAGCTGTTATCACACAGTCCTCTGAGGGGATACTGTTTTGTCAACTGATGTTCCCAAGGTCAAGATGAACCATCAAGCTTGACTTTAAAGTCAGTGTTGATCATGTCAAGTTAAAACAAGGGCAGCTCAGCAAAGGACTGTGCTCCAGAACAACCAAGGAAGTGGAGTCAACACTGTTTCAAAGGTCATGGTTGAAACTGTCAAGTTCATGCTAGTGTTCTTTATCGTTGTTTAATGAAGACTAAAATTAATCCACTGTTAAGTAGCGCAGTATAATGAATCTGGGACTCCAGTCGGTAGGTGTCAGTATAGGGAAACCAAACCCGGACGTGCAGCAGTGAAAGCGCGCCCTCAGTGGAAGAAGAGGTGGTTGGGTCTATCTCTGCTTCTTTGGTGTGGCTAATGGGCTAACTGCTATCTACTCGTTGAAAACACCGGCAAGTTAGCCCGATTGTGAATGTCACACTGAACGAAAATTAACAAGCTGTTTGCGGTTTGTTGCAAGGACATACCAGAATACTGACACGGTGGTACCTTCATGTCCATGTGAAGGTAAGCCAGCGTTATTGTCCATGAGCTAGTAGAGGCTAACCTTAGCTTGGTAGGCTTGTAGCTAGACATGCGCGCCTTCAACAAAATAACGTTATACGTTGTAAAACTTTACCACTAGCTAACGCATTTATACAAACATTCAGGTCTGTAAAAATAACATAGTAAAATTGCCACCCTGTTATTTGCATGGGCCATTGTACGGTATGCATTTCACAACCGATGGGCTACATGGCAGGAAATTATTTGGTAATTGAGTTCATTAACGTAGCTCGTCTCTGAAATAATGTAAAACCTTCAAAGAAAGCTGCAAGTGGTTTTGAAAAGTTAGTCGTCTCTCTTCAGCTTAGCATTCAGTTCGTTTATTGTGTGTAGCTGTTAATATAACTAGTTCCTCAGAGATGGACAGTATCCACAATGACGTAAAAGTTCATTGAATATTTTGCCATTTCAGTTATAATGTGTCTATGATTCATACTACCACCGGTCTCCAACAGGAAAGGTGTTCTAGAGGGCTCCACATCAACACATCCATGTCTACCCTGATCATGGAGAGAGGGAGGCAAAAACTGCTGAATATCCTCGAGGATGGCTTAGGCAGAGACCTGATGAACGCCGGCCGGTTTTGCTTCAGCTGTGAGCAGATATTTGCGAATCGGAAATGCCTGGAGGAACACACGTGTTCTGCTGCAAGTCACATCTGCTCCTGTGGAACAGAATTCACTGAATACAAAGACATGCTGGAGCACAGCACTACTCATGAACCAGGACATCAAGTGCTTGATCATGAAACGATAAGGAAACGCAGAATTGAGAAGCGCATGGAAGAGGAGGAGCAGCTGAAAAGACTACAGACAGGTGAGGTTGTCTGGAAGATGCCTAAATTGGACAATGTGCCATCAATTACTTTGCCAGTGAAGCCTATGGTGCAAGTACCCATTACATCAGGTCCTACGCCACCAGTTCCCATGCATATTTCACAAGTGCCTGAGTTGTATCCATCTGTGTCACAAGCGTCTTTGCTCCCAAATCCTATAACCTCTTCAACAGATATGAGTGATATTTTTGCCGGTGTAGGTGCACCAACAGTGGATCTTTGGACAATTTACCAGCCAGTCGTGTTGTTGCAAACAGTGCGCACATTTAACAAGAAAAAGCCATACACTTGTGGTAAATGTGGGCAGTGTTTCCTGACAAGGACCTCTCTCGTCTCCCACCACAGCTCTCATGTTACAGATAAGGTTTCTGGCTGTATAGGATGTGGGCTACTGCTCTCCAGCAAGAAGTTAGTGCCTCGCTTCCATGTTTGTAACTCCCCCAACACTGCTACAAAATTCAGACTTGTCACTGCAAGACCACTGGGTAACAAGAGGCTAAATGAAGCCAGTACAAACAGGAGTCAGAATCTGAGTGCTCAGGGGTCTCCGGCTACTTCCTCTGTACAGCTGAAAAGCTGGAGTACTACTGCAGCCACTAAAGGCAGTTGGGCGCCTCACGTCACTTCCACCCTCCAGTTGAAAAATCCGCATATGAAACCATACAATAAAAGCAATCAGAGGCTTAATGTCACTCGGTCCCTGCAGTTGAAGAGTCAGAATCTCAGTGCATCCAATCGTTATGTTACTGTGGCCCATTCATCGAAGAACCAGAGTCCAGATCTCAGTGCATCCAATAAACGCAGTCATGGACTTCCTGTCGCTCCCTCCGGGCAGGTGAAGACGCCTGCAAACTCTGAGTCAGGTGTACCGAGCAAACCAACACAGATATCCTCTTCACCAAATATGTTCACTTGTCGCGTCTGTCATATTCCTTTTGAAAGCTCTCAGCTGCTTCAGAGGCACAAGTGTGTCAAAGCACAGGAGTTTATGGCACAGCATGTGCGAGGTGGCAAACGGCATTACAAGCTCAAGAGGGTGACGCCAGTGATGAGCCCAAATCCTCCTCAGATGAATGGTGAGCGAAAACTGGGTATTCCAGCATCTGGTAACATAAAGAAAAACCAAGTCATGGCTGTGGGTCTGGACAAAGGGCAAGGGGCGGCACCTGTGAATGGGAAGACAGGAGTGGATATGGACGAAGATTGTTACATCATTGAAAGTGGACCAGACAAACCTGCTGAGATGATCTACCAAGTAACCTCATCTGTCCCTATTAAGACTTGATAAAGCTAGAGAGGCAGATCTAGTTTGCATGTCACATTTTATATTAATTATGGACCAAGCACATCCAGTCTCCTGGTTGAACACCATCTACTTGTTTAGGTTCATCGTGCAGGAACACACCGCTTCCTGGCTTTCTCTGAACTGCGTTAAAAGATGAAGTATGGGTGACAGCATACATGTATCTTAATTAAGCTGGATATTTTTTGTCAACACAGTCCAAAATTGTCCAATATTGACTTCCCATTAGTCTAACCTCGGTGCCCCTGCAATTGTTATAGAAGATGTAAACCAATAATGTCTATTATCAAAATGTATGTGAATGGTTTACCCATGTTTGGTGGGATACCAGGTACCGTATTATAGTTGGGTTTTCTTTTTTTGACTTTTTAAATATGCTTTTAGTATGATCACAATGTGTTGTGAGGCTGTGGGACTTGGCCACAATACCTTGTGTGTTCTTACCAGCTTTGTCACTCTTTAAGGCTACAGTACAAATATGTTGTATTAAACTATATTTTCAAACTCGCTTTGTGTGTTCATGGGATAATGCAGCATGTTGTATTATCAACGAGGTTATTCACGTGATAAGTGGGCTGAATGTGTAGTGCTTTTAACCTGAGAACAGTGCAAATACTTAAATCGATGACAGCGTTTGATATTCAATACTTAAAAGGTGAATGGTGCCTGACAAGGGCAGTAAATGCAAGTAAATATGACAAATGTTTCAGTAAAATAAGTGATAAAATAAAAACTTTAAAATGAAGATATAGAACGAGACATGTATATATTTGTTTAACATCAAAAAGCACATTTGGCAAAAATGCCTGTGTGTCTTTTCAAGTCTTGTAAATACTGGTATGTTGTGAAGTGTTTGATTCGGTGAAAGTAAAAAAGTTACACAAATGATTATTTAAACTGACAGTCCTCCACAATGCTAGTTATGCTTATCTGCATTTTTTTCAACACTCCTGTGAAATAGATTAGACAATAAGAGCAGTTTTTAAGCCTTTAACTTCAATGTCATTTAAGGACGATGCTGCGCTTTTATTATCTATAATATTTATTTGATGCCTTCATTTTTATTGCGTCCTTATTCTTAGTTTCTGATATTAAAAGCCTCCTTTTGTCGATGATTTTTTCGGTATTTGTTGTCTATCCTGGGGCCCTGATCTCCAGCAGAGGGGGCCATTTAAAAGGGAAAAATAAGGCGCTGCTGTGCGTCCATTTATGATGAGGTAAATATAATAGCCAAAGAGTGGATGCGGCGTTCACGTAATGTTTGTATGCTTGTCATCTCGCAATCTGGTGTGAACATCGAAAATCAGTCATCTAACGCAGGAAGAAACAAAACACCTGCACACAAAAATAATTGGGTAGTTGATGTGAGCAAATGTGGCCCTGACTCACTCTAAACCCCGCAACGGCAGGACTAGCAGAAGTGTCGGGAAGACGCTAAAGTTAGCTTCCGATTCGCAGCTTCCGATTTGGCAGTTAAGGGGAACGTAAGGGAAAGTTAACTTACGTTGCTGAGCGACCGACGTTGCTTAGCTCTAGGTACACAGTTTGGTTTAATATGGTTTCACTCTGTAACAAATGACAAAAAAATACGTAGCACTGCAAATACAGTTGATTTACTGTGATTATAAGGTTAGCATTATTAATATATAATGCCTCAACCATGGAGTGTTTTTCGGGTTGTGTCCATTCTGCCGACATTGCCTGAATGCATAACAAGTAGCAGGACATGAGGTCGGCTGGTTTGCGCGGGCAACCAGGTTTACTTCATGGTACATTACAAAGTTTTTGCAGTAGCCCAACTTAGTGAAATCGCCCTTTATAGGATTTTCACAACAGGAATAAAGGTTTCACAAATCTGAAACTATGTTTGATTGAAACTTTAGCCTCTCTGGGACAATCTAGTCCAGATTTGAGATCTGTAGGTATAGTGGTTCTGGATCTGTACCTGGTCTAATATGGTCTACATGCGAAAAAAGCATTGAAATCACCCTTTTGTCATTTTCACAAAAAAATTAAGCTTTTTCAAATCTACAAAAGTGTTTCAGACAGCGTTAAGGCTTTGCCTAAAATGCATAAAAGCTTTCACAACAGTGAGAGGTGCAAAAAACGGAGATTTATTCGGTCGCTCAGCAATATAAGTTAACTTTAAGTTCCCCTTAACTGTCGAATCGGAAGCTAACTTCAGCGTCGTAGTGTCGGCACAGTAGTTCGTCTATCTGCAAAATTCAAGATGGTGATGTGCATCACTTTTTCAGCTTCCAAGCCTATTGTCCTTAAATGCCATATCTCCGCAATATACTACCACCAAGAACTCACGTCGTTTGTGTCGTCTTTGCCACTTTTGAAGTTACTTCTGCAAGAAGAACTCACAACCCCCACATTTCTCACAGCGCCTGAAGTATCCACTGTGTGCGCTCGGTGTGATTGACACTTTCTCGGGTCGCTTTGTGCTGGATATCGAGTGGCTCACTGCTGCAAACTGCTGTTAAAATAAGAGAAAGCCCGGTCCACATTAACAGCTCAGCTTGCAGACCAATGCATGCTTGTGAAAAAGTGCCAAGCAGCCACGTAACGACAGAGCATATGTTAGCTTCGAGCTAGCGAGTGCTAGCTAGTTGAGCAGCGGTCAGTGCATGGCTACGCAGAGACCAGTCTTGACTCTCTCCCACGCAGGCAAGCAGTTTGTGTTTACTTCTACCCATCACATCTGTAAACCTCTGTTGAGAAGTAGCATACACAAACGTCATTAATTATAAAGAAAGTCATATAAGCTGACACAGTAGTTAACGGTTTGGTTCGTGTGGCCTGTAACGTTAAATAACCGGAGCTAGCGATCTGGCCTACAGAAAGATAACGCCTAGCTAAGTTGCATTGTTAGTCATGCTGTTGGTTTAATGATGTGATATAGCGGATGCTGAAGCTGCCGGATCGGCCATACGTGTTTGAAATAAATATTAAGTGACCCTTTAGGACATGGTTATGTGTTACTGTGTTTATGTGTAAGTAACGTTACAACAGCAGCCATTTGCTCCTGTGTGCATGAGAAAGATTCAGCATCAGATGAAGGATGCTTGTTATGTTACGGGAGATGAATGGCGAGCTGACGTTAGCAACCACTGTCTGTCCTGTTACACACATGAAATGTATACATTTACAAAACTGCAACACCATACTTTGAGTTTTGGTTCTGAGTGTGTTCTCCTGGTTCAGAAGTGTTAGCTTTAAAGTCTTTCTAACGTATAATCTGTAATGAACAGAGATGGTGTTACGTATTCAGATGCATTACTTGAGTGAAATGAGCAGTGTTGCGACGTAAAACTGCTCCTTTACAGGTTCAACCCATGGATGAAGTATTTTTTTTTTCTAAAGAAATCCTGCAGAAGTCTTATATTTTTTTTATTGTAACTTTTTTTTACATATATTAATGATGCCTTAACGTGTAAGTAGCATTTTGAAGCTGGTGGGGATGTAGTTCGTTTATATCTAGTTTATAAAAAACTGGGCAGATTATTCTGTAATGGCTCACCATAATTTCTAAAATGTGCATGTTTTTTGGGAAAATGTTAATCTGTAAAGCCACAGTAAAGCCTATCTGTGACTCCTGTTAAAATAGTTGTGTAAAAAAAATACAACATTTCTCTCTGAAATACAGTGAAGCATTAGGCAGCCTGGAGTGGAAATACTCAAATAAAGAATTGTATTTAGGCAGAGTACTTAATAGTTTACAAACAAACTATGCAATGAAGGTTTTGAACTTTTAGTGGGAAACTTTAAAATCTTGCAAAGCATGAATCTGTTGAGGCAAGTTATAAACAGACCCAGTGATTGCTTACAGCGGGCTTCTCTCTGGTCCAGATTTTTGCCACAGTTCTCTGTTGACACCTGTGCTTGAATCACTGATGAGAAATGTTTGTGTCACATAACCAACTTAACTTGCTTGAAAGAGTTGGTGAAGAATCATAATTCAGCCAGCTACTTCCAAGTTAGTGCAACAAACAGGCATAGCATGCAGTGTATGCAGAGATGTCTCTCCTATGGAGAATGTCTGTTTGTGATTTTTCAGGCCAGCAGTAATAATAATAGGTAGGCCAGTATGTTTTAGGGATTGTGACGTGAGAGCATTTTCCTGCGGGAGTACACGTTGCTGTTTTTAGTTACAACCTCCTTGTCACTGTTTAATCCACAGACTTTTGACATGGGGAGTAAAATGTCCTTCAGCAGAGGAAGCACTGACCAAAATACAGTCTCTGAGTTAACTTCTGTGGCATCGCATCCGCGCAATTCCATTCATGCCCCTTCGGACTGCAAGCAGGTAGCTAGAAGGACAAATAGACGTTTCGCTCCAAATGTTGTGCTGTCTATTTAGGTCTGGGCAATAAAACAATAATGATAATAATTACAATATAATTTTCCTCAATAACAATATAACAAATGTTTAATATATCGTCGATAAATGTTTGATTTAATTCATTTAAACCACGAACGAATCAGCACTTAATTTTTCTATTAAGAAATTTATTTTGTTGAGGAAAGGGGACTAAAAGAAGATTTACTAATCATATTTAAAAAAAAGATTTTATCATAATTATTTTGAATGTAATGGCTGTTTGGCGTCAAGTATTTGTCACGTTCTGACCATAAAGAACAGTTTAATCACACAATTAACCATTTGGCTTCTTCAATTTTAAGTCAGGAGCAAAAATCATCCTTTAAACTTGAAAGAAATAATGATTTGACATTTACCGTGATAATTATCAATATCGAATGATATCAAATGTTTTGAAAATGAAATTTTTGGACATATTGCCCAGCCCTATGTCTATTACAGTATACAGCAAAATTTCTGGAGTATCTTCCTAGTGGAATATTTATGCTTTTTCTTTATACAAACATCAAAATTGAGGGCTTACTTAAGGACTATTGTTGTAGTGCTTTCTTTTTCTTTTTTTTGCATTTTTTGTAATGTTTTTGAATAGTTCATATTATTCCAATTTTAGTGTGCAGTAAATCATTGTGTTGTGTTTATGTTGATCCTATGGCATCCAAATGAAGAGAGGGCAGTCCCTAAAGGCAGGAAATAAACCTTTTTCAGATTTTGCAATACAGTTTGATTCTACTGTATGTTTACATGCATTTTCATTAGTATGTTGTCTTCTACTGTACACCTGACTGTTGTAGAATATAACTGCATGCAGTCTAGAGATAGACAATACCATGGAACAAATTATATATTTATTTTAATTCCGTTTCAGGAGACAAAAGTACCATTAATACAATTGTGACAAATGCATTTTTTTCTTCCACAGATACCTGAAGACAAGAGATGCAGTGAGGAAGACCTGGACCCCATGTGGGGAGAGGAAATGAAAGCAGCAGCACTGACTCAACCTGGACCTGAGTCCCGCTCATCAGAGCATCTGCCGTGTGATGGCCTTGTTAAATCTGAAATAGAAGGCGGAATGAATTGTCAACACAGTGAGCACCCATCGCCACAGGTAGAGATGGAAGCAAAGTCTCAATTGACATCGGCGAGTGTGTGCACCTCTACAACAGACAGCCAAGGACAGCCTGTGGAGGTCCGCAGAAAACGTGGGCGCCCTCGGAAATTAAAACCGTTGCTGACTGAAGACAAAAAAGATCCAGATTCTGCTGGTCTTGATGCAGTTCAGCATAAGGAGATCAGCACGACGATACCTCTGCCAACATGCTTAGGAAACCACAACAGTGATGATGTACCTAACGCCGTAGACGGTCCCTTAATCAATAATTCACCTCATAATGAGATGGCTGGTCCTCATACTGTCGCCGATGGTAAAGTAGAAGACAGTGTCCCCGTGCTGCCAAAAAGAAGGAGAGGAAGACCAAGAAAAACAGAAATCGCAGCTTTTAAAACTCTGGTTGCTAAGGCTGCTGCCGCCACTGCTGCTGCCGCTCCTGCTACTGCTAATAATGTAAGCGGTCCTGCACAGAGACTGAGGAGTAGAGGAGAACAGCACCCTTCAACACAGGATGGAAAGGCTGAATCTGATAGCAAGGTAGACCCCAAGCAAACTGAAATGACTACCACAGAAAGTAGTAATAAATTGAACTTTAAAGGTAATAAAAGAAGAAGGGCTAAACATGCTGATCAGCAAGTTCCAGCTAAAGTATCCAGACTGGATGTTCCCCAGGAGGCCTCGCCAGCACTGAGCAATTATCCAGGCTATGGTGAGAAAGCAGAGGCAGAAAAGCAGGTGGAACTTAGTACTGACAAACAAGAGACAGAAACAGATGGAAAGGTCGATCAACTCTCCCCGCTGTCGGGAGAAGGAGAAGCGCAGCAGACAGTACTAAAGGAAGATATACTACGACACAAAAAACTGTCCCCCCAGCCAGCAGCTGAGCCTGAAGTTATTCCATCTGAGGGTTTGAACAGCCTAAGCTTGGTAAGCCCTTCTCAGTGTGATGACCCTAAATTAAAACAGTCAGCCGACATGAATGGCAGTGTGGCATCACAATCAAAAAGCAGTCTTGAATCTCCAAAGAACACAAACTCGGAGAATACAGAGCCCTCTAACGCAGATGTCGTAACATCCTCTGAACAACCACCGAAACCCATTGGGGTACCCCCTGCTGTGAAAGCTGAGAACATCGAGATAGATCTGGATCAATTAAATCCTGTGTCAGAGGTAAACAGTCCTAAATCTTATACCGCCACTGTCAAATCTGAGGGTACGAACAGTTCGCGAACCGCTTTCAGGCGCAAGAAAGGCGGCAAGAGAAGGAGGAGAATAAGTACAGTTTTGTTACAGAGAGCACATGTTGGCCATGAAGGAAGCGACGACATGCAACAAAAAACAGACAGCGGTGATGTGGATAAGGACGGCAACTCAAATGCCGATGCAAATGTCACCTACACTAAAAGAGGGGGGAAAACTCTGTTGAAATGTGGTTACTGTGGTCAGACATTTAGATTTCTGTCTCAGTTCGTCATCCATCAACGCATTCATACAGGAGAAAGACCTTTCAAATGCACTGAATGCGGCAAAGGTTTTAGCAAAAATTCAAACTTAAATCTTCATCTCAAGACGCACAGAAAGAGCAACCTATATCAGAAATGTCCATTTTGCAAAATCAAATTCTCCTGCTCAGAGTATGCCTCTCACATGAAGATGCATGCAGATGTGCTGGACCAGGACTCTTCGAGCAACAAGTCTGAAAAACACAGCAGAGGGAACAACAATGGAAACATCCCTGGACTTCATAGACCGGTTCCCCCAGAAAAAAGAGAAAGAAAGGTGTGCCAGTACTGTGGTAAGACATTCCCGTTTCAGTCTGCCCTCATAAGACACGTGCGTGTCCACACAGGAGAGAAGCCTTATAAATGCGATATATGCGGCAAAGCTTTTGGTCAGGCCTATTTCCTTCGTGTTCATGAGCTGACGCACTGGTCTGTGAAGCGTTACAACTGCACACGTTGTGAGAAATCATTCACTCATTATAGCAATGCAAAAAACCACACCTGTAGACCGTCGGGAAGTGGCGACGATTTACAACCCAACAGACGCGTGAAGCCTTCGCTGACGTACACGTGCCACATCTGCAAGAATGTTTTTGACCACCTGCAGGAGTTCAACAGCCACATGAAAGCCCACACCGGCGCAAAGCTTTATCGCTGCTTGTATTGTGACAAGCTGTTCGGTGTGCTGTCTGAATTTAACTCCCATCGCAGTCAGTGCAGAGGAGAGAAAAACGCCTCCAGCTCTGCCATAAAAGAGGAAGGGACAATGTCATTAATAAATTACACAGTGCCTGCACTTAGGTGTTCAACAGGACACAATTCAGCTCCTCTCACAGCTGCAAATTGTGAAACACCGAAAAAACAATCACAGACCGGCCGTAAGAAACGCTCTGCTAAGAAACCGTTCCAGTCAACAGTCATACCAGCTCACCACCTCTCGCACCTCGTGTCAAAGTTAAACAAACTAGATAGCCGCACAGACCCCAGGAAATATTTATGTCCGGGCTGTGGGCGACTGTTCAGACACATGGGGAGACTCCGAGCCCACATGCTCACTCATGCCCCAGGTCAAAGTTACACCTGTGCTTGTTGCGGTAAGACTCTAGAAAACTGGAAGAAACTGTGGCATCACCAGAGAATCCATCGACAGAGACGCGGCCGCTTCACGTGCGCTCAGTGTGGGCAAGGCTTTCGGTTTGTGGAGCCGTACAAGAAGCACATGAGCGAGCACCCGGAGTTCCAGTGGATTCAGGTCAGGCCCAAGAAATCGTTTCTGCCTTATCAATGTGAGCAGTGCAGATGCAGTTTTAAGACTCTAGATTTGCTGTTCAGTCACCAGCTTTGCCATTCCTCAACGCAAGACATGCACAAGGACTCTGATTTTGACTTATCCGTAGATGATCACAATACACAGTCTAACAAGAAAATGTTTAGCCCTCCCACAAACAACCACATGGCTATGTTTCATCCAGAACCTGAGGAAAACAAGTCTCCTCCGAGCCCTTTATCCAAATACCCAGACCCAGTTCGTCAAGAGTCGCCTCTAGTTCCCATGACTTCCTTTGTCCAAAATCAGGAACTTGATTTAGATAAAACTTCCCAGCGTCCAAGCAGCACACATTTGATCCAAGATAGAGAGACCAGTGGTGACAGAAAAGATGAAAATACACTTGGAAAACCCATTACCCCTCTGAGAACTGTGAAAAGAAACGTGAGCCAAAATGGCAGGAAATCAAATGAAGGGTCTACAGATGGTGTGAAGTGTGCTGTGTGTGGTAATGCGTATCCTGCCATTTCAGACCTTTATCACCATTATTTACAGCATGCCAGAGGCCAGGTGTAATAACCTCAATGGACATTCAGCGGCCCTTCTGTATTTACATCAACTATTTTTTACATTGTTTAACACAGGGCTCCTGTAGTCCTAGATTAGAAAATGTAGAAATGTCGTCTGTTGGAAAGGTTAGGGGAACGGAAATGCCTCTGAAAGGATTTTTGAAGATTTGTTCACTTTCATGTGTTCATGTACCTGTCATGCCTGTCCGTTTTCAGATTTTAAGAATATAACGCTGAATGTACAAAATAATACGGGACGCTTTCTGTTTTCATGAAGAAGCCACTAATCTTTCTTTAGTTTCTAGAATTATATTTGTGTCCATCAGAAAGAACAGATAGAACATTTTAAATTTGACACATTTGGATTGTGCCAAAGACGCCCCAAACATGTTATACATTCAGTGCATTGACGCCCAGCCAGAAGCAGCCCTGGGACAATGTAATCAGCTGTTCAGTGAGCATTTGAAAACAGAAAAGGTGCTGAATGTCTATGACTGATGAAAAATAAGGGGTGGTTAAAAACTTTTATACTCAGAAATAATGTTTGCCATGTAACCTCCCAGCATATTTATGTTTTAACTTGGAAAAGTTCCCCGCACATCCAGCACAAGACAAAATCACCAAGTGATCAGAGAAGGTGGAGGTCACACTGAATTCATTTACAAACTCCTTGTTGCTGTTTGGTTTGGCAGACCTGACAAAGAACGTCTGCGCATACTTTTCATTTTATAACACATTGTCAATGAACAATGATCAATTAATTGAATAGTAGCTGTATAGTTTTACACATTTCAAACATTGTCACCTCATCCTGACACATAGATTCACTGTGACCACTGTGAACTTTAATATCAAATGTGTGCATTTCAAATCACGCAGGTCTTTTCTTGGCTTATACAAGTGAAACTGTTACTCAAAAGTGTTGTGCTGATTTCACTGAAATCAAGCGATGCTAAATCTTTCTAGAAAAATACACTGACAAACGCACATTCCACACCTGAAAAACCAAGTGCAGCAGGAGTGTTGTTCAACATCCATTTGTGTTTACTGCTTTTGAAAAACTACATTTTCATGCTTCGGTGTCTCGCTTGATTTTGTTGGAATCATGAAAAAAAATAAACATAAATGGACACTTTGCTTTGCTGTATTTGATTTTATGTTATAGTTTGTCTTAAAACCAATAAAAGTCCATTTTGTATTGATGTGTGATCATGTCATTTTTAACCTGTACTCCAGCTTTAAGAGGACATCCTTAAATCTAGAAACATTTCTACTGGTGATATGATGCTGAAGGTTATGACTCAAAGATCCTTTTAACATTGAACAAGAGATGTAATCAAAGAAGACAAAGAGATGAGGTATCTTGGGGGAGTTCTGTTTATTTAAGGGATATACAATTTACTGTCCCAAAACAAATGACTGAATTGACTTTAGTAGGAGGACATGGTGTTGCGAATCCAGCTGACGTAGTTGCAGACCTTGGCGTAGACTCCGGGCTTGTTCCTCTGGGCGCAGCCATAACCCCAGGACACAACACCCTGCAGCTGACCGTTGCACACCACGGGGCCACCAGAGTCTCCCTGAAAGGACACGGATAGAAAGGACAACAGGTGAGCAGAGGAGTCCTGAAGTTTGGTGTGTCGACTTTAACAAACAGTGATTATGACTTCAGCTCGTACCTGGCAGGAGTCCTTGCCTCCCTCGAGGAATCCAGCACAGAACATGTTGACGGTGATCTGTCCAGGGTAGGCGTTCTTGCAGCTGCTGTCGCTCAGGATGGGGGCATCCAGGCACCTCAGACGATCAGGATAACTGCCTAGAGAGGAAGAAACACAATACATGTTGATGTTCATACCCCGACATGTACCAAAAATATTTTCCTATTTGCAGTATTTTACTGACTTCCAGAGCTGCTGGTGTTGCCCCATCCAGAGATCAGACAGCGGGTGCCAGCGCTGGCACAGCTGGAGGGCAGGGGCACGGTGCGGACGTAGCTGTTCAGTTTGGCGGGCCTGCTCAACTTGATCAGCATGATGTCATTGTCCAGGTTGCCGCTGTTGTACTTGGGGTTACGGATGACCGTGGCAGAGTCGATGATCTGTTCTGTGCCCTCATTGACAGCAATGTTGTGCTCACCAAGACGCACCTGGATGCGGCTGCAGGGAGAGGAAAGAGGGTTAAATTACATGTAAGTAATGAGGCGATTGATATGCCTGTTTAGAGTGCGTATGTCTGCAAATAATGTCTGCACGTACGACTTGTAGCAGTGAGCAGCAGACACCACCCAGGTGCTGGAGATCAGGGAGCCTCCACAGAAGTGGTATCCAGCGTTCAGAGAGACCTGATAGGCCACAGAGTTCTTTCCGCACTCGTAGCCTCCAACAATCTTGTCACCCTCATCGTCAATGGGAGC
>NC_060152.1:19595208-19599382 GCF_021292245.1 Micropterus dolomieu
TGACTTTAGTAGGAGGACATGGTGTTGCGAATCCAGCTGACGTAGTTGCAGACCTTGGCGTAGACTCCGGGCTTGTTCCTCTGGGCGCAGCCATAACCCCAGGACACAACACCCTGCAGCTGACCGTTGCACACCACGGGGCCACCAGAGTCTCCCTGAAAGGACACGGATAGAAAGGACAACAGGTGAGCAGAGGAGTCCTGAAGTTTGGTGTGTCGACTTTAACAAACAGTGATTATGACTTCAGCTCGTACCTGGCAGGAGTCCTTGCCTCCCTCGAGGAATCCAGCACAGAACATGTTGACGGTGATCTGTCCAGGGTAGGCGTTCTTGCAGCTGCTGTCGCTCAGGATGGGGGCATCCAGGCACCTCAGACGATCAGGATAACTGCCTAGAGAGGAAGAAACACAATACATGTTGATGTTCATACCCCGACATGTACCAAAAATATTTTCCTATTTGCAGTATTTTACTGACTTCCAGAGCTGCTGGTGTTGCCCCATCCAGAGATCAGACAGCGGGTGCCAGCGCTGGCACAGCTGGAGGGCAGGGGCACGGTGCGGACGTAGCTGTTCAGTTTGGCGGGCCTGCTCAACTTGATCAGCATGATGTCATTGTCCAGGTTGCCGCTGTTGTACTTGGGGTTACGGATGACCGTGGCAGAGTCGATGATCTGTTCTGTGCCCTCATTGACAGCAATGTTGTGCTCACCAAGACGCACCTGGATGCGGCTGCAGGGAGAGGAAAGAGGGTTAAATTACATGTAAGTAATGAGGCGATTGATATGCCTGTTTAGAGTGCGTATGTCTGCAAATAATGTCTGCACGTACGACTTGTAGCAGTGAGCAGCAGACACCACCCAGGTGCTGGAGATCAGGGAGCCTCCACAGAAGTGGTATCCAGCGTTCAGAGAGACCTGATAGGCCACAGAGTTCTTTCCGCACTCGTAGCCTCCAACAATCTTGTCACCCTCATCGTCAATGGGAGCGGCATCTGATAGGAGTAGAGAATTTAGCAGAATTTCTGTATTGCAGCACAGTCATTTTCAAAGAAATCTTAAAGTAAATAACCTGTCAGTCCTACCCTGTCACAAAGACAGACAAAATGACTATTATAAATACTGACATGCCACTGCGAACAGAGCCAGAAGAATGAAAGTCTTCATGATGGGTTCGGTCTGAGCCTCGATGTCCGCTCTGTACATTGCATGCCCTTTTATACCCACTCTGCCACTCTGTTATCTGAATGGCCAAGGACATGTATTTCCATTTTTACCTTCATGTTGTTGAGTAACGGGTGTGTGTGTGAAAAGACATCTGGAAGACAAGGGCCAACTTATTGATGACGCAAGCTTAAGGCCCACCACTGATCACATACACTGTTCATGAAAGCTATGTTCTTCTGGATTTGTTTGAGATTATTGTAGGAGTTGAAAGGATGTGGTGTTGCGTTTTATACTATCCTTAAAATCCCTGGTTATCTTTCAATGAAATGAAGGCTACAATACATTACTGCTACACATTATTTGTTGTCATGTGCAAAACATACCATCATCTGGAGAAAAACACAATAACCTTCATTTAAACAGTGTCTGTAAGCTGTCTGCATTTCATTTCTAGTGTTTATATTTTCACCTACAAGTCCAGTTAAAGATATTTATTTTCCTGCCTGTCTCCTGTTCGTACTTCTGGTTAAAACCCTGAGTCATAAAACATTAACTAAAAAACAAGATAAAAACTAGTGTAAAATTGTCAAAGTGATTATTTGAATGCAGTCTATTTGCACTGTTGAACACTTTTTTCTGTGCAATTACTGCCATACATTGTCTATGTATCAGTACTGCAGTGATATTTAGTTAATTCCTAGATATTTAAAAGGGGTGACAATACTTGCCCTCAAGTATTCCCAGTGGTGAAAGAAGTATACAAATCCTGTTCTTGTGTAAAAGTGCAGATACCCTTGCTAAATATCACTCCACTAAAAGTACAAGTTTTCAATTTAAATTTCCACTTGAGTCAAAGTACAAAAGTACTTGCTTTTAAAAATACTTAACTATAAAAAGTAAAAAGTACTGTTAATATGGTTATGCTTGTCAGGGGATGCTGACATGACAATCACAATTTAAAAACAATCATCAAAATGGTTGGCAATTAAATTTCTGTCAATCAACTAATTCCTTTAGCTCTATTTGTATAAACTTATGGGTAGTTTAATGTATTTCAAAACATCATAATTTATACCTCTTCACATGTTTTGTGTGTAACTAAAGCTGTCAGATAAATGTAGTGAAGTAAAAAGTAAGAGTTTCCCCTGTGAAATGTAGTGGAGTAGAAGTAGAAAGTTGCTTGAAAATAAAATACTCAAGTAAAGTACAAATAGCTCTAATTTGTATTTAGGTACAGTACTTGAGTACATGTACTTAGTTTCTGTCCACCACTGAGTATTTATCTTGAATTGTTTGCCATACTATGTTTTTTTTAATCGATTTGGATGTTTTGAAGGCACAAACAGAATCTTAATGCAAAATGAAATATTTCCAGACAGTATTTATCTTCTTTTGTCACACTGGTGAACAGAAGCAAACACATGCATATATAGGCCTATAGCAGGATAAAATGAAAATTAAATATCCAGTGCATGATGAAATAAACAGTATTTCTCATCCAAAGAGACTTAGTAACCTTAAATTGGTAGATATGCTGTATCTTTACTGATTTGAGCAACATGCAGTAAGATGTACTTATATTGATCAAGTAAGACATCTTGAATATTCATTCTCTCAAAATCCCTCTAATTCCACAACGTTTGGTACAATCCTAAAATGTATTGTGTATGTATGATGGGACACACTGAACTCTGCCTCTTGAGCACAGAAACACATATATCTTTTTCAGTTTTATTTTTTGAGGTATTTTATCTCAAATATTGGTGAAATGTATTTCATTTTGCGGCAGTTTTATTTGTTTTTTATAAGATGAGTTTTTGCAAATATCTTATGTTCATTTCTAAAGGAAAATTACATTTTGCTCTTCTTTTGCTTCCTGGTGACTGTCTTCATTGGTAAATCTATGTTTTATCCAACAGCACAAAACAAGGAATAACAGTGAGGTTGATGTTAAATGTTTATTTTCTTGAAACAGTTGTCATTGTTAGAGATTCTTTAGATGGATGCTCCTTCCAGTCGAGTGACTTTAGTAGGAGGACATGGTGTTGCGAATCCAGCTGACGTAGTTGCAGACCTTGGCGTAGACTCCGGGCTTGTTCCTCTGGGCGCAGCCATAACCCCAGGACACAACACCCTGCAGCTGACCGTTGCACACCACGGGGCCACCAGAGTCTCCCTGAAAGGACACGGATAGAAAGGACAACAGGTGAGCAGAGGAGTCCTGAAGTTTGGTGTGTCGACTTTAACAAACAGTGATTATGACTTCAGCTCGTACCTGGCAGGAGTCCTTGCCTCCCTCGAGGAATCCAGCACAGAACATGTTGACGGTGATCTGTCCAGGGTAGGCGTTCTTGCAGCTGCTGTCGCTCAGGATGGGGGCATCCAGGCACCTCAGACGATCAGGATAACTGCCTAGAGAGGAAGAAACACAATACATGTTGATGTTCATACCCCGACATGTACCAAAAATATTTTCCTATTTGCAGTATTTTACTGACTTCCAGAGCTGCTGGTGTTGCCCCATCCAGAGATCAGACAGCGGGTGCCAGCGCTGGCACAGCTGGAGGGCAGGGGCACGGTGCGGACGTAGCTGTTCAGTTTGGCGGGCCTGCTCAACTTGATCAGCATGATGTCATTGTCCAGGTTGCCGCTGTTGTACTTGGGGTTACGGATGACCGTGGCAGAGTCGATGATCTGTTCTGTGCCCTCATTGACAGCAATGTTGTGCTCACCAAGACGCACCTGGATGCGGCTGCAGGGAGAGGAAAGAGGGTTAAATTACATGTAAGTAATGAGGCGATTGATATGCCTGTTTAGAGTGCGTATGTCTGCAAATAATGTCTGCACGTACGACTTGTAGCAGTGAGCAGCAGACACCACCCAGGTGCTGGAGATCAGGGAGCCTCCACAGAAGTGGTATCCAGCGTTCAGAGAGACCTGATAGGCCACAGAGTTCTTTCCGCACTCGTAGCCTCCAACAATCTTGTCACCCTCATCGTCAATGGGAGC
>NC_060152.1:19599482-19625370 GCF_021292245.1 Micropterus dolomieu
TGACTTTAGTAGGAGGACATGGTGTTGCGAATCCAGCTGACGTAGTTGCAGACCTTGGCGTAGACTCCGGGCTTGTTCCTCTGGGCGCAGCCATAACCCCAGGACACAACACCCTGCAGCTGACCGTTGCACACCACGGGGCCACCAGAGTCTCCCTGAAAGGACACGGATAGAAAGGACAACAGGTGAGCAGAGGAGTCCTGAAGTTTGGTGTGTCGACTTTAACAAACAGTGATTATGACTTCAGCTCGTACCTGGCAGGAGTCCTTGCCTCCCTCGAGGAATCCAGCACAGAACATGTTGACGGTGATCTGTCCAGGGTAGGCGTTCTTGCAGCTGCTGTCGCTCAGGATGGGGGCATCCAGGCACCTCAGACGATCAGGATAACTGCCTAGAGAGGAAGAAACACAATACATGTTGATGTTCATACCCCGACATGTACCAAAAATATTTTCCTATTTGCAGTATTTTACTGACTTCCAGAGCTGCTGGTGTTGCCCCATCCAGAGATCAGACAGCGGGTGCCAGCGCTGGCACAGCTGGAGGGCAGGGGCACGGTGCGGACGTAGCTGTTCAGTTTGGCGGGCCTGCTCAACTTGATCAGCATGATGTCATTGTCCAGGTTGCCGCTGTTGTACTTGGGGTTACGGATGACCGTGGCAGAGTCGATGATCTGTTCTGTGCCCTCATTGACAGCAATGTTGTGCTCACCAAGACGCACCTGGATGCGGCTGCAGGGAGAGGAAAGAGGGTTAAATTACATGTAAGTAATGAGGCGATTGATATGCCTGTTTAGAGTGCGTATGTCTGCAAATAATGTCTGCACGTACGACTTGTAGCAGTGAGCAGCAGACACCACCCAGGTGCTGGAGATCAGGGAGCCTCCACAGAAGTGGTATCCAGCGTTCAGAGAGACCTGATAGGCCACAGAGTTCTTTCCGCACTCGTAGCCTCCAACAATCTTGTCACCCTCATCGTCAATGGGAGCAGCAACTGTAGTGCAAACAATGAGGTGTGACAATTGTATGAACTTAAACTCCTTAATTTAACTAAAGAAATTCTGTTTTCATCACCACAAACAAAATAAGCAGGAACTTACAGGCTGCAGCGAACAGGGCCAGAAGAATGAAGTACTTCATGATTGTTTTCTGCACCTAATGAACAGAGGAACAGATGCAGTGGGTTTATATACAGACAAACTGAATTGGTCTTTATCTTACTCTTTCTCAAGGATTTTTCCATGTAGCCTACCTTGCACAATGATTAAACACTATCCCACCTGGGAAGCAGCCTTATGGTCAAAGAGACAAACACATGGATTTCCATGAGTCATTGACTTTTATCTGACAATTACAGATTCAGCCTTCAACCCTTAACCTATGTATTAAAAACTGAATCAAAATAGGGGACACCGAGATAGACAAAGGTTGAGGGGACACAGACAAATCAAAATCATTTGTTGTGTTTAAGTTTACAGTTTTTAAATTATATTAATTGTAATTCTATAAATTGTAATGAAAAAATGCAGTCTAGACATAAACACACGGTTATTAAGAGTGTGTAACTATCACATTTTCTTAATTTCCTAGAAAGCTTTCTGAAAGACACTAAGTCAAATGGTACTTATTATATGTGAAACAACAAATAACTGTTATTTGATTGTGCTGAGTTGTGTTTAGTTCTGTTTCACGTTTCATATTTTTGCATGTTCAGCAGATCTGCTATGCACTGACTGAAGACTGTCAAGATTTTATTTGGAAGTAATTTGAGAAAACCACAGGACCTGTAATAGTTGCTCAACATTTCCAAACTTTGATTGGTCTTGAACGTCCCCCTTAGTGACGTCAATAACAAGCGACTGCCCTCGGTTTGTGTATCGGCTGCTGAGCTAACAGCTGCGCCAATTGTGTTTTGATTTGGTTTTGCCTCCCATGTGCAGTTATCATGAGGTAAGAAATACAACAGCGTCGGCTTTCTAATCATGTCTGCTCAGTTGTTGCTGGCAGTTCAGGCTGCTGCTGCATCCGACACTGTGGTAGCCTGTTAGCTTGCAGCTAGCTCTATTGCAAGATCAGCACCTAATGTATGCGGAATGCGCAACCATTGCGGATGTGGTGCAGAACAAAATGCGCATCGATGCGACAGAATACAGAAGTCAGCCTCACTGAGAAAAATTAACACAGCTGTTTTAAAATGATACACAGTTGTAAGCAGTGTTATGTTTTGTTGTTGTATTTCAGCTCCGAAGGAGATTTTCTGCCTGGATGATGCATCTCGCTGTAAAACAGCTGGATGTCTAGATGTAGCTGCACTAGGTGTTTTTACACAGTGTATATATGTTTTCAGTAACGTATCAGTGTAAATGGAAATGATAGATATGGATTTAAGTGGCTGCAGCTAGCCATAAAAGTCTCTGGACTTCATGCTCCAATCAGAAAGTATGATTGTATCTCTCACTAAGCTGCAGCATTGGCTTGATTCATTTGAACAATAGTGTTAAAAAGAGTATTCAAGGATACTTAAACTCTATATTTCCTATGAAATCCCCCCATAGTGTGTGTGGCAGCTCTGCCCAAAGCAGGTTCAGAATTACCCGATGCAGTATACTGAAGAGTTATAATGTCTTCAGATGTAGGTTCAGTTCTGCCTTGAACTTGTGTTAATGGGGCAGCAGCTGCCAGTATCAGAATTGGCCCGCCAGTCAGTTCTGCTGTAAATCAGGTCTGACCCATGACTGAGTACTACGAGGAGGGGGGGCTGCTGTACGAGCAATCACCTCCCATGCACATCAAAGTGGAGTCTCCGGAGGGACCCTTTGGAGGGGGAGCCTCAGAAAATGGCTTCCCCAGGGAGGATGAGGACTCGGAGGGCAGCTGTGACCAGAACAGTGGATTACCTGGGGGACTCCCCTTCAACGTGGTAGTGGTGCATCCGAACATCATGGCACCTGGCATGTCCTCAGAAGACCTCTTGTCCATTGAACAAAGTAAGCCTGAAGGAGATTAAGACCATTGTGGGAAACAGCGTTACACATTTCCTTTGTGTATTTTTAAATTTCTGCAGAGCATGTGGCGCCTAATCTGAGCAATATACGTTTTTTAATAGCACAGTTCTTCTGTTTATGTACATGTTTTTATTTCACACTTTCTTTGGCAATGTAAACATCTGTTTCCCATGCCAATAAAGCCCCACTGGATTGATTTCTATAAAACATGTACTCTTAGAATTATTTCATAAAATGATTTCATCAGTAGTGTAAAAAGCACTAATACATTTATTTATATGCAAACAGACCAATGGCATTTTGTTTTATTAAGAAGACGTTTAGCTCAAATATAGTCACTCAAGGAAGACTTAAGTAAAATTGAGATACATTTTTCACAGTGCCTTTACAAAAGTAGTTACAGTTAAATATGTTTTGGCTTAGAACAGTGAAAGCAAGACTGACACTGATCAAGCACATTTCTCTTCCTCGCTCAGTATATTTAGCTTCACTTGATATATTTCCTTTGCCCTATGGGTTGTCCTCTCGCCTTGCTCTCTACAGACAGAGCTATGTCGGCTGCACTGGCTGCTGGTGGTGCAGGAAAAAGAAAGAGTCGTTTCAGTGGAGCAGAGCTGGAGGTGTTGGTGTCAGAAGTCACTCGGTGTGAAGGAGAGCTCTTTGGTCCCGCGGGGAGGCTTCGGCGGCGGGAGAGAGAGCGCATCTGGGCGGGAATCCTAGAGAGGGTCAACGCTGTGTCCAGAGTCCCACGTACCCTTCGAGAGGTGAAGAAGCGCTGGGACGACTTGAAGAGACGCAACGGAGGCAGGCTAGCGGATGCTCGCCACCGCAGCTGTTACCTGCCATCCAGCAGAGGGGCCTCGATGCTCGGCCGTCCTTCCCAGACAAGTCCCAGGCTTCAACAAGCCAGGCAAAAGCAAAGCACCAGACCAAAACCCAGTTTCCCATGCTTCCCTGACTCTGATACAGGTAAACATAAATTGTCTGAATAATCAGCTGTTTTTCTTTGTAGATTTTATAGATGCAACTAATATCTACTCGTGTCCACTTACAATTTTTTTTTTCTACAGGTGTTGGTGTGGAAGGATCAGAAAGAGATGGTTTGGAGAAGGATGAGGACAATCCTGAGCGTGACAGGGATATGGGAGAACCTGAGTGTGAAACGGTAGAGAACAGCATGGAGGATAAATTAGGATTAGGACTGGGTCTGGGCATAGGACCGCCTCCTCCATCAGAACGATGGCTGCCTCCTTCCCCACTCTACAGTGCTCCTTTCCTCAATGGCAGTCCTCAGCCCAGCAGTCCTCAGCCATCACTTGGAGCACAGCAGGGTCCTCTTGATGCCCCTCCGCGCAGCTCCTGGCTTGAAGACGAGCTACGAGGTTTAGGGGAAGCAGCAATTCAACTGGGAAATCGGGTAGAAAAGAGTCTGCGGGAGTTTGGCGAAGGCTTCAGACAGGACATGAGAACACTTGTCGCTTCGCAAGAGGCATTAGCAGTCAGTCTACAACAAAACAATGTCCTCTTGCAAAGGCTGTTAGGAGTGCTTGAGGCCCAGCAACAACCACAGCCACAGCAACACCGTGTACAACAAGCACACCAATCACAAACATCTCAACAGCACTTACAGCCACAGCCAGCTCAGCAGTTACAACACATAGAACCACAGCAGCAGCAACAACAGCGGATTGAAGCACCACTGCATACGCAGCTTCAACATGCGCAGCAGCCACATGTAGTACAACAACAGTCACAACAGAACCAAACACAAATACAGCAGCAGCCACTGGTCACCCAGCATTTAAACAATCAGTCAGCTGTAGCGGTGGTACCTGCACCATCGTCCCCTGACGTACACGGCACTTTCCCATCTGATCCACCCGCAGACACAAATGGGAGCGTGCAGAGGCCACGGCGTGGAAGAGCTGTTGATCACAGGCGCAGAAGACGGCGCTGAGGAGGAAGTACTTAGAAACTCAAAGTGCACATCATGCATATTTGTTGTTTCAAAATGTGATGCTCTTTTTCTATTGAAAGTATTTGTGTAAATAAACATGTAAAAGTTATTTGGAGTTTTACGTCCCACTCCAAATCAGTAATCCATCTTGCACTTCACTTTGTCTTCAGAGAGGATATACTAAAGTGGATAAGAAAAGTTGATACATGAGATAATAGGGTGGCCTTAATAATGTTTCCTCAGACATGCATACAAATTCTTGTGCTAAAACACTTGCTGAACAACAGTTGCTCTGTGGAGTGACAACTTCACTCATGAAACATTCAATACCCAGACAGCAACACTCTGTAGGTGCTGATGTTTAATATGCATGTCACTGTACATGCTTTGCAGCACAGCTGCAGATCCTCTTACTAGTTAAGTACTGTCTCAATTATCCTGATACACTAACTACATTGCCAACAAGTACTTGTAATATGCAGTTGTTACCATATATTGTAGCTATTGTAATTACCTGCTAACGTATGCTTGTGCTTTTTTAACAGCTTCATGGTACATACTTTTCCAGCTTTGGTTGGATAATAAAGTTAGACTGTGTTCTGTTCAGTGTGTTTTGAGAGACAAATGTTTAAAGAATTGCCAGTTATTAGTGGTATGATAAACAAACATCCTTGAGGCATAAACATAACAGTAGACTTTTAATTCATATGTTTCTGGTGGATTTCAAAAGCATACACAAGTATGTAGGGGCTATTTATTATAATCGTGCATGCAGTATGATGGATGTGTTTGTAAATAGTTGCAAAGAAACAGCATATGGCCATCATCTACGTAGTTTTGCACAAGCTATATTTTGTAGATAGCTACTGTTTGGATGAAATGTAACTACACTTTAATAAAAGTCAGACATGGACTGCAAATAAATCCAGCTGATCACTTGTGGATTTGTCACATAGCATATAAAAAGTGAATGTAATATTAATGTGCAAAAGTTTATGTTAGTTTAAATTTATGTTGAGTTGTGTGTATAGAAAAAACAAAATCAATGCACTAGTAGAAAGGGAAATGTATAATTTAAGGTTTGAATTATGTTTCTGAAGTGATGAACTACAGCTGGTTGTCAGTGATAAGACTTTTATTTTGAAAGTATCGGGCGGAAATATCATTCCTTGTTCAGGCTGGCTAGCATGATCCTTGTGTGTTCTGGACAAGGGGGTGCATGGGTGAAACATGGCCGCCGTAGACCCATCGGAGTCTCCAAAACGAGAGAAAATCCCTGCGGAGGAGGCGGAAACATCTGGGGAAAAGACCGAGGCGGTGGAGTCGGGATGCAGCTTAAATCAGAAAGACGAATCGGCACCTAATAAAACCGAGGAGAGCCCCAACGATGAGCGGAGACCCAGTGTTGGCAACGACGGCGGTTGTGTTGCCAGCCATTCCGAGGTTAGTGTCGAGTCCGGTGCTGGAGCCGACAAAACGAAATGCAATTCACCGGAGGACCTCGCATCGGCCGAAAAAATGACCGAGGCTCCTGGGAGCGACCAGCGGTCTTTCGATTGGTCCGAAACTGAAGACGACGATGAAGAGGCGAAAACACACAAGGAGGAAAATAATAAGTGTGGTATGCTAACGTTGTTAATGTATTTTACTGTTAGCTTTAGCCTCCGGGCTAACCTTACTACCGGTTCAATATACACTGTCAACTCTGCTAACGGTTAATTACCATAACAAAATCAAGCTAGCATCCTGCACTGTAGGCTGTCATCCCATGTTAGCTTTGGTAGTTGCGTGCAGTCTGTTAGATTGGCAACATGCAGGTACTGTTTATTTCTGTTGGCTAAGTTATTAGTATGATGTGCTTTTCTCTTCCAGACCACCACAGTGTTGCAGAGGGTGCTGAAGAGGTGCAGCAGGATGCACATGTTGATGAAAGCATTACAGATGATGCAGAGGAGATTTGTGAGGAGGAGAACTCTCATACAGATGGGAGAAGCGCAGAGAAGCAACCGGCTGAGGAGCCAGTGGGAGAAGTTGATGGGGTAGAGGACTTGGTTGAAGACGATGAAGATGCAGACCGAGTGGAGAACGCTGATTCGACAGCCAAGCCAAAAAAGTGCCGTCTGGTGTGCAAAGAGTGTGGGAAGATGTTCAACCGCCGCGAGACGTTCAACCTCCACCGCCACTTTCATGCACACGAGGATGAGCTCACGCCCCTTACCTGTAAAGAATGCGGCCTTACCTTTCAGCACCGCAGCAGCCTCATTAAACACAGAAATGAACATAAAGAGAAGGAGGAGCAACTTGTCACTCCAAAGAAGGAGATGCAAACAAAGGAGGAGGGGAGTTTTGGATGTGCAGAATGTGAGAGGATCTTCTCTACAGTGGATAAGTTGAGGGACCACAACTGCTGCAATACAGTTGAAAAGCCTTACCACTGCCCCCTGTGCCGCCAAGAGTTCCAGTTCAGGGTGTCTGTCACGAAGCACATGAAGACACACTCCAGGGAGAGTGTCTTTACATGCCAAGAGTGCAGTCAGACTTTCCCAAACAACATGGCCCTGCGCTACCACCAGCGGTGTCACACCGCCCTGAAACCCTACGAATGCCCAGAGTGCGGCATGGTTTTCAAACACTACTCCGTCATGGAAGACCACCGTCGCAAGCACACGGACAACACGCGCTCTCACCTGTGCAACATCTGCGGTAAGACCTTCAAGTATAGCAGCCTCCTCCATCAGCATCAGTATCTGCACACAGGCCAGAAGCCCTTCCGCTGCCCTGAATGTGGCAAAACATTTGCCTTTGCCCAGAACATGAAGGCACACTGCCGTCAGCATAGACTGCGCGAAACCAACTCCTCCGCTGAGCAGGCCAGCAAGCAAGCCCCTGCATCCGCACAGGAGGCAGGAAGGGGGCTGGGAAAAGAGAACGCACGCCAGAGCGAGGAACCGAAACGCACATTCAAATGCCCCCTTTGTCCCCAGACCTACCCGGCACCAGCTAACCTGAGAGCCCACATGCTTATTCATGAGGCAGAGTATGAGAAGCTGGAGAGAACCCCCAGACCCCCAAGTGAGAATAACAAATACTGGGAAAAAGGACACAACTGTCCCCACTGCCCATCTGTTTATCGTGATGAATCCAGTTTAAATGTACATCTGCTAAGTGTCCACAAGTCTGTAGCACAATGTTTAGAAAAGGTGGCAGCAACGCCTAAAAAAGAATTTAATCCATTAAGCAGTGATAATGTGCAGGGGAAATGGAGAAGCGATGGCATCAGTATTAAGTCGTACAAATGTTCAGAGTGTGGAAAAACGTTCCGCCACCGCTCAGTGTTAGAGCTGCATATGCGCATACATTCCAAGGACAAGCCTTACCAGTGCAAAGTGTGTGGCAAGGGCTTTAGATTCAGTAGCTACTTACAGCAACATCTTATCATCCACACAGGCAAGAAGCCATACAAATGTCCTGACTGCGGGAAGGACTTTGCCTTCCTGCAGAACATGAAGACGCATCAGAAGCTGCATCAGGAAAAGCCGTACCGCTGCACCAGCTGCCGCAAAGGCTACAGCGATGAGACCCAACTGCAGCACCATATGTTGTCACACAACGGTGACAAGCCTCATAAGTGTGACCTGTGTGACAAGAGCTTTGGTTTAGCCTATCTGCTCCGTGATCACATGAACACACACACTGGAGAGAGACCTCATCGCTGCGAAGAGTGTCACAAAACCTTTTCCTGGTTTAGCAGCCTGCTGGTACACCAGAAGATCCATGCCCGTAAGCGCCAGGGTTTCAGCCAGTATAGTTCTTTCCCGATGGGTGCTAGGATGAGAGGCAGGGCTAGCAGGGGGAGGAGAGGGGGGCGACTCATGTGGGGCTGGTCTAGACCATTAGGTGGCTCAGGGATTGTTAGTTCTCAGCTGTCTCCGTATCCAGTTTCTGCACTGAGAGATGCGGAGTTGCACAGGAGGGCAGTCCGGCCACAGTCTTCCATGCTCTCATCTCGCATGGATTTACAAGGCAGACAGCAGAAGGAGCCGTGGCTGGCCGAGCTTCACTCTCAGCCGGTGCAGTGGAAGGTGGACGGAGGAGAGGTAATGCCTGTCCCATCAGCACAGCAGCAACATGCGGCGCCGCAGCAGGCGCGGTTTGACAGCCCACCACAGCCTGGCCTGCAGCAGCACCATCAGAGAAGCCCGGGCTGGGCAGATAGCCCGGCGATAACTCAGTCAGGCCCCGCATCTGCTCAGACTTCAGAGTCATCACACATGAAAGAGAGCGCAGCCTCTATTGTCAGCTCCCTCCTGGCAGCTGTGCCAAGAAAATCCAGCCCATCAGTAGTGAGTGAGATGGAGCAGCACAGGCAGCCCAAACCTGTCACTTGGAGTAACACACCCACGTCCACAGTGCTAGCATCCACGAGCTCTTTGCAGCATGATTTTTCCGTTCCGTCCTACATAGACGGGGCCGCTCTGTGGAGCGTCAGACCTGCCCTGCTAGCAAATTCACGGGGCTCTCCAAATAAGCTCGGTCAAGAGCTCCAGCTGCCAAGATGGCCAGGTGCCCCAGTGTCAACACAAAAGGAGCCATCCACACCTCCTAAAAAAGAGGACAGTAGAGTGTGGGACATGAGCAATTCTCAAATTATACCGTCGACTGTTAGCCAGCCAGAGAAGCCATGGAACGGCTGTGAGCTCCAAAAGCAGTGGGCTTCAGGCTTAGCAGGTGCATCCACCTCAGCTCAAATAGACCAAAGCAGTGCTATGTCAATTTCAACTCCTGTTTCTCACGGGGTAGGTAGCACCTTGTGGGACATACAAAATCCACCAGGGATTCCAAAGACGATAAACTATAACTCCCCTGAGAAATTAGTAAATAATCAAGATTTTCAAAAGCAGGTGTCATCTGGCTGGGCCAATGTACAGAGCCAGACAGCGACACAGAAGGTTCCCATCTCCATTCAGTATGAGCCTCATCGCTTTGGCCAAGGGTTGGGAACCCCAGTATGGGGCTTCCAAAGTAATCCCGTGGGTCCTCAAACGCTGCTTACTGGGCAACTCAAACAAGGGAATGGACAGGAGCTGCAGCAACAACCAATGGTAACTGGCACTCAAATAATCATAAATCAGCCTTCTCCTTTTTTCTCACCTCCACTTGCTCCGCTCCCTCCTCTTGCTTTGCCAGGGCCTCACCCTCTTCACTCTGTCACAGTTGGTGCACTTCCAAGAGCTCCACACCCAAATATCTTTTTCACACCACAGGCAGTCATGAGCGAGAGGCCTCACATGCCACAGACCCTGCCCCTACCTCAGCTTGCCCCACGGACAGAACCTCACAAACTTGGACCCCGTTTGCCTTTTGCCCCAGAACGGCTTCTCCAGTGCATGATATGTGGGTGCTCTCTTCCTCGGGAGCTGGATCTACAAATGCATTACTTGCAACATGCACAAGGAGAGATTTGACATTTCTACCCTAGCAACAAGACTTAGTTAACATTTTTTATGTACTTTTTTCAGTGGAACCTCATTTATTTGACCCTCCTTTGTGCAGTTTGACCAGTTGAGTGGATGGGCATCAGGAACAAAAATGTTTAAAGTCTTTCAGCTCCAAATTAGACTGCCCAGAGTGTTGTTTGTAATAGAGAGTGTATACCCATGCCGTTAAATTGCTTTCACTACTTATTTTAATGTATTTAGGTTATCCAAATGCTTAACTGGTTAAACAACTTGTGAGGGGTGCAGATTAATGAGGCTCTATGGTCTACATTTCATTTATTGCCAATGACATTTAGATTTAGATAATATTAGTACTTTTATAGTTCTGTTCATATGTCCTGAACCATTTGAACTGTGTTTCTTCATGTACAGTATACTGTGTGCCTTTTATGAGTACAGTCTGCATGTCTGCTGTCTTGGTATTCTAGGCCTAGTTTGTGCTTAAGGTAGACTCAACAATGTGACCTCACTCCCAAAACAGAGAGCAACTCTTTCTAAGATACTGTAAAGAAATGTAAGTTTTTGCTTTTGAGGAGGCGAGCGGCAGGTTGTTGGGCTCATACATCACATGTGTCAGAACATACAATGGAAAGCTGCCTACATACAGCGAAACCCTGTTAGGAAGCACTTGTATTCCCCGGACCATTGGCCGGGTCCAAATATTTCATAAGTAAAGTTGTCATCATGATAATTTGGTCACAGCGAAAGTATCTAAACAAAAGGTGACGGTTCCATGTAAAGCTCATTCCACAGTAAAAGTTTTCTGTAAATTTAACTCTTGAGTGATTATAGGGAACAGGGAGAAAGTAGCGTCATTACGCAATTATTGATGACACTGTTGTCAAATAGTGAATTTTGTAATAAATCAAACTTGGATTTATGTGATGTTTTGTCATTAATATTTTTTACAATGGCAAGACAAACATGAAAGTGATTATATTTTATGTATGTTTTGCCCCAATCAAGTCAAAGTCAGCAAATTTCTGGCAATGTGTCATGACTGACACACTTTAAACTGATTGTGGGTGGCAATACTTAGCACCTACTGTAAACTGATGAGTGCCATGTAATATGTGTCTCTTATCAGAATGACTGTTTCAGATTGGAATTTCAGTCCTCTTTTGAGTACAATTCAATGTATTTTTTGTGAATACTGAATGATTTTTTTCCTCATCTGTAGATTTAGTACAGAATCCTGTCTCCTTTGTTATGACATTTGAGTAGCTTTGGTGGCCCAGTAAGTGACAGAAAATCTTCATACTGCTGTAAAATAAACACACGGCCCACTTGTTTTAAAAAAAAAAAAAAAAAACAACTTCCCTGTGCATCTTATCACTGAGCGTCTTCATATTCAAAAACATGTGCCCTTCTACCTCTATCCACTGTTATAGCATGGAAAGAAATAGAAATTTCCCATGATGTCTACATATTGGATTGAATAAAACTTGCCTTTGATTATAATGGTGTGTTGCGCTGTAATTGTTAGGTAAACCTAATTCAAGTTTTTGAGTTTGTGGAAAATTAAAAGTATAGAAAGCAAGAATGCATGAAGATAGATGAAGGCAATTGTTATTAAAATCAGCATTTTCTCCATCAAAACATGCCTGCCTAGAGGAAGGACATAAATGTTCACTTTCACAGAGAGTCACTTTCATTAATCTGGTAAATTGGGACTGATATCCCCCATACACAATCACATTTATTGATAACATTACTTCAAGTTGAGTGTATTTCATTCTAGTGGAATACTAAATGGTCCTTACTGCAAAATTATGTATTTCATTTCCTACAGAAGCATAATCCATTCATTTCAGAGGGAAAAAAATCTGCTCTGTTTTCTGAATTAATGAGACAGTTAGCTCAGAATTACAAGATAAATTTTCATGAAAGAAAATCCTGCTGTTTTTTTTAAATGAACAAGATCTCTCAAAATCAAAAACAGGACAGGACATGTTTGCTTCTATGAAATCAGACTAAACAAGAGTTTGTCTTGGGATTTTGAAAAAAAACAGCAGAATTTTTTTCTCAAGTGAATGCATTATGCTTCTGTAATTTCCATAATGACCCAGGGTGCCCACAAATACTGCCTGAAGGAACCATGTCTGAGATGTTATATAACTACTGTGTTGGTGGGGTCAATAAGGGCAGAAAATACATTTGACCAAAATAAAATCAAAACATGAGTGAAATAAAGTAATTTCTTACCTTTGCATAAAGCCTGTGATAGTCTCAGTCTGTTTGTACATATGAGTAAAATACATTGAGAATCATGTACTTTATGCCCCGGCACACTTTTTGAAACATTAGACTATTATTACAAAACTCTACACACTAACCACAAAACTGTATACCAAAAAAACAAACAAAAAACATTAAACATCTCTGGCAAAAGCGAACAATTCTTGCAAAACTATTTTAAAAATTGTGCATTTGCATCAATACAGTAACGTTTTACACACAAACCATCTTTGAATAAACACACATGCACTGATAATATAAATGTATGATAATATAAATTTTGTATGTTCCTTGAAGCTTTGGCAATATTGTTCTTTTTACATTCATGCCTATAAAGTAAATGAAATTGAATAAATGAAAAACACTTTTGCTTTTTTTGTATGTATGGTTTGTCCTGCATATAAAGTAAAACACACATACACAGAGGTGTCGAAATATCTGTATGTAAAGTATGGAAGCGTTTGTGTCAGTACAAAACGTTTTTTATTCTTATTTTTCCCTGAAAATATTCTACTGTAACACTCAAACAAACGCTCAGTAAAGGATAACAATAGACAAAGTCTTCATCTCGCCTTTGTGGGTTTGGCCATAGGATTTATCTACATCACATGCCATGTTTTATGCAATGTTCTAAAGTGTTTTCACATGAGTCAGTGTGTAGTGCCAATTGGCAAAATAGTGTAGCAAATTAGAGACCAGTTTGCAGTTTTGCTATTAGTGTGTTATTGAATTGCAAACTGTGTAAAGCAGTTACTTAAGTAAGTTACTTAACTTGTGTTTAATTTTGTAAAGCAGATAACGTGCATGCAGTTTGGTACATTTGGTAAATGCATTGGCTACGTAAGTGTTAATGGTTTCAGAAACAGTGCTCACCATTAGTAAGCATTTAGAAAAAAAAAACTGTTGTAGACTTTAGCTAGTGGATTCACTGTAACCGTTTAGCTTGAAGGGAAACAAAACAGCAGAAGAAGAATCCACTTCCGCTGATGGCTGCACAGCGCAGGTGTGTGTGTGCAAAACAGCTAGCTGTGCCGTCTAACATCACTCGCATTGCTAAAAACATTACAAAATGCTGCCTAATTATGTGGTAAAAGACTAGATTCGCGTTTTCATTGTCTTTTACTCTGCCTCTGCTCTGAGTGACTGCGGTTAAGAAAAACTATTTTAAAACAACTGTGGCGCTGTTTAGCTAACGAGCACTAGCTAGAGTAAGCTAGCACTAACAAACAGCCACGCCAAGATGGACGAAGCTGCTGCCGCGGCGATCAAAGAGGACGGAGCTGAAAAGAACCCCCACAATGGAGACGGCGCATCTGAAAACGACGTTGGTCCATCTGCGGAGGACACCGCTCATAGTAACAGTTAAGTATCCGGTAGCCATCACTCAAAACGTTAACGTAACTATCAATAAGTTTCACAAACAGCAGGTCAAGGCGTAGTGACCTCCTACGATAACATGAAATGCTGCATGCAGTGCAGCAAGGGTTGCAAAATAACTGCATTTTTCCAGCAAATGCACATAATTAACAATTAGCTGAAAGTTGTATTTACCGGCAATGGTTCATTTCCACGCCCAGCTTTTTGGATTGTTTATCTTAGGCAAAGCTGCTAAACTATCCAAAAGGCAAACCACATAGAAAAGATTGCAAGCATGTTTGCATTTATGCATGACATAACAATTGCATCACAAGCATTATACTCAAAAATGGGGGTGTAAAAATGTTATTACTGTGAACAGTATTTATTATGTGGCCGGGCCAAACTCAGAAATCATAAAAATGAAAAGGTGACCTGCAATTATTAATATTTTATGAGGCACAAACCATTTCACAAATGTAATACCCTGCTAGTCTCCTTTCATTTGTAGATATTTGAAATCTGAGTTCAAGTGCAGTATTCTCTATTACAGACGTAAAAGTAATACGCTAAACCATCTATCAACAATCAGACAAGTTTTACGTTGATTTTCAGGTCCATGTGCAATTTAATTGTTAGTTTATCTTAATTAGCTACCTAGAATAACAGTATTCCAGCAAGCTCAACATGTCTTGATAATTTACCTTAAATTGTTATCCTGGCTGTTCTTGTCTATGCAAAATTGACAAATAATTTAATGCAATAAATAAATTATATCAAATAAAAAATAATAAATATACCACTATACTAATCAAAATACTGGTGCAAACTACTACCAAGTTCTCCACTAAATAAAATATTCTCAATACAATACCACATATAGCTAATAAAATATAATAAAAAAATATATAATAATATGGATTACAATGCAGAATTCTTCTTCTTTTATTCCATCTATGAGCAGTATCAATCCCAGCTTGAAGGCCTGCTCAGACAAAAATAAAACTTTTCTAAAGTTTGTTTTAAAAAAAAAAAAAAAAAACTGTGCTCGTTTTTTTAATTTGTTTTTTTTCCCTTGTTGCAGTGACGTTCTCCTTCGTGTGATACCATTAGTGAGTTAGCAAGTTTGACGTGTTGCCAGAAACATACCCGATCACTACTGAGAAATGTCGGCCCACTGCTTTCATCTTATCGACTTGTCCGTTGTTGTATTTCACTAGGAAACAGAAGTGTTCCCAAACAGAAGACCTTAAGGGTTTTCAAGCTCTGACTTGCTCTGCACTGACCATGATGACCGAGTCTGTAGTTGGCGAGGGGCTGGGCTAAAGTGCGCTGCTTGTGTAGCGCCATAAGGCGGAGATTTGGTCCACCACTTAATATGTCCGTGTGGAGACTCGGAATTTACGTATGTTCCACACAAAACATGCCTTATATTTAACGTTAAAGATCGCATTCGGTGCACATGTGCACCATTCCGAAAGTCCTGTACCGAAACGGTCCGGTACAAATACATGTACTGTTACATCCCTAGTTTCAAATAAGCTCAATAGCAAGTGATAGTGTTTGACTATTGACTATCCTCTATAAGGAGGATCCTCTATAATAAGTGTTTTTTCTTTCACAACCCTATGGTGCAGTTCCACAATCAATTGCAATGGGGTGCTTTGGTAACAGTTGCCTTTTTAAAACTGCAGCACTTTCTGCAACAGTTTTATCACATTATGATAATGATTGAATGAACTTTATAAAGGTCATTTGGCTTAAACACTGTATGTATTAGCCCCTCTGTAATAAAACAGAGTTCTTTATTAATGGATATGTTTCCACAAATCAAATATTGATCATTTTATTTGTAAGGCCTCTTCATGATTTTACTGTACTGTTACTCTAATCACCTTTTTTAAAATAAAGACATGATTTACACCTGTTTGTGATGTGTTTTTCTTTCTTTCTTTCTTTCTCTGGAAACAGGAGTGGCTTTGACCTCCTATTTTCCCCTTTCTTTTTTAGGGGTTGGGCTTTTCTGCTGTCGGGATTGTGGAGAAGCCTTCAGAGAGGAGGAAGCCTACTTGGAGCATCGCCACCAGCACTCGCAAGAAAGCGTGTTTTTAGACAACCAGCTGGATGGTTTTCATGACACAGAAAAGGACAGTGAATCAGCTAATTTCTGTACTTTCTGTTCACTCTCATTTGTTGAACCAAGTGAGTTCCACTTGCACATGGAGAAGAACCATGGTCAAACCTCTCAAAAGGAGTCTAGTATTCAGATAAATTCCGGGATAACAAAGCAGCGTACTTATGAATGTCCAGACTGTGGGAAATGTTACTATGTGATTGGACACTTTCTCAACCATCAGCGCTCGCACAGACAAGCCTCCAAATCAGTTTTTCATGACCTTGAACATTTGAAAAAAAAGTCCTTTCAGTGTGAGTCTTGTGGGCGAAATTATTCTCGCGCTTCAGCTCTTGATGCACACCGTCGTTGCCATGAGGAGAAGTTAGTGAAGTCACGAAACAGGAGTTCAGGAGAGGTATTTCACATTGAGGAGTCAGTAGTTGAAGCCAAGTCTAGTGAAGACCAGACAGATGATACTCCTGAAAAACTTTTTAAGTGTTCATGTGGTAAAGCTTTTACTGCTCTGTTACGCCTTAAAACACATCAACGATTTAGCCGCAACAGTCAGTGCTCTCCAGAAGAAATGAAAGAAAAACCAAAGAAGGGCTGTAATGAGTTTTACTGTAGTGAGTGTAAAAAGGCTTTCACTGGCCATATTGCCCTCTTCAACCATCAGCGTTGGCATGCAAATCACTCAAATGATTCTGCAAAAAGGTTCCCATGTGAGGAATGTGGAAAAGTATTTATGACTTTGACGTTCTACTACAGGCATCAGCGCACGGCGCACAGTGAGGAGACCCCAGCAAAGTCGTTTCTTCATCAAGTGTGTCAGCTACAAAAGAAGGCATTTGAATGTAAAGATTGTGGGTTAAAGTTTTCAAGGGCTTCAGCGCTTCACTCCCACCAGCTTCATCACACGGATGTTTTCAGAGAAACCGAGAAGGAGACCCAGATGCGCACCTCTCTGCTACCCTCACAGGCCATTTTGTATAGTGAGAAAAAAGAGGCTGAGCAGGAACAAGTGGAATCGGAGAACACACTTCCTACCAGTGTGGTTGAAGAAGACACATATGTAAATGAGACTGATGATGACATGGAGAGTTATGAACCTGGGGACTTTAATGTACAGGTGATCAGTGCGAGTGAATCTGAGGACGAGCCCGTACAAGACCTAAATCCTGATCTTGAGCTGCTGTGTGAATCGGATCAGGAAATAAGAGATGACGGTGACACGGGATTTTCCCCCAGTAGTATTGTTTCGAAAGCAGAGATGGATTTGAAAATTGTACAGATTGACTTTGAGCAAGCTGACGTGCAGTGTGCACCGATAGCGACGGAACCGGAGAATAAAACGACAGAGGAAAGATTTGATTGTCCAGAGTGTTATCGTTGGTTTTCTAGTGCTTCATCGCTGCGCGTTCACAGAATGTGGCATGGCATTCATAAGAGAAGACAACAGACTCAAGGTCAGTCAGTGGCAGCTTACACGTGTGACAGGTGTGGCCACGAAGCCAGTAGCTACGCAGCACACTGCAATCACATACAACAGCACAAGAATCAAAACGCAAGCGGTGATGTATTGTGCCAGGCAGAGGGATTGGAGAGAGAAGATTTGGCATGCAATGAATGTGGTAAATCCTTCCCCAGTTTGTCTGCTTTAGTCTCTCATCAGTTGCATCATCCCGAAAGAAAACAATTTCAGTGCCCAGATTGCATGATGTTTTATTCGCATGCAACCAGCCTATTTAACCATATGAAAAACTGCTCTGCACAAAAGAAAGAGAATATTTCAGTCACTAAGAAAGAATACAATCCAAAGAAAACCCTTCTAGGCCCAAAGATTTATCATTGTGAACAGTGCGGGAAGGGTTTTTGGTCTCTAGGAGCTTACTCCCACCACAAGCAAAGTCAGACTCTATGTGCAGATTTGAGGCTAAGAAAAGGTGTCGCAGGATCTTTGCAGTCTGTTAATGGACACCAACGCTCCGGTGTTAAGGTTGCATGTCCTGTGTGTGGTAGAAAGTTCCGTCACAAGGGCATTATGGCATTGCACATGCGAAAACATGAAAATGGAAATCACAAATGTGAACTCTGCAACAGGTCGTTCCGTCTTTTTTCCAGCCTCCTCAGACACCAGGTTGTGCATAATGACCAGTTACTCCCACCGCCTAGCAAGTCTTTTCAGCATCAGGTGGAGCAGTTGAAAAAGAACACATACAGCTGTCCTGACTGCGGGAAGCTGTTTTCACGGGCCAAAGCGCTTCAGTTTCACATGAAAAGTCACGGGTACGAGACTGGGCCATCATCACCAAGACCTACTGTCACGCTGGAGGATCTCCAGTGCGCAACATGCCTTGCGCATTTCAACAGCAAGGCCTCTTTGAGGGCTCATCAAAAGCTTTGCATTAAAAAAGACAGTCAAGCAGTTGATTGTAAGACAGAACTCTCAGAAAATAATGATCCCCGAAAATTGCACAAGGATAGTATGGAAGTCTGCACACAGGGAAGCTCTGAGCAAATAACAGTTGAAACTGAAGTCAAGGATGACATGGACAGTGGTGAGCAAAAGATGGAAAATCAATCAGGTGTTGGCAACCTAGAAAAGACAACTAATTTGAAATACAAATGCAAAAAATGTGACAGAAGCTTTTCAGTTGTTGGAGCTTTGAATTTTCATAAAAGAATTCATGCAGATGGTTACAAATCTGTAGCTAAAGCAAAATTAGCCATGTCTGTAATGCTCAAGAAACCTAAAGAGGAAGAGCCAAGTAAGGGACTATTTCACTGCTCAGATTGTGGAAGGCGATTCATCTCCAACTCAGCCCTTGGCTCCCACAAAAGATGGCACAAAGAAAAGAAATGTTCACCGCCCTTGCTACAAGATGATGATTCAAAATCTGTGGGCCACAAGACAGAGGGCGGACCTTTTCAGTGCAACAAATGTGGCAAACAGTTTTTTAACCATTGTGTTCTCCAGCGCCACCAGGTGTTCAATCCTCAGTGTCAAACCAAAACTGAGTCAGAGCGTGATTCGAACAAAAGTGTTGAGAGCAACAGCACTCTGGAAAAGTTTTCATGTGCAGAATGTAACAAAACATTTTTGCATGGTTCCCTTCTAGCTGCCCACTGTGAAACGGACCACAGTAACACTTGGGAAGCTGGAGGACATCAAGGAGATGGGCTCACCTTGGTTGTCCAGTTCCCAGAACAGGGTGATGTCAACTTCGGCGAGAGGGAGTCTACATCATCAATACTGAAGCCAAAAGCTCACCAGTGTCCCCTCTGCTCTATGACTTTTGCTAAAGCAAGAGGTCTACGTGCCCACAAGTGGCAGGCCCACTCAAAGAGAAAAGGCAAAAATAAGGTTCCTTTGAGCACAAAAAAGGAGTTCATCGTCTCAGGCAATGAAGTCAAAAAGACAGAAGATTCACTGGCTGTATACAACGCTACACTGAAAAATAGCCCTGTTGGCAAAGGAAAGATGAAAATCAGACCAGACCCCTCACCTGTGAAATCGGTCACATGCCTTGACTGTGGGAAGCAGTGTAGTTCTACAGCCGCACTCCTTGACCATAAGAGAGTATGCCTGAAGGCAAAGCAAGAGTCTAAACAAGAGATCCAAACTCCTGAAACCACTGCTGAGGTATCCCCTCCTCTTAGCCGTCTGTTGGAGCATTCAACCAAATGCCTCTTCAAGTGTGATAAGTGTGGGAAAGCGTTCCAAACAGAGGAACACTTAGGAACCCATAAGACCAAGGCAAAGAGCCGACCTTATTGCTGCGCACTGTGCTGCCACGGCTTTTGGACCGAGAATCAGCTGCAGCAGCACCTCGCCTGGCACGATGAAGTCCGCTGTCGTCTCCCGAACGAGGTACGCTATAGGCTCGGCGCTGCTATGACCTCAAAGCCTCATAAGTCCAACATCCCCTCTGATGACCCCAGAGGGAAGTCCTTTCCATCCTCCTCCACACTGAACCAACCTACACAAAACCCAGACAGCCATTTGCAAAGTAGCCATAAGTGCCAACATTGTGGCAAAGCCTTTCTTTCACCAACTGCGTTACAAAAACACGAAACTCAGCACTGTAACAATGACTGCTATCACTGCTCTATTTGTCCCAGGACCTTCAGTGAAATACAGGACCTTATCAATCATCACCAGGAATGTATCGGTGATAACAAAAGGCAGAGTGATGCCCCCGCTGCTGTCTCATCAGGAGATACCAATGGCCTTACTTGCCTTGAATGTGGAACTACTTTTTGTCACGAAACTGACTTGCACCAGCACTATATTGAACATGCCCGTTTTAATGTATTAGACTATACAACCTGAAAAGGACTGAGGTAAAGACACTGGAGATTGTGGATTTTTTTTTTTTTACTTTTGGAGGTTGCCAAACTATGTAAATGTGTTAAGCTGCAAAATTCCTTGTTAGACTTTTGTTTAGGCTGAGTAGAAACATGCTTTCCCTTTTTGTTTCTACATTTGTGATTCTTTATATTTAAAAAGTTAAGTTCCTTAGGTTATTTTCCTATTCTCAGGCTTTCCTTTTACACTGGATTAGTATATAAATGTTTGAAAAATAACCTTTTATAAACTTATGTTGAAATGTCACAAATGTATAGTTTTGAGCCACCATTTTGTCCCTGTTTTGAATAGACCTGTCATGAATGTCAGGTGAACCTTGTTAATGTCTTTGGGGATCACAGGCTGAATATGGTAGTGTATATATATATATATAATGTGTGTGTGTGTGTGTGTGTGTGTGTTTCTAAATCTTATATATATATAAGATTTAGAAACATTTATGCACGTACACGTTTGTCCTCATGCATTTAAAAATTCCCTGTCGACACACTACTTATTGCAATGTTTTGAAGGGATGGAAATAATTCTGCACAACAAATGTATACAAATTTAGCTGGTGTCTTTGTAAGTGGCTGAGGTTTGGCTGAACAATGTCTCATTTGCATATTTCAGAGAGAAGATACAGATATATGAAATTCAGTAATGTGCACTGTTTGTATGAACTGGTTAAAAAACAAATTAATGTTGAACATTACAGCCAGGTACTACCATAAAAGTAATTACACAATCAAGTAATTGAATTTTATGTATAAAACGTGTAGCATTAATTGAAGTATCCCATGTTCTTTCCTTTTCAGTGTTATATTTCTATGTTGTGGGAAGGCTATTCATTATTTAGACTAAAATAGAGCTTTAGTTCATGTAGGATAGTTGTTAGTTTACTGTACCACTTATGTAGTGGAAAAAAGGTATTTGTATTGTACAAGAGATGTTACTTTATTTTTATTTTTCCCTCCTAGATGACCAATAGACCCTTCAACTACTTGTTAAACTTGCAGTTTCTGAAACAATGAAGAAAAGGTTCTCTAAAAAGCTACAAATAAATTGATACATTTTTGCGTGAATTATTGGGTTGTGTGATTAATTCAACCTCAGTTTACCATTTGTATCAGGGCATGTTGATTACATGTAATGATAAAGTTTGACATAAAATACAAGTATTGATTAGAAAGTCATAGCCAGTAAGTTTTAGATCAAAGAAGTTTTTGTTGGTTCATTTTTTCTCCACAGAACATTAAACTTCACATTGACATGAGTTGGCCTGTTTCATAAACGGTACATTATGGATATGCAGCCTGGAGTGTGTCACCAGAATAGCTATAGACTTCTGTAGTGTTTAATTATGATCAAATTAAAGTTCATGGTTAAGCGATTCTAATCCAAAATATGTCTCTCTTTTTTTGGTAAATTCAGCAAATACCAGCAAATAATGCTGTGCTTGCTCTGGGACAGCTTCATGTTAGCTTTGCAGTAGTAAGTGTAACAACATTATGCTAACCCACAACTTAGCTGACGTTAATTACATTACTTGATGTGTCATCGTTGGCTCAATATCATGTTTTTTTTCTCAGATTGTTGGATTTCTCCAGAATCGCTAACTACACCTTTAACAAATGCATTTTTAAAAAACAATTTAATTTGCCAATGAATGATTATTTTTACTTATCTTGTTAAATGATGAATTCATGATTTAAAAATGGAATTGCAAAATTAAACTTAAACATACTAATTACATTTTATTTTTAATACTTCTTTATTCCATTCAATGTTTCTTCTGATCGTAAAAATAATCTCATCAGCTTCCTGCTTTAATATTTTAAAAAATATAGAGATATTTACCACCTGTCCAACCCACAGAGCAGTTGCAGTACCACAATTATTAGAGTGGCACACTCCAGGCTCCACAGCTAGATCACAGATGATCTACTTGCTTTAGAGACACGATCAATAAGGCTAAAAAGAAATGTTTTAATGTTTTGAGATTGATATTTTATGAAGAGTGCTAAGGCTTAACACTTGACTTGTAATTGCCCACCCACCACATCTGTGACTGAAGACAAGAGCCACAACTCAGTCTTGTAAGTTTTACCTGCTGCCATTAAACAACAGTAATGACCAGGCTTTTACAACCTGTTACCAGACAGCAAAACATCACCTGGAACATTGTCAAAAAATTCTTCATATCAAAAGATAACTGCTAGTTTATTGTATATTTTAATAATAACTTGGAAGAAGATATAGCACATTTTTACTTATAAAATTTCTAAATTGGTCCTTTTTTCTTCTGTTGTAGTCGAACAGTGCAGCTTCGCATGTGAGGATTGTGGACTCAAGTTTACATGCCAGGACCTCTTCAAGACTCACCTGCACCAGCATGCCTTAGAAGAGGAGGATGAGCAGGAGGAAGCTCAGATGAGAGACTACAGGAATCCATCTGTAGAACTGAACTCTGGGAGAGTAGACAATGGAGAACACAGAGCTGAAGATGTGGGTGGTGACGCTGATGGGTGCGGCGTGTACAGTTCATCGCAATCAAACCTCTCAGATTTAATACAGGGCGTTGGAGTTTCCACAGCCTCAGTGAATAACAAAAATCAGAAGGTTCATGCCTGCTTGGTCTGTGGGAAGGCTTATACGTACCTGGTTTCATTTAGAAAACACCAAAGGCTGCATGAAAACCAGTCACCTCCAGTTAAAAGTGAGACCGTCCAGAATTTGCATAAGTATGAGTGTTCAGAATGTGGGATGTCATTTATCAGGCGAGCACGGCTACGTGGTCACCTGAGAGTTCACATGTCGCGCAGATCAATCAAATCAAAACCCCCCAGATGTGATCAGTGTAACAGAGGCTTCAGTTCTTTAAAGTCATGGATGGTTCACATTGATCTTCATAAACAGAAACCATTTTGGTGTTTAAGTTGTGCCAAGGGCTTTAAGGAGGAGGAGTCACTAGATAAACACCTGCAGAATCACAACCTGAGACAACATACATGTGATGTTTGCCACAAGAGCTTCCGCATGTCCATACAGCTTGTTAATCACTACAAAACCCACAATGGAGCAAAACCTCATCAGTGCACATACTGTGGGAGGAACTTTACCCACCATGGAAATCTGATTTTACACCGAAAGAAACATCTCGGTGTTTATGTTGGGTTCAGTGGGAAGTCTCTGGGGATGAAGACTTCTGCTATTACTTTGAAGAAGCACAGGATTAAAGAGAAGAGTCTTATTCTCACTAGTGTTAAAGAGGAGTCGGATGTGGATATAAACATAGAAGGGCTGCCAGGAAAGGAAGAATGCGTGGAGACAAGTGAAACCGAAAAGCCAGCCGACTGTGGCCGGTTGGGGGATCATTCAAACTCTGACGAGTCAGATTGTGGAGAGCCTGTGCATGTCTTCAAGCCTTCCAAACCACACAGCTCGCCTGGATGTGATGTACACGATGAGTCGAAATCAGAAACTGTGCTGCCACAAGCAGGACAGGAGCTGGACAAGAGTGAGTCACAAGAAACAAAAATTCACCGAGAGCATAAGTACTGGGAGTGGGAGTGCTGTGAATGTGATATGGGCTTTGATGAAGTGGCAAACCTGCATTGGCATTATTTAAAACATGCTACTGGGGAGCTGCCCATACCACAGGATGATATTGAGGGTTGAAAGCTCACAGAAACATTTGTTTTCTCACACTAATGCCTTTTGTTGACCTTAATAATGACTCTCTTTGCTATTGACATGATCAGGACAGTTACTAGTGTTTAACCTTTCTTCTTTTCTTTTTTTACTTTATGTTAAAGAAGCATGTTTAGGGCTAAGAAACAAAGGAATAAACATAATGCTTGGAATTTTAAAAGTTGATCTTTAACACTTGGATACTGTTATAACTAGATTTAGGACAAATGTCTCTGGGGAGATTGATAATCAGCATCTACAACAGAGCAAGCCTGAACAGTTCATGCCTGATGCAATGGGATTATTACTGCAGGTTTTAATGAGTATTTTTGATATATAAACTGAGATTAAAACTAGGTGTTGCAAAGCATTGTCATAAATCAAAAAGAGAAATACTTAAATGCTAAACTGAAATAAAGCTACCTACCTCTACTTGTAAAACCAAATAAAATTAAATAAAATCCATTCAGATGGTTTTGTCTGTTTTTTTTCAGTGCAGGGGGAAATAATGTATTTTAGAATGTTACACTATGCTGTGCACTCCGGTTTTTTTAAGTGGGAAATATTTGGGATAGAAATCTTTGAGTTGTGATTGGAAAACGTTTGAGCCAATACTCTGAATTCAGATTGTTCTTTGGCACTGCATATTCCCAACATGTTATACAAACATCACTTCAAATTTTTACAAATTTCAAAAATCACAACATTTCACAAATGTATTGTTAAACATGGTTATTCTCTAAAGCAATACACAAATAACTTTTGTGAATTCATAACTTACTAATGCTAAAACTGCCAAAACTAAACAGCAACGGAACATTTATTATAAATACATGTAACAGATAAATCCATGCTTAAAATTATCTAAAACTGAAAACCACCAAGAACAAAACCTGTGTGATTTCTGAAAACATGTATGGAAACTGCTACTAAGAGCTGAAGCATGATGGTTAACATGATTATAAGGGCTGAGAAATTTTAAAGTCATCATACAACATATTATATTATACATACTATATATTAATGAATGGCAGAGAGTGCAGGACTTCCAGGCATTTAATAGCTCATATATAAAAGTCATTACTATTAAAATGTAGTGTATGGAGGTGTCATGTTCTGAGCTGATAGACCATAGACGCAGATGTTTTTTTGAAAAAGGTTTTTACAAAAGCGAAAAAAAGGTAACAACACCCTTCTGACATAATTCTGGGCCCTTAATAGGTGAACATGGGACCTTCTCTGCTGAATGGTGGTAAAAATCCTTTGGTTATATGGTGTTGATCCAGGCCTATCTTCTTACATTAGTTACATATTCAGTCTTTGTAGCCTATAGTAGCTTGGTCTCTATTTTTCAGTTCTATGTGAACATTTTATTAGACATGGCTAAGAATTGACTTTGCATTTTGTAGATCACTAGAAATACAAGAAAAACAAAGGAGGACCTATTACCAGAGTCACTTAATTAAATCAAGGCCAAGTCTCAAGTTTACAGCTCTGCTTCTTACCACCAACATATAAAAGCAGAAGACAAACAAATCATTTGCCCCAATTGTATTCTGTTAAATTGAACTATCAATTATAGGCCAATCAGTTTCTAAGGGTTTAAGGATAGAGACTGTTTTGTGCTCTGTGGCGGTTTTGTGTGTGTGTGTGTGTGGGGGGGGGGGGGGCAACAGGG